>NW_023276529.1:0-414464 GCF_013357705.1 Chelonus insularis
ATAATCTAAAAAAAAAGTATTGGAACAATTTAGGTAGAGTACTGATTAGGGGACATATGTAGACTGATGAGATAGTTCAACTGGTCTAGCAGCCAGTCTGTAAGCGGAAGGTCCCGGGTTCGACTTCCAGTTGCAACAGAAAATATTTTTCATTGAGAATCGTCCTTGGCTGGTTGTGGAGTTTTTTATATGTGTTAAAAAATTGAAAAAGTGTCTACTATTGGGACTTTGTCTAACAATTTTATAATTAAGTTAAATAACTTATAATACTCAATATAGTGAACTCTTAATCATTTAAGAGGATCAAAAGCATCTTAAGAATATTTATCATATAAAAATCTCTACATTATTACCCCGAATGAGTCCTAATAATAAATAAATCAATTAGTGAATGACTCTTATAAAGAACTTTGCAAATCGTCTACAAAATCGATTATCTAAGGGTGTGGCGAGTATTAGAATGGCCTCCTGAGGGTAACTGATCGAAGTAAACACGAGATCGTTCCTTGTGGGGATGAGAACGTGTGATGGTGGTTGCGGGGTAAGTGTAGGCGGGCAGTTAGGATGAACGACCAGCACGGAAGCAGAAAGATTACCATAAATCATCCCTGAGATCGAGCTGATGTCGAATAGTGGGAGTAAACGTGAAGAAGGGATGTGGTAGAAGGGAGTGATATGGTGGTAAGTGGGTGGAAGGGGGTTAGTTGCCGACAGGTATGAGTTGGCGTAGCGTATTTGGTGAGCGCTGTATTGATGAGGTAAAGAGCTCGATAGACGAGAAGCAGGGGGTAGAAGTGATACATATCGTTGGAAAGCCACCCTAAAATGTTTCCTAGGGTGGGTGTTGGTGCAAACTGTGGTTTGGAATGCTTGCACAATAAACAAACGATTCGTTTACTAGTAGCAATACACCAATCAAGCTCTCAAATACAAAAGATCGATATAGCCTGGCCGATTTGCTCGACACCCCAAGGACTATTTCTAGGATGTCCCCAATATCCTTAACTTATTCTCAAATTTAACCCACTTTTTCTCGATCTCGAGAGGACAATTAGATTATTCAATTGAGCATATTTCAAATGGCCTAATCTCTCTTGAGGTTACAACTTTCAAATTAACTACGTTGAAATGAAGTTTGGAAAAAATTATTATTCTCTTCATATTATAAAGTTCGATTGTTTATATATGATTTGGAACCAACCGTACATTTGAAAAATTGTACGCTCATTTTTATTTTTAGAATAAATAAAAATTGAGGTCGATGTGATTATTTAGTCACAAGAAATTCACATTTTACTTGCTAGCTTAGTTTAATTTGTTGTTGATTTTCTTAGTTTAGTAGTGAAAAGTTTGAAGCTAGTTATATAGAGAATGTAAGTTAAACCTCTAGAAGGACGACTTATCTTGAGAATACTTTCGTTTCTTCAGCTTTTTTTTTTCTCTTTAGAAATGGAAAATTTTTTTCTTTTTCACTTTGTGACCACAGACAAAGGGGATGGTTGCATTGCAACCGCAAATATTCGAAAAAAAAAAAAATCTGGGTGAGTGAGAAACAAAAAAATAAGAAACGAGACCCTGTTGCATCATTCTAAGAATTTTTCTTTTATGAAATGCTTTTTTTTTACTAAATTATTCTTTTAATCTGTAGTATAATAGTTTCCGTAATTTGTAAAATTACTTCAGTGGAAGTAAAATTTTTTATTGAAAATGTAAAAGGTCATTTGAATAAAAATAAATACCTGACATGTAAAATTTCTCTGGTATTTTTCACTCACTGTTTTCTAGAACAAAAAATTTTTTGTTTACCACCAACAATGGCCACATTAAACAGTTGAATATCAAACAAAAGACTCCTAATGGACAAACATTTAATGTTAATTTTATTTTGATTTCAGATCGACCCGAAGGTAGCATTTCCTAGGAGAACACATCCAAAGGTAAGTTGATGCTGGAATTTTAATAGAATCCATTTATATTGTATATGAATATGATTGGATAACAAAAGAATTATGCACAAGTAAGCCTCGTTATCGCGATTGATATTCGGTACGCGTGATATCCGGTTTGCGCGTTTCATCAAAATCCATTGCCGATTGTAACTGGGGGGAAAGGGGATGTGAACAAGCACGTGAGATCTGGTATGTCGGCATTAGTACTCTAGTTGGTTGACGCTCTCAGCAGGTAAAAAATTACCACCGTCCGGTGCGAGTTGTCGTAGCAAGCACTAAAACTGTGCTGTGGATTTCAGGTTCAAGCGGGGAGAAGGATAGGTAGAGTTGCCAGAGGGTGAAAGAGACTGGTACTGTGTTGGGAAAGGGCGAATAGGAAATAATGAAGCTCTCTCGTTCTCGTAATAAGCTCAATTAACTATAATTTACTGTCAAAATTATTTTCTCGCTCCAACCTGCAATGTTGAATAACCCCTTCCTCATTTACTTCACCATCCCTTCTCACTTGAATTATTCTCTTGGACAACGAGCATGAGAAATTTTGTACAGCTTAATAATATTAATGCCAGACACGAAAATTATCATTATAGTGATTGAATCAAGCTAATTTATATATTTCGCTCTATTTAAATCCTTTATACATATTTAAATCGTTAAAAAATCTTTTTAAATCACGTAATTGGTATTTAATTGTGGCATATTTCATTTTTTCAGAGTTTTCTAAATTTATTTATGTATCGATGAAAATATTTTTTACCTTTCAAATTGTGATCATAAAAGAATTAATTTTTTTTGCAATTTAGACGATGGAAAAATAATACACTAAAAAAATTCATAGTTGTAGAAACAATACTGTACTCCTTAGATTAACTATCTCGTTAAATTAGCTCAAAAATATTAAATAATTTGGGAGCAAGTATTTTCCATAGGAACAATAAATAGTATTCTAATCAAAAATTATGAATGATATAGTTTTATAATTAGAGATGAAATTATGACTGTCAAATTTTTTTTGTAGTGTATAGAGAATAAATTATGAAAATTGATCTTTTTTCTGATTTTTTATTATTAGAATCTGAAAAGCACACTACAATGAAACTATTTCCAACTTTAGGATATAATTTTTGTCATAAACTCAATTCAAGAATGAAAAAGTGCTTTCAAGGTAACATAAGATATGAGAAAGATAAAAATAGATTTGAAAACCGAAAATATTTACGTCTACTGTTGTGAATTTTTATTATTTTTCTTACTTTAAAACATCGCAATACAGATTCATTTTTAGATTGATAACAAAAATTTTATAAGTCATTACAAAAAGATGTCCTTGTACAATATGGAATAACAACCATTAATTGTGCAATAGAAAAAAAAAGAGTAAAAAAAAAGATGAGAGAAAAGAGTGAAAAGTAGAAGGTAACATGTTTCGTCTGTACTCCGGGGGCAGTCGAAACGAGCGTGCAATTTTCATAAAATGGCATACAAGGGGTGCAACTGTATTGAGAGAAAGAAAGAGGCTGTAGTGAGTAGAAAGCCTGAGAGGGTTGAGGGATGCTCCACAACCCTCGAGAGTCGTGTTTGAAAAAGTAATACGAATGCACACGGAGAGCTGCTTTCTCGCGCTCTCGGAGCAATGCCAGAAACTTTTTCTGGCCCGTTGAATGTACTCGCCTCTCTGACGTTTTCTTCTCTACATCTACAACAACCCCTTCGCGATTTGCACGCGACGATAAACTCAAGACGTAGTCAGTTCTTATCCTTTCATAGTCTACATCTCACTAGAGACTTTAGCTTTTGCAATCTACTATTTGAAACATTTTCGTCTTTTAAAAATACTGAAATATCTTTTCATATAAAAGATAAAAAAACATTTGAAATATTCTTATCAATAAAAATCTTAATATTTGCTCGTCGGTAAGTAATCGACTGTAGGTAAAACAGTTTGCTAGATCATTTTAATGCTAAAATTTATTCCTATGAAATTTAAAATGACCATTTGAATTAAAGTATTGACTCGAAAAACATATAAAAATCAATATTTCGGAATTATCAATTTTAAAAGATCAATAAAACTAAAAACTCTAAATTGATACCCACTTGTTACAAAACAGCTTGATGTAGTTTCGTACGTGCTGATATGGCGTTATTCGATACGAATACATGTGTGAGACATCATTCAGACTATTGTGTAAATTTCGATATCCATATGCGTGTGAATGTAAAGACTTGGTAAAAGTGTGAACAAGAAAATAGTGAAACGAGAAAAACATCGATATACTCTGTATTGTATATAATATAGCTGTAAAGATATAAATATGTATATACATATATACTCAGTGCACCATGTTTCATATAACAAGCTGCTTGCATCCCTAGGGTGTTCACTAGCTCGTCTTTACTTTTACACTCTTCAATTCTCATATGATTCGACCTTTTGGCTTTACTCTTCTTGTGTTGCTTTGTTTTTAACTTATAGGATATCTTCAAGGTCCATCCAATATACGTATTTCACTGCTTCATGATTTCTTTTATTCTACACTGTAAAAATATTATAAATACAATTTTCTCTTTAATATAATAATATTTTAAACATTGATCTGTTTCCATTTTTTCAAATATAATAAAAATTACAATTCAAATATTTGATTTTACTCTATTAAAAAAACAAAAAACTACTTCCTTTTTATAATGAACAGTTCTATGCAGCTATCAAACTCGATTAGTAAAATACAATTTGTTCATAGAGCTATCATTAAATTGATCCTGGATAAAATGACGAGTATAATCGTCATCATCTCCAACAGCCTAAGAGTTAATAATGATAAATTTAGATAATAATTAGATCAAAGTGAGTGATTTACAAATGTTAATCAACGCTTTGCCAATCATAGGCAGTTTAATGTGACTGGTAATCAGCTGTTTGTTGATATAATCATACAGTGATTAATATTGACCAGTGTTTCACCAGGCATAGACTATCAATATTTACCCAAAGTTAATCATTTGTTGCTATCGTTATCCTTTTTGAAGTTTAAATAAACCAGCAGAAGCAAATTAATTGATGAATGATCAGAATTCATATTTAAATTCAGTTTTGATCATCAACAAAAATTATTGCTACAAAAATATTGTTATAGGATGATATTTCATTGGACTTGAAGCAAAAAAAATTGGAGAAAGAATTATTTTTCTGGTGCTCAATTATTAGGATGCCAATTTAGTTAATGAAAAGATGTAATTATGATAGTGGACCTATTTTCTAAAAATCTAACATTTATGATAAGTCTAAATACATCTCAGTAAAAAAAAGTTTGAGAGCTGTTCACAGTATCAGAGCAAAATCCCATGCATTTTATATATGAACCGGGTCAGTCTAGTGCGCTCATGTGTACTTTCATATTCTCTCCCTCGTTTTCTTCGACCTCTTCCCCTTTTTCTCTGATGGCTTTCAGCATTTTCAACCGCGATTCCTTCGTTGAAGAAAGAAAATAAGAGAAAGAATCTCGAGGGCAGAGTGAGAAGTACGTGCAGTGGTTGTTTGCACGGAGTAAGTGGCATCCAGTGTTTAAAAGGGCGAGTAGGGATGTAGAGGTAAAGTTGAGAGGGTTTGTGGACTCTACACGCGCTATCGAAAGAAAGCGCCAAGACATACATATCTAGTCACTACATATCCAAGAGTAGAATACCCGCCAGCATTCTCTTGGGAACTTGGACCAGTTTAAGAGCGAAAGAATCAAACTAAAGGTTAAAGGCTGGAAAAAAGATGAAGTTATGTTATATTTTAGAAAAATACTCTCGTCACTGCTATGTAGTTTCATCTGTAGCTTTTCCTTCCACTTACACTCTGTCCGAGTGTCATTCTCTTGGGATCGCTCGTGGCCAGAAGTCAACCAAGCAGAACAGATCATTGAATCTTTCCCCAATGGAATTGTACGATATCGTCTTAACACAACTCAAGTTTAACAGGTTTCTGTTTGGATAAAATTGTACATTTTCAAGATATTTTTTATCAAAAAGTTCATAAGTTTTATATCGAATGTGAAAAATAAATTATTATCAGTAATTGCCATGATGTAATTCACTTTTATTAGATTAATTTATTATAAAACATTGAGGGTAAAATATTTAATTAAATATTTATTTAATTCCACTCGGGATGTTTGACAAGCATTTTTATTGTATTTAAGACCATTTTAATTAAGAATTTAATTCTTAATCCAAAAATATCGTTTTTTTTAAGTGAATTAGATATTCACCAAAAATTCATCTTCACAGCGGATTCCAATGCAAGAAATTCACAGAGTTCCATGAAGTATAGTTATTATTATTTCAGTTATAATGGTCTATAAATCATAATATAATGAGCAATTTTTTATATGGCTGACTGAATATTATCTTTTCTACTGTATTGTGGTCTCTTTTACACATTAATAGGATCTCTAAACGTTATCGTTGTCCCACTCGATTAAGCCTTGTCCAAGCTACCCTTCTACAAAGCAACCTCAATAACCCGGCTAATACTTGCTCGCTTGCAACGGGGTTGGACATAAAATGGGGTGAGAACCGCAAATCTATTGGCTTAACAATGCTACAAATCATCAGATAATTTTTTTGTCTCCAAAAATTCACTTTAAAATAGTCTTGAGAAATCACAAGAATTTACCACAATGTGTACTTGCAAAAACATCCCTCGGGTTGTTTCTGGCCGTGATCTATTTTCAGAATAGAGTGCATGAATGTCAGTTGTGTAGAATCCACGTGATAGAGTGTTGTGTTAGGTTGAGGCGGTAATAGCGTGTCTCGGAGACAGTAGTTTGGCGGTTAGAGGAGTCGCAACGTAGAGACGGAAGCCTCAGATATGTTGTTGCATTGAGATAAGCTAAGCTCTCTCGCGTGATGGAGCAGCCCGTAAACTCGGCTGGTTCCGCGCGCCACCCGCCATCATACCACCGAAATGGCTGCTAGATAATGTATAGGTATACGTGACGTGTTGCACTGTGGTCCGCTGTCATCTGATTGAGTATATCTAGCCCTTGCTTCCTCTCTTTATCTCCAGACCACGATAGACTCTCGTTACTCAACTAAAATCCTATCATAGTTTCCCACATTAGTTTATTTTAAATCGAATCTCAACATCCAATATGCATGTAAATGTGATCAAAGCTTTTCGATAATTTTGCGGAATTAGTTATAGATAAATGTCACTGATTGTTAGGTTGATATTCACGTTGACAAATCAGTTTCTTTTGCACTTTATAATTTTTCAAAATAACGCAATAACGACTGTAATTATTAAATAATAACTCATTTATTTTCGTCTCTAATGAATTCAAATTTAAATCTTATTCGTGTAAAAAAAAAGATCTTGCGAGATTCCAAAACAAATCTTTTTTTATTTTAGAACATTTAATATTCTTTTAATCTGTTCATTTAGAACAAATGTATATTTATTATTGAATACATTATAAATATCGAAAATTATATCATTATATAATTGACAATACAAAATTTGAATAATTTTTCTTCGAATCAATGACAATTTATAAAGGCTGAATATTGTCTTTTCGAACCTTATCTTTGTTAACGCAGATAAGGCAGAAAAATTTTTTTCCATCGTAAAAGTATTTTTTTAAAGTCATTCTCATGAATTAATTTTTTTCTTTCAATTTTTTGTGAATTCTTAAGATTAATAAAAAAAACTACAAGATGAGAAAAAGTACTACAATTTCAAAGACTATTTTTAACTATAATATCAAGTTCCAGTTAGTACTAGATATTCAACAAAAAAAAAACCTTCCAACATGAAAAATAATTTTTTGTTATATCAGAGGTCGGCTGGTGATAAAAACAATACTCAGGTCATCTATTTTTTTCTTCACTTTATTCTTCTCTTTTCAGGCGGAACGTATCTCAAAAGCTTTTCATCTTTTGCATACGAGCTTTTTATCATGGCATTGAGTCCAGTAGCACAAAGTAGTGAAGTTGGTAGAAGTAAGTGAGCGATGCGTGGGATGTGCGTGTGTGTTTCAATACTATCGGTAACTGTGTGATACACGCCTGTCTCAGTGCATAGCAATGAATGGCTATGGTAATTGCGCGTTTAATATTTCAGAGTTTTTTCCTTGCAAGCATCTAGAAAAAAAGGAGTATAGCATTCGTGATTCAGTCCCGTAGAGTAAAGAGAAGAGATGGAGGAGAGATGAAGCGGGACGATGCTTTTCTTTTCTTCACTTGGTCTGCTTGATAGCTGCGTCATTCTGACACGAAAGAAGGGAGTAAAGTGAGAACTTGTCTGATGTTTTCCTTCCTTTGCTTTCTTTCCAAGACGATCAGTAAGAGTGTCTTTCACATGGATGTCTTATAGCTTTAGACGAACATCTCATCCATCCACTATCCCTCAAGGACTAGTAGAGTTTCTTACATATCCAAGTCGTTTGGAAAAGCATTTTTTCTTTGAATATGTTAAAGTTTTTGTGTGAAAAGTCTGTAGTGGAATAGATTCTCTGTATGTGGTTAAAAAAAATGCCCAAAATACTTTACCGAAAGATTGACATAGAAGATACTCCAAGTATCCTATATCAACTTCTAGAGTTTTAAGGATTCTATTGCTCTTCTTGGGTGGATTGAAATAGTTTTCCTGTTGTAAACTATTTAATAGTTATTGAATTTTTATATTGAAAAAAGAAAACCAAGATGATCCTTGTAAAAAAATTTCTATTGAAAATTTTCATGACGTGAGGTGCTTTCTAAATAATTCTCTATTTGAAAAATAAAATGGAAAACAAATTTATTTTTCTTCGACACAGAATATTTAATATAAACATGATAGCTGTGTTGTCAATAATTTATTTAAAAAAGCGGAGAAAAGTATACATACTTGGTATGATAATGTTTGTAAGAAAATATCTAGAATATAACTTATGAGTGAGATAATAAAATTCACTGCAGATTATCTCTAATTTTTAAGAATGGAAAAAAGTGGCTAGAAAAAGTTTCAAGAGTTTTTCAAATGAATAAAGCTATTTAAAAGGAATTATTTTTAGTAGATAAGATAATTTTTCTCTGAAAAAGATGAATAATACTTGAGTACAGTGTCACAAAGTGCAACTTTAGTCTCAATCTATTATGCCCCGATCCTAGAAACATCTCAATTCTTTTTCTACACCTTTTGGAAAAGAGCTAAAGTAACGACAAAAGCTTGCGATCTCAATCCCAAATTGACAATAAAAAATGTCCAATTAACTCCCAAGAGCTTCTAGGGAATCGAGTTGGATTTCACTCTCAAGAGAGAAAGCGTCTTTTCACGGGTAAGGGTAAAGAAGAGAAAGAAGAAAGCTAAGAACCCGCGTGAAGTTGGGAGCAATCGAGAAGGTTTAATCCCACTCGATTGCGTTTCTTTCCTAGTAACTCTAGCTTCTCTTTCTCCTACTTCTCTTCTTTTTCGACAAGCCACTTTTCACTGAAAAAGAAGAGGTAAAAAGCTTTTTTTTTTTACTCTTCCGCACCTCCTACAAGCTTTTAGGATCCTTTACCTGCGTCGACATCAACGTATAGGATTTCGAACGTGTGCCAACCTAGTCATAGAATCCACAATGAAAGCTTTTTTGAGAAATCGTAAATATTCTACAAGCAGTTCCTGTCACGAGACAACTTGTTCATTGTGTTTTTGAAGAACTACTGGTTACAGTTAATGGAAAGGACTCAACAAAATATATATCCTCTTGTGTCTTGATATTTTTTGGTAGAAAAAGGACATAGAACAAGTGATGATTCCTTTCTGAGAAAAATGATTATGTCACATAGAAGCATTAAAAAATATCATGAAATTGGTAACAATTATTTCTTGTAAAGTTTTTCAAGCTTTTTTCCAATCCATAATCACATTCTTCATCAATTCATCTGATGCAGACCCCTGTAATTAACTCTCAGAAATTTTTTTTAGAATTTTTATTGAATTAAAAAGACTTTGTTGAACCTTGATATTAAAAGCTCCATATCTATGACTTATGATATAAGTTAAACTTATTCATAATAAGGAGACTATACATTTCAACCTAGAAGTAGTACCAAATTTTAAGGCCATAAATAGTCATTCAGACTGACTGTTAAAATATGTAATCCGTTAGAAGTCTCGACATGCAAAAATGATTCCAATTTATTGTGCCGACAGTTGAAGTAAAATAGTTAAACGTTGTCTAAAACTTAAATTAATTTCAACTAGGTAGAACATTCTATTTCTTGTGCTATAAAAAACATATTTCGTTCGAAAGATCATACTTTTAATAATTTCTAAACGTCCTTTAAATTTTTGTTGGATCGTTTGTCGTAGCTTTTAGAGGATCGTAAATATTCTGTTGGTAATTCGTGTTGCAAGGTAACTTATTCGTGTGTTTCCACGAAATTGTAGGTTACAGTAAATGAAAACGATGCAATAAGACACATAGTTTAAATAACAGAAATGCTTTAGAATTCTCCTGGAATCTATTTTATGACTTTCTCCATTACAAATCCAACAAACCCTCAGTCTTTGTCTTGATACTGATAATGAAAATGATGTAATTGAAGCAAAAATCTTTGGTGAATTCGTATGTCGAACTTGAGGAAATTTCTGTTTGAAGCTTTTGGTTTAACCTAAAGGGTAAAATAGGAACTGGTGGATATTATGCTGGGAGAAAGGTTAAGCTTGTTAGAGGCTTCCAGGCATCGGTAGCATCACGGATTCCACGTATAGCAGCTTGTGGTTTGGTAACCACAGTCTCTGTTACGCATGCATTTATCTACAGCCCTCCGTTTTATTCCTCTCCCTTTGCTTTTTGGATCACCAAAACTTAACAATGTTTATAACTTTGAATACTCAATAATTCAATATTGATACCAAAACTGTTCGATCATTTAGGGCTCCTAACTGATCATAAAAATTGATTTTAAGTATTATATAATTTATTATGATTGATTGAACTTAAGAATCCAACACATTGTTTGGTAAAATTAAAATTGAATGAATGAATAAATTAATTGAACAAAAAAAGTTGGAATAAAGGTAGGTTTGTAATCAGATAGATATTTTATTTAATCAATTTTATGAAGAATGCCAAAAGCTAAAAGACTAAAACTAACCTCTATTATCACTCAAAACTCATGTAGAGCGGATTACTATGATCTGACATAGCTCTGTTCAGAAACAGAATAATAAATAATCATTTGCGCTGGTGAATTTAAAATGCTTAAAACTTAAAAATATTTATCAATATTACCTTTTAACAATTCCTCAAATCAACTGAACAATTATTCACTCCAGTTTTTAATATTGCTGCTTTTCAATTACACAATTATTGAGCAATATTAGATAAACTAAAAAATATCTTCAATAATAAATCAATATAAGAAAACTGTTGATAAAATCACTCTTGTTTCTGGATCATATTTTTCTTAAGTTATGAGAAAAGATGTTTCTAAAGACCTTGAAAAATTGACTTCCTGCATCAGACATCTGAGCATGAAAGATTCCACTATGTTTCACTGCATTTAATGTGTCCTCTCAAATAGCAGAAGGATCAAAATCAGATCTCGTGTTCACGTATCCAAGACACGTGCTTTGGAGATTCTGTAAACGAGGGACTGGACTATTGGAAACGATTCCAAACGGAAATAGAAGTTTTAGGGTCAATGCAAGTGTATCAGAGAGTGTTTTTAATCGGCCTTAGATCACCAAATTCATTAGTCTAAGTTGCAGGGTGTGGATAGAAATGTAAGAGGACGTAGGATATGTCTCTCGGGTTAGGAACGATCCTAATTACTGATTAGAGAGAATAGAGGGAGAACGAGGCATGGATACTGACTTGATAGGGACACGATACGGTCGAACCTTTACTCTCTCACGACCTCCTTTGGCCTATAGTACAGAGAATACCCTCGATTATCCTTGGGAGGGTGAGTATATCGAGCCGATTAAATCGGGAAGTTACTGTTCATGTGCACTTGAATTTATGGCATCGAATCACGTTTCCGATATTGGATATTCAATGTGATATTTTCTAGATAAAATTTCAAACCTTGAGCTGATACTTAGATTTTTATATTTTACTTAGATGCAGCTGAGAATGAAAATGATTTTGATAGGTTTTAAGAAGGATTACTGATTAGGAATTGAAAAATAATATCAAGAAGGATGATATAATCTTTTAAAAAATAAGCAGAATACGAAAGTAAGTTTTTCTTCTTAACTTTGAGTGGTTGTAACTTGAGAGAAAATCAGGTTAGAGAAATGAACGAGAGATAAAATCTTTAGAAAAGTTTCTCTGAATATGATATTGTTGAAAAAAATATTTTCCTACTCTAATTTCCAATGATCATTGTTTTATTCATTGGTATAAAATATTTTGTGGAATTATAGAAATTGTTAGCATTTTTGCAATAAAAAGCCACATTGATAAATAGAGTCAGAGACTTATCTTTGTTATTTTATTCCAACAACTTTCTTCATACTGATCATCTTGAAATGAACAATAGACAATAAGTTGGTTGTGAATAAAACTTCTGATGCTGAATTTTCAGTTGTAACTCCAGAGTCAGACATTTAAAAGTTAAAAATTGATTGATCGGATAAGAGAAAATATTCAAAATTGAAGCATCAATGAAATAAATAAAAGATTGAATTTTCTGCCACTGGTATTTTTGGATTTAGAAACAAGTTTGAAAAGTATTGAAAGTAACTCGTAACACATTCTTAAAGTCTCGATACGTGCTTGTGCTTAAGTAAAACATAACTTTTCTCCTTTGCATCGTCTTTCCTGGAAAACTATGTTTCGAAACATTATTCTTCCTTTTTCTTTTCATTCTTTCTACCATTTGTGTGTATATCCATATATATCCCACCATCCTTTTCAAAAACAATGAAACTCCCAATCACATTTCCTATTCTGTAACCTCCTAGTCGCGTTTATTTTTCCCTTTTCGTTATTTTCTGTAAACCCGCGGTGCGAATTCAAGCCCCATCGGAGTTGAAACGGCTCACCTCGTGAATCCTTTTACATTTTTATAAAGCAGCTTAATTCTCTTACGAGGTAGAAAGAGGAAGAAAGAGAGGAGGGAAAGAAAGCAAGCATCTAGATGACGTTGGTGCTTGTGCAATGGAATAGTTCAGTACTGAATGTAACGAAATGGAACATACAGTTGAAAAGAAAAAAGGTCACGTGCTTTCCAACAGAGTTTAAAGGGGTAGGAGGAATTGCCGTGGCACCCGAGAGCGAAGCGCGAATGTGGGAATGATAAATCGTGGCCAGTTAGGTACGTTAGCTACATACGGTAGCAGCCAGAGAAAATTATTATTTGAGAATTTATTCCCAGCGTGAAATTATTACCGGCATTATGCTCGGTAGTTTCTCCCGCTTGCCCTCGTGAGCAGAAACACGTGTTCCAGTTGGTCATAGGTCAGGAACTGAACTCCACAAAACGCACACTGTTCGTATTTTTATCATGTTAGAAAACTTTGAAAAAATCTTTCGCAATGGATATGCAGACTAAATTAGAAAATGATAGATAATTTGCAAGGAATGGAAAATAATTGGATCATCATTCTTAAGATTAGACTGGATGTGAAGTCTATTGTTTAGAAAATTAAATGAATAGGTATGAAACATGGATAACAATATGAGCAAAGTAAAGAAAAGTTAACAAACACAGTAGACATTGAAACAGCTAGGACTTTATGAGTATTGATAGGCAGTGTAACAGTGAGATTTAAATGAATAAATGGAGCTGACAGGTCTTATCTGGTCAAGCATAGATCTAGCTAGGAATCATCTAGGAAGTCTAAGCTTTTGTTAATGGAATTGTAATAAGAATATTTGTTGTAGATAAATCATATTTTCTTGCTATTGAAGAATACCATTAATCTCAACTGTAAGTAGCTATATTGTGACAGAATAAATTTTGACTTCAATGCTGCGAAAAGATACTCTGATAACAGCATCATATATTCATTGGACGTAAGTGCATTCTCTTCACTGACCACAATGGCTTATCATCATCACACTTGAATCATCACGAATTCGGGTTGGATTTCTAACTGAACATCCAAGTGAATACGTGATGGATATCATAACTATTTGAATGCAATGATTGGTTTCATTATCCTGAGCTAAAAATCTACACCTTGCGGTTGACTTAATCACAGTAATAATAAACAATCGTTATGAACAGCAAACGCAACTTGACTTTGCCCCTTACTGAAACTGACAGGTCGCGATTTCTGTAAAGCAATCAGGCGTGATGAGCAAGCTCCTTCAACCGAAAGTCAATGAGCGATAAAAAGAGAGATATCCAACGAAGCGAGGATTTTCATCGAGCAACGATAATCCGGTGCTGATTGGGAACGCCTCGTTGACTTGGTCGGGTCGAGTACGCGGATGGATAGAATTAAAATCATTTGTGGCGAACAGGTGTGTTTGAGAAGCTTCGACGGGTGGAAATGTCAGGGTATTATTGGGAACAAAAGTGTGGCTATTGAGGTTGGAAGAAGATGAATTTCAAACATTAAAAATTTTTTATGCCAGGGTTTATTTCAAAAAATTGAATGATAAGTCATTGTTTTTGGCAAGATAATAAAATGGATAATCGATAGGTGTTAATTAATAGAGAAGCTTTGGTGATGAATTTATTTTTAGATCTTGTTTGTTGACTCTGGTAAGGTAGAAAGCAAATTTGTTTTTGTTCATTTATTTATTTTTCGGTTATCAGCTTCAATTAATCCTGCTGATAAAAAAACAGTTGATCGTTCTAAAATAAATTTCAATTATAAACATCTAATATTTTCATTCTAAAGTTTGACTTGGAACTCTTGATGATTTTCATCCTAGCCCAATACACTTCAGGTTATGAATGTTTCAGCAACATAACTGAGATGAAACTGCATGAGTTTGGAGTATCATTTATATCTTTCCTTATTAATTTAAAATACACCTGTAAGAGTATTCTTGATCAGGAGAGATTGATTTTAATACTTCATTGGTTCGTTTCTGTTCACAATGTTTTTCTAATGAATCTTCATCAAAGAATTAGAACATAAAGTATTTGAGTGACATAAAATATCGTGGATTAACTAAGAATATTTTGCGATCGATAGTTTTCTAACTTCCTCTAGAATAGTTACGTGCATAAAGGGTTTTCGTAATTCAGTGTTAAATGATAGAATATTCACAGTGCTAGCAAATACACAGGTCAGACCACGCGATCATGTCCGTCTTGAATGGACACCTGACGTTTCGCAGACCGAATGTTCTTGTCGTGAGTTTCAGTATCCCGAGATCCATAGTTGGTAATTGCGGTTTACCACAGACAAAATGCACCACTGCAACCGACAAACCCAAAGAACGAACGACAACGATAAGTTCTGTTAGTCCTGCTAATATGGATAAGAAGTAAAGAGTTGTGTAAAAGTCCTACCATGTTGGATTCGTCAGAAAGTTTGGCATCGTCTTTAATGTTCATTTTCTACTTTCTCACTACTTCTGTTCTCCCTCTAACTACCTGAAAAGATAAACAAACTTGCAGTAGAAGTAAGCGGACCTGCGGGCTAATTCTCACGAAAAATTCGTCAAGTAAAAGCAAGGAAAGAAGGCAAAAGGGTTTTTTTACTGGCGCGACTACAGAAGAGTTGAAACAACGATGTTTGCGCGAGTGTTTTAAGCTTCAGTAGCTCAGCTACTTCTTTTTATTTTTATTTTGACCGCGCCGTCGTTTACGCTGTCTCTTAAAAAGCTTATCTTTTACCCAATGTAAATCAGAACATGAAGTGAAACAAAAAAAGCTAGTGAAAGAAAATTTATTTCAAATTTTAATGGTAAATTTTTAAGTTAAAATTTTTTTTTTATAGTAGTGCATTTTTAGAGACTGGTAAAGAGACTCTTTTAGCTATTGTTTGGAATTATAATGATAAAAAATTCAACTAGATACCGAAATACTAGCTTTAATGAACTATGACTTATAAAACAGTAAAATTAATTCAAATGAAAAGATATTCTATTCACGACACATATGCAACAAAATTTGGTCATGCTTTTTCTGTTTACCAATTGCGTTTGTTTGAACAAATGAATAAAGAGCCGTATTATTGAAAAAAAACAATGCAGTTTGATTTCACGAAAAAAATTATAAAAAATCTAAAATATTCATTAATAGTTAAAAACATTTATTTTAACAATTAATAAATCATTTTTTAACAATATAGCTGAAAATATTACCTATGCTATTCAATTCTATTTATTTAAACGAAGAAACTAGGGTGTAGTTCATGTCAGGAAATCGATCAAATTGATTATAATAATTATTCACTATCAAAAAAATTTTTTTTAACAAAGTAATTGGTAAAGAGAATAAAAATCGACCAAATTTTTTTTAGCACAAAAATTAAAATATTCTTTCATATAAATCAAGAGAAATAAATTGAACTCACAGACTCAGTAAAAAACAATCCCAACATAACTTCAAGAACTTATAGTGATCTCAATAATATTGCAACTATTGACTGATCACATTTTCCTCATGAAAATTCAATTTTTCTTTATATATTTTCAAAAATTTATATTTTTAATCTAATAAAATAAATCGACAATGAGTATATTTATAAAAGTTACTAACGTTAAACATATAAAACTATTGGTGGAAAACTTGGAAGATCTAGAAGATAGTAAAGGAAAAAATCTTAAAAGTTGTATGATCTGTGTAATACGTTCGGGATCGTAAGGGTATAGAATGTAATAGAATGTGTATGTAATAACCGAAGCTTTGGGTATAACCAACGGGGTGAAAAAGAATCAAAAAAGGGTAGAAAAACCATCAAGAAAAGTGTATAAGAGTAGGAAAAACGTTAGAAGAGCTTGAAACGAGAACTTCCGGACTTGGCATACAAAATTTCCATCCTGACGCCGTTTCCTCGGCTTATAACGTAATTCCCAAGTCGACTTCGATCTTACTTCTTGCTTTCTTCCTCTACACTGGATAAGTGTTTTTTATCGAACATTTTTGGGTAAACTACTTCTTACTTTTCTTCTTTATTAGCTAATAATCAAAAAACTCTGCTGATTAACATTCAGGAAAATTCTCAACAATATTTTATTCACTACGACATTAAAAAGTCAATTTTTAAGTTCTAGTTTCATTCTGATATCAATACACACCATTTGTGTCCCTTCAAATTGAATTAAATTTTACTATGGACTCCAGCTTGAAGCAGGACAGCTTCAACTTGAGATATACAATAAATATTTTATTTAATGAGTTTTTAATGCCACAAAGTAGGTAAATAGTATTAAAGAAATATATAAAAGATATTAATTAACTAATCATTAATACAAGTTGAAGAATTTCCAGCTTATTATCTCTCATTCTGGAATGAAACACCTGGACTATGACATTTCTATCAACAGTACAAAAATTGTTTCAATCCCAATTTAGCAAATATAAGAATGTTTAAATGTGAATGTATAAAATATTAAATAATTCTTATTATTTAAATGATCCTACAAGTCATTTTTCCATTCACTTTACTTATTCCAACTCACCCTTACATTCTTATCATACGCCTGATCAAGAGTTTTGTAGCAGAGTTGAAAAAAGAAACATCAAAGGGCGAGTTTCCTCTGGAGACTCTTGTAGCAAGAGCTTGGCTTCTAAGCTTATTCTTCTGACGGTTTTTATACTTTTTACCCATCCTTTTTTATCCCACCAAGCCGTTTCCGTTGCTCATGGTCGTTTCTATGTATTACGTATTCATTTACTATTTCCTAGACTCTTTCACTACATGAGACGGAGAAACACCCCACGGGTACTCGAGTACGCGAAATAAGATTCCGATTTTCTCAAAATTAATTGGGACGGAATTTCCCGAGGGGAACCAATGGGATAGCTAACAATACTTGGCTTGTAACTCGTCTGGATTTACTTATCAACCAGAGTGTTATAGAATAACTTAAATGATATAATTGAATCAAAAAAAACTTATGATTCATTCACTGTTGGATAAGCCTCTGTATTTTATCAAGAATTTTATTCTATTAAAATTAAATTACTTCTTTCCTGATTGAGGGTTGCTCCAAATCATTCTTTACTTATTTAGATGTTTGCTGCTCTTTTTGGGGATATCAATGACTTTTTAGTTCCTAAGTTTTTTGATCAGTAGCTTTAAATCTGGAATCCAATTTATTTAATCAGCTTTAATTCTATCCATATTGTTTTTCCAATAAAAATTAATCATTCAGAATATTTAGCTTTAAATAATTCTGATGCTAAGCTTGATGGTCTAATTGATATAGAATTCATTAATTGAACAAAAAATACATTGAAACCTTATTGCAGACTTTCAACTTGATCTATCTTGTTATTAAATGATAAATTGATTATAATCGATGATTAGAAACTCGAATTAGTTATTAGACATTTGACATTTATAAAAACAGAAGCAGTTAGTTTACAGAGTAGATGCGTAGAGAACTTGGTGGCAACGTTATGGCAATCTAAGTTGGTATGTTTAGTCAGACAGGATAGGGCATACTCGCACCAACTCTGATAGCTGACTGAGTCAACACCGTTGTGTTTGCTACGAAGCTGTTCGAGTCGCAGACCTTGCAAAAGAGGAAACCCTAGATGTGTGAGAGAGTAAATGAAAGAGAGAATATAAGAGAATGAAAGGGAGTGTGAGCATGAAAGAGACAGACTCAGTGAAAGGGTAAAACAGGTTTCAACGCAAGCGAAACGGAAGTGGCTTGGTGCCTCGTGCCCTGCACAATTTGGTGCAAGATATTGCTTGGAAGTACAGACACTCCTTACCCCTTTGCCATTTCATCGTTACTACCATTTACTTTACATGCCAGACGATACTTCTATTGTTTAACTCTAGTCCTTTTCTCTTCACTAAATTTCGTTAGTTTATTTCTCACAATTCTGATGACAATCTAAGTAGTTGCAAATGTAAAACAGTCATCAAGTTCATCATGACTAATCTCTTGATGTTATTAAATGAAGAGGAAAGGGTTAAACTAGCACAACACCCTGGTGAGAAGCAAAGCTGGCCCATTCCGAGCTCAAAACTGGACCAATCTAGCTATTCCTAGCTGCATGTATAAAAGACTGATGTTACTAGTGTATATGAAGTGTTGCTTAAGATCTTGTTACTTCTAAATAACTTTTATCATCATGATTACATTAAAAAAAATTTCTTGATAAAAGAGGATTTGAATAGAATGAAAAATAATCATCTTGAAGAGAGTTAATGCTGTGTATGTTGATCTTTCAGTTAATATTATGATGGTAACTAACTAATGGAAAATTTTGAAAACTTGCTCCTGAACAATACTCTTGAAGTGTGCAAAGTAGGATCGAAGCTGGAGAAAGAGTAAGAAAGAAGGGAAGACAACTCCTTCCTTTACTTAATAAAATTGAATTACAATAAGCAAAGTAAGGTTGGATGATCCTCGTATTGTATTCTCTTGATGCTACTCAACTGTCAGCTTTCTCTTTTTTGCTTTTCAACAAGCTATTTAGCTTTCTCTATACTCCCTAACCTTTTTTTTTATTTTACTATTTGACTACCATCAAGTTTTAGCTCCTTCTCACTTGTGCCTTCCGACAGACGGATTCAAGTGAAGAACTTCCAAACTACCGCGCAGGAGATTGTGAGCGGAACGAAGGTATTCTTACGCCTTTGTTCATCCCGCAGGGGCTGAATTAATTGCCACGTTTTTGACATTCATTCATTCATTGTTGAGAAGAGCATTGCCGACGGCAGACGACATCCATGATGAGCAGATAAAAGAAAAGTTACCTGTCTGACATTTATGATTTTTATCTACTACAATATCCTATTTCCTAAAACAGTCTTCTTTCAAAGTAATTAAATATTTTTATTTTAATTAATGACTTAATTAATTAAGTACAAATGGTTTCGTTACTTTTTGATGCTAATTAACACTTTTTTCAACACACATTTGGTTTTCCAAGTTATTTCATTACTGATGTTTTCAAGATATCATTTTAAAAAAGACATCAAGCTTTATTTTCTAATCAAATATTCGAAAATATAAACATTTTTGGATCATTATTAAAAAATCAATTCTGATAATAAAAAAATGATGATGTATAAAGTATTCTTGCCAATGGAAGTTAGATGTTGACCACAAGTTCTGTGACCAGACCAGAGTATAATCGTTGAGAAAAGCTTGCAACTTTGTTTAAGTTATAAAATAGAAAGCGCTGAGACGAAGGCTTTTGTTCCTTTGCGCTCAAAACCGCTTTTCTTCTGCATAGCCATCTGCTTCCTAATTCTAGAGACTGTAGAAACTATTGAATATGCATAGGTTATATTAAATTGGGCCACCGGCTGCTCCAGACGTTGTGGGGGAGCTTTTGCGGTGGACCAATTACATGGACTTAGACTATAGACTCCGTAGTTTCACACAGCAAAAGGTAGAGTGAAATTCCCAAAGCAATTGACTTGGTTTTGAATCGTTTTATCAATAGTTTGAAAGGCATCTAAACATTTCTCAATGTGGAAAGAACAAAAAAATCCAATAGTTCAACAGTTGAATCACTTTCCGTCAACATTCAACTTGGTTTTTCATCAACTACAAAATATTTTATTACTTTCTAAAGCTAATTTCTGATTGATTATCTCCAAAAATGTATTCGTAAAAAATTAAATTTCAATTTTAATTAAATAATTTAATCAATTGGGATAATCTTTTTGATGATTGAATGTAATTGACTTGATCAAGTCCAGAATTGATAACTAACTTATTAAAACAGCATCCAAGTCAAAAGTCAAATGAATAACTTGGACCCTGGTTGTAGTAAACTGTAAGTTTGTTTGTGGATGATCGAAACGTAAACGATCGAAGGAAATTTAATCTCCAACCGATCGAGATGTTGATTTGACTTGCAATAGATATACGGAGACAGATGAACGAAGGATGTAGAAAATTGGATGAAGAAGAAGTAGAAGTAAGAGGTTCTAAGTGACCTAGGCGTATTATCACCATGAGTCGTGCTACCTAACGCCTTCGTGCTGATTACATGGCGCGAAGAGCCATTAGGAGACCCCACTCCCTTGTCCTCTTTCTCTCCTCTGCTTGCGTAAGATGCCAAGTAGCTGATACTGATGCAAGAGAGAAAAGGAGACAAAGTGGAATAGAGATAGATAGAAAAATAATACAAAAAAAAGAAGGAGAAGAAATGTAATAGTAAGAGAAAAAACGATGGATGCCAACGTGTTAAAGCTGAGGATTTTTCTCGCGTCGCTTGAGAAGTCCGTCGTTGCCGAATCTCATTAAGAGACGCTGAAAGAACTGTTTTTTCTCCGATTATTCACTCGCTTGGATTGTGGAATTAAAGTGTAAGAGAATAGTAAAGAATGAGGGATTGAGGAATGAATTATAAGCAAGAAATGGATGATTGATTACAATTTCATTCAGGAAAAAAACTTTTCAGCATGTTTAATGATTTGGTATATAAATTATGTAGCTTCAATTAAAAAATTATCCTACTTAAGCACAGTTGAAAGCTGGACTAGATATTTCTTCGTAAAAATTACCAATTAATTATAGTTTAATTTTGAAAAATAAAATGTTCTTTTAATTTTCTTCCTGACATATTGCTCATTGATGATGATTATCTGATTAGCCTTATTGATGCAAATGACTTGGCGATTATTCGTGGGTGACCTAATTCTGAATAATTGTATTCTATCGAGGAATAAATTCTCAATCTGATCGGGAATAATTCATGCTTAGAGCCAGCTCTCATAAAGTCTTATTTATGAGTTATTAGATTGATTACATTTGGTTTTGAGTATTGGTAGGACTTAATAGAATCAAGGTTCTGTTTTTACTTATCTCAATAGCTTAATCATTGATACTATCATGAATGAATAACGAAGAAAAGCATCATTGATGATTGTTTGGAATTAAGTTTTTAATTCATCATTCAACGTAAGGTATCACAAATCAGGAGATTGTAGTAAACAAAAATGTAGATGATGATAAAAACTAGTACTTGACTATTTATGGTGAGACTTATTCAAAATGATGCAATTTTACCAAAATATTCAGCATGATACTATCATATGAGGTAGTTTTAGGGCTTTAGAATGGCAGGCAACATTTTCCATAACATATTCTAATCCTTAAATCCTCTATCCAATCTTTTTTGCCTCGTCCATAGCTAAAATGATTGCGCTTTCAAGTGAGGAAGACACAGAAATGCGCAACCCCTTGAATGTTGTCGACAAAAGCTTCTACAGGGTCAGGGAGTTGAGTCGAGTAATGCTAAGATTATGTAAACGTCGCTACGACGAGACGCGCATCTGTTGGGTCTTGTTCGAATTGTTGGACTGAGTTCTAGGGATGGGTAAGAGTTTGGAGGTGTAGGAATAAATTTGACCATACATTAATAATATAAATCTTTTACAACTGAATTTTATCTTTATAGCTAATAATGCAAGCAGATCAATAATCAATTCATCACTATTTTTGAAGTGGAAACTTCTTTAGGTGCGTTGAGAGATTTTTAGTAGAGGGTAAACTTGTGAGTTTGTATCACTAATTTCATGTTTGTTTAATAAAAAAAAAAAAATGAACGAAATAAAAATAATTAACACGATTTTCTAACAAAAAAAATTTTAAGTGAAAAAATAAATTCCCTCAGAATTAAACACTCTAAACAATTACCCATCTTAAGTGCGAGAAGTAATGAAAAAAAATTAAATTATGTTAAAACGTAAAGCTTTTTTAATAGACTAAACCCCCATGCTACATGAAGGAACAGCAGTTTACTGGAGAATATCCTTTAGAAGCTTAAATAAAAAATGATATCAAAAAAGTGAATTTTAAGTCGACAAAATGAAGAGACCTTTTAGATAGCAAAAAAAACGACCTTTGGTTTTCTATATTCAGACAACAAAGGCGCATTAAGTTTAATATGTTTGTGCTGCTTCGTAATAAAATGGTTTGCGGCGGACCAACTACGGATTAAGCAAGTATTAAATCCTGCTCCTGTACTCCATGTGGTTTTGGTTTTTGAAACTTTTCTCATGTTCATTGTGTAAACTCTTGCCGTTCAGTTGGAGTATATCTTCTAAATAAAGTATATTTATAACAATATTGCATCCAAGTACATCCCACCCATATATCTCCAGTGTCGACTTACACGAACATGTATACAGAAGTGACTATATCGTATTTTATATAAATGATTAATTAGATAAACTCAGAATAGATAAGTAGAATGTTTTTAATGAGTGAAAATTAAATCTACGTAATGCCGTGAATCGTGTACTAGTTTAACGCAAGACAGATTGAGTAAGCAGAGTATTTTGTTAACGTCTCTCGTCTCCTTGGTTTAAACCTGACCAAGCGCTAACTCGAGTTAAACGGGATGAATGTCGGTTCGCTAATAGTTGGTACGAATTGCTGTTAGGGCTGCTGCCACTGTTGCTGCTCTTACCGAGCTGAGAGAAATGGAATAGAAGGTGTGAGAGCGAGATATTTGTTTGGGACTACTACGATGATGTTACTACAGTACTTAAACCTCCCATTGCTGGTAAACCTCAAAATTAATGCTCCTATTCTGCTTGACAAATCGTTCCTCTACTTCCAACTACTAAAAACCCCCTTTCATTCCACAATTATTTCGAAAAACATTTATTTCAAAATTGCTTTGCTAACTTTCAGAGTAATTTAATATGTTCTAGACTTTCAAACGATTTCTCTAGATTCTCTCATTTGAATCGATACTTACAAGTGATGTATGCTGAATTGAATATATTTGCACCAAGAAGAATAATCGTTTTTAAATGCTTAACTATTTTTTATTATTAAATACCATCTATATCAAACAATATATAATTGTTTAGAGTTATGCAAAGTCACTAGTAACCATATTGTATTAATATACAATTTATTGCTGAAAAATAATATGAATGACATCAATAATAATGGAATTATTTTAAATAATTTTCTTGAAGACTGAAAATTAGAATTTGATTTCAATAAATATTATCTGAGAAAATCATTACTATTTGAATACAATTATTCATTGTAAATTTGACAAAGATTATTTTTATTCAATACAGCGTAAATAACTTCATATTTTAATCAAGATTGCTGGAATTCATTTCATTAGAGAATTAATTAGTATAAAACGAAAGCACTAAGTTGTAAAGCTTATTAACCCGTCAAAGAGCACTTAGATAGTCTCGAGAGAATTTGAATTATATTTTCTGATGGATCTAGGTTCTTGATACGTCACAAATCCTTGCTCTCCTTATGTCTTGGGATCCTGTGGGACAAGTCGTTACACCTGTAAGTACTACCTATGTATCAGTATCCGTGTACTGTAGTCTCTTCTTGTAGAATGCGAGAGAGAAGCGCTAGGATCTTGGTCTCTCTGGAGACTTGAAGGTATGTAGAGAATAGAGGAGAGTAGAGGGTTGGTAGTTGAGGTTGGATTGGGTTGAAGCTCATCAAGGTAATGCAGCTGAGATCATCCGGGAACGGATCCTGACGCGCTCCTGGGAAGATGGTTGACTGGAACGTCATTTAATTGATTGTTGGATTGGAATTCCTAAGAGATTTCAAACTAGTAAAGCTTCGATTCCCTTCCCTTTTATGAAAAAATGCAAAATTTAGCTTTATTATCATTTTTTATTTAATTGAAAAAATATTCTAAATTATTTAATGAATTTTTGATGATCATGTTAGTAGAAAGTTAAATATTGAACGAATGAATGAAATGAAATTTATTTACATGTAAAAAAAAAAGATGTTTTTCCACTAAATTTATTTCAAATTTTACATTTAAATGTTTGATATCCAACTTTACATTTTATATATTCCAAGAAAGAAGGTTGGAGAGTGACACGAGAATTGATAGTCCTTTTTCCTAACTTAAAAAAGAATCAACTGGTAAATAAAAATAATTTCCCAGAGTTTTCTTTCACATTTCTTTTAGTCTGTTTTATATTCCAACCAATTTTTCACTGACATCACATCCAATCTCTATTTACTTCATTTTATTAGTTATTCTGCTCTTTAGACATTTTTACTAACGAATCAATTTAATTATTTGTGTTTCAGGTAAGAGTTCAAGATAGAGTATGGTAGTCCAGAAAAACCTTTATTGCATTCGTTAGTATAATCCACCAGCTTAACTGTAAGTAACAACATTTACTTGTTCTATAGGTTTCATATTATCCAAAAAAATGTCTTAAGTTTCCATGTGTCTCTAAGTTGTGTAAAAAAGTTAAATTTTACAATCAGAAATAAATTAATCTACTTCATAAGCAAAAACGTGACACTTAAATTATTCATATGAAGCTAAATGATGATATAAATAAGACTCCAATAGACAAGTATATCAATTGTCAAGAATAAAGATGATCTTTGAACAATAAGTTATTTTAGAATGGAGATATCTTCTCCAACTCCTTCGACATTAAGGCTTCCTTAAATCAATGAACCAACAAATATAGTTATGGTTATAAATATCCAAATCATCACTAATGTTAGTCTTGTCTAAATCTCTGATATGCCTAACACTTCCATGTATTTTTTTATTTGACTTAACCTTTCTTCTAAAATCTCCCACAGAAGTTGATGTCAGTCTCTTTCAAATGTCATTCGGCCATTCTAAATTTGAATAGAAATAATTGTTTGAAAGTTTGTTTCATTGATGGTATTTTGATACCAATTATATTCATGGTAGATCTTTTCTATTTTGTTCCCACTACTCATTAATCCATGACGTCCATTCTATGTATATTTAGAATGATAACTCAGATATTGTGGATCATACATAGGAATCTAATTTTCACAAACGTTTTAAATCATTGATAATTGGGAAGCTGCAAGTTTTCATCCAAGATTAAATGAGTGAAAAGTGACATAATAGCTTGGGTTCCGTAATTTATTGAATGTGTCAATCAGTGATAAGATGACTTTCTGGTATTTAAAGATTCAATTATCAAGATAAGAATCCTACAGAATTCAATTCTGCTTTTACTAAAATATCAAATATAATTTCATCATAAAATTTCCAGAAAAAAATTTTAATTTAAATGTTGGAAGTTATTCTTATAAAATACTTCAATCCAGAAAAGAAGAATTCTTATTCAAATATCCTAGTTAAACTAGGAGTCTAGAGATCAAGATTTTGTTCAGAATCTGATCAGCATGATTTTTTTGTAAAAATAAACTTTATCAAGCTGAAGGTTAGAATTATTTGATTTTATGAGCCAAATCATTTTGGAACTCAATAGCAGTGAACCTTTCAGCTACTTTAGCACCTACTTTACATCTTGATGACATCAATTGGTCTTGGTATAATTGACCTCATCATTAACTAGTCTGGTTATCATATTCATCAAATAAATAAAAACTCAAGTAATTCTGAAGTTGATTTAATTAATCAAAAGTTGTTGAATTTTTTTCTTGATGAAAATAATGATCATTCGAGAGCACATTTTCTCCATAAAGTTACCATCTATTTTACCTCATCTAAATCCTTCATAGTCTTCTAATACATCTGCTGCTGTTGTAGCAAAGACTGTGAAGGGAATAGAGAAAATGGAAAACAGACAGTTGAAACTAAAAAATGGAATAAAACAGTATCAGAAGAAATGCAAAGCATTATCGTGAAGCTAAACTTGAGCCGACCTGTTTAAACCGGACGACACATAAAGAAGAAGAAGAGAAAAAAAAAACGTTGAACACCCGGAAGTCGTTTCTCGATTACGTGCGGGTGCTCTCATTCCTGTTTCTGTCTCTTGAAAACACAAAAGTACATGCGAGATGAAGAGGAGGTCGAGCATGAAGAAAGAAAAAATAAAAAATAGTCGTCCTTCTTCAGAGTATAATGAAACTGCGTAGTAATCTTAGACGGCGTGTATACACGTCTCGGGCTATAGCTCGGTTTAAATGGCTTGAAATGGATATCCCAAGCTCGTAGATTGTACAGAAAGCTGCGATGCACGACGCTGACAGTCGCTATTACCTCAACGTGTAAGCCCGTAGGTCGCAAACACGAGAGACGACACACGCGAGTTATCGTTCTCAATATTACTCTCTTCTCTTTCCCATACTCAACAGTCTACCCTACTAAAGTACACAAATTTCTCGACTTAGTAACCAACTCTGGAAATGCTAGAAACTCATCCTGTGGAAACTTTTATTGTATCACGTATATTTTTTATTTTAATGGTTTGAAAAATGTTGTTTTTGTAATTGGTTTTGTTATTTATTTCGAAAATTTCATTTCACTGTTTGCCTTTATAATACAACAATTAAAATTATCTGTCAGATCATTAATATTAAATTAAACGATAAAATATTATGCTGTGCTTTTTAATAATTTAATAGTCTCATTAAACAGTGAAGGAATCATTAATTTTTTTTTTATTAAATATTTAATTTAAACTAATTGTACAAATTTTTTAATAAAAATTAATTTTTCTTTTTTTGTAAGATTTTTTTATTTATAAAAAAAATAGTAAAAATAAAATTTTTTGTAAAGTTTCAACAAGATTAGATTTAATAACTAAATGACCTAAAATTATTTTTGGGATTGTGGTAGAATACACTAGATCATTAGCACTTTCAGCCATTTTGTGTATTGATCATATTATTTGCTTTATTTCTTCTCCAATGAAATATTACTGGTAAGTTGTAAACCTCATAACCAACTCATCCTACACTACTGGCCCAACATCAGATCAATGAATCTAACATTGGTTTAATGTTCAGCCAAACAAATGATGATAAAGTTTATCCAGAATGTTGACGACTAATTTTAATATGCACATGTTGTTATGACTTGTGTATCAAGGAAGGTAAAGTTATTACGACCTTTCTAAAGATTTTTAGCCTTTGTTCCAGGGAACATTTGAATTTCAAATTTTCTGACGACAAATAATGATTGAACAGATTTTTTTTTTCGACTGGAATAGCATTTTTAGCTCTAGTATTGCAATTTTGTATACTGATCTTATTATTTGCTTTCTACCAATTGTGATTGTCCAGCGTAGTTTGATGTCTTTCTACCTTCTTATCAGCTGAAAATAAACTGTCAATTTTAAATTTTCCAACATTTTTCCTTCATCTTCTATGAAAGATGTTAAAGATAGTCGAAATAAATTTTCTTCGTGATTGTTTGTCGATTTTTCGATATCTTTCGAGACAGGTAAAGCAAAGGTTCTCTCAATTCTTACCCCCCAGAGACAACGGCCGGAAATGGCTTTCGTGTCGCAAGCTCGACAGCGTCACTTCTCACGACGCACCAGAGTCGCACAGGGTGTGACAGTAAACGCGATTTCTCGATTAATCGACCGCTTTAAACTCGAGCTTCAAATCGATAACATCTTGCCAGTAATTGTCCCGTCGAAATTGTTCCATTTAGGTTCACTAGACGAGGCTACTGTGTCCCTTTCCTCATCTATATATATCGGTATATAGCCTTGACAATCCTCCAGTAACCTACTTTGCCCTCATGAACGAGCTGTATACTTCCTTGACATCATCTCCGAAAAATTCGCCACGAGTACCGAACATTTTTCACTGATGTTCTCTCCGCAAGACTTCTAAAGACTTTGCACCATCTTTACTACCACCCTCTAACCTTCACCTTTTTTATACACTCTATTTCAAATTCTCTCCACAAAAATGCTCGTTATCTCAAACGTTTCTTCTTCATTTTGTATCTCGTGCTTTATGTATTCATTAACAATCTAAATATTTTTTATAAAAGACGACTTATAAATTATGTATCAATAAGTTAAGTCAATAAATCAGTTACTAGAGAGTAGTCATAAATATGTCATAACTACATAAAATATAGGCGATAGCTGTTTATAATCTTTTTTTTAATATCTACATCATTGCAAATCGTAGTGCTTTATTTCAATGCATTGAATGTGTTTTAATATGACGTCACCTATTTGATTAACATTGTAGTCAAGTGCATTAAATATGACTACAATTTATTATATTAAAATCATTTTTATAAGGGATGTTGTGCTTGTGGACAGTGTAAAAAAGAATGTAAACATAGGTAATAAAAATCAACCAAGTTAATATCATTTTTTTTTTATTTCTATTCAATTATTGACAGTAACTTACATTAATGCCTGGTTGATTAAAAATAGTACATAATAATCTTAAATAATTATTCCAAATGAATGAAAATTATATACTATGTTGATAAAATTTATTTATTGAAATTTTTTATTAATTACTTCTAGCTTGCGTGATTACAACTATTTATCCTTCCTTTTCTATCTTTACCCTCCTTAAATAAATTTCGATATCCTTGATTGAAAGCCCTAGGTGAAAATATGCATTTAATATTTAAGCAAACATATCGTCTTTATTTATTTAAACATCTCTTCAACTATCCCAGAGCTTTATTTGGCCTAATTTATGACATCAAAAATTCTGATATATTTTCTTAACATCAATAAAATTATTTTTTTTCTATCCCAAATAACAAAAAAAAAAGCATTTTTGAAAATCAAAAGTATTTCATCTTCATCTAAAGCAATAATTGCCGTATTGAAATAAAGATTATTATCAAGACCATTTAAAAAAATGTTTTCAATCGTGTTTTTCTGCTGCCGAGTCAAGTATTTTTAAATTTAAAAATCTACAACTTTTTCATCGTTTTGGCAATTTTAATAAGAAAGTAATGTACACAAAAGGAAACAAACATGAATATTTTCCAAGAAGGTCGTTCTGTTCATTCTCTAATATCCATGATATTGAACAATCTGTAGAAAACATCAAAGTAGGTCAATGTGGACTTCGAAGTGGATACTGTCAGCAAAGAGAATGAAAGAAAGACTGTGCTTCATAGCAACTAGGCGAATGAAATACCCAAGGAAACCCTTTCTTACTCTTTCAGTTGCTCCTCCTCTTCTGTTTTCTTTCTCCACTGATCCAATTTCCATTCGTTTTCAATGGTGACTGTGACACTTGCGAAACTTATTCCAGGAATGTTTTGCTTCTTTAGCGAAAACACGTTGCTCTTATACGTAAAGACGCTAAAACAAACACTTCAAAGTAGTAGGAAGTCCGAGCTGCAAGAATCTGCCATCAAAACTAGTGTAGAGTGTATATTTCTTTGGAAGCTTTTCCAAGAGTTTCCAAGTCTGACGAAGTAAAGATAGATGAGCTTCAGAAAGTGATATAAATGAAGAATACTAAGCTAAATCTCCAGTACAAGAAAACTTCTTCATTTCATTTGATGAACCATAATTTGATACAGAATTTCTATTCAGTCTATCAACATGTTTTTTTTTTTATTTCCAATTCATTTCAGTAAAAATATTTTGATAAAATTATTTTATTTAGTTCATGCAAATTAACTGGAAATTTCTATCATAAAAAACAAACCTTCACTAGGTTTTAGTCAAATCTAGTAAAATCAATCATGAACAAAGACGAATGTTTCCATAAACGTAAAAGTTTCCTCAACAAAAATATCACAAAATCAATTTCATTCAAACAATATTCTATTGATTTAAAAATGAATATAAATATGATACGAAAAATTTTTAGAATTGTTTTTTTTTTGATTGATTGAATTACATGCTGCATTACTTTATCAGAAAATAATGAGAGATCAATTAGAAAAAAACATTTTGAACAATTCTAGTATTCATCAAAGAAAAAGAACGAAATTCGTGTTCTCGATTTACTAGGGATGATGAATGGGAAAATGCAATGGAAATAAAACAAAAGAAATAGTTGAACGCTCGACTACATCCTGATGTTCTTCAAGCACCAGTTGTTGGACTACTCTAGGATATAGACTATAGAGGAAAGCATCTATAAAATGCATGTCCACTAGTTGTCGGTGGAAATGTCCTTTAGAAGAATCAAGGGAATGTCCAACGTCTGTGGAACGTAATCTCCTCTTTTCGGTTGAACGAACACGAATCCCCTAACGATTTGGCATTGAGATCAATTTGATAAGAATGATCAGTCGATTTTGTTGTCGTTTTTATTTCCTTCTTTCTCAATTCTCCATTTCTCTCATTTCCTAAATGTCACTTATTCGTTTTCTTACTCTTATACTGCATATCCTGGTGATGTCGTTGCGCCACCTGTTGGCACGTACAAAATTATCCCCGGGCGAATCCGCGAGCTGAGATTACTCGACAACTTTGCCAATGAGCAATAAAACGGGATAGAAAATAAAAAGAGAAATAATACCACATGGAGTATGACAGAAACTTGCATCAAGAAGCAATTATACCACTGGAGAGAGATTTTTTATGACTATTCTAGGTCCTTATTTTCTTTTCCAACTATCTTTTTATCTAGGATATAATATGTTTATTGTCCCACTTTAAGAAATTTTTTTATTATTTAAATAAACACAAATAATTTGAAAAGTTCTATACCTTTTAGTTGATCATGGATGTCAACATGACCAACCAAGGTTCTCTTTAGCTCCATTAGAGTCTGTAGTTGTCTCAAGCCACCAAGAAACATCAATTTTCATCATAATTACGTGTCTTCTAACTGAAACATATCGACTAGAATTTACTATGATGATTCCACAGAAGCTTTCTTGGACGTGCAAACGCTTAACCATTCTCTCAAACTTCCTTTATATAAACTTGCTTGTTGATTATAGCTCCTAGCCCATGTATTGAAATCATTTTAATGCTCTATTCCAGAAATTCCGTTTACATAAATTCTATCGATATAGTGTAGATGTAGAGATATGAAGTTACTTTGTGCTTTAGGGAGAGAATATTGTAGTGAATAGCCAAGTTGAAATATTGATGATTACTTCAGTTATTTAGAGTTGTTCACTGACATTATAGAAAGCCACTCCCACTCAAATGTTATAGTCATCATCCCCTATCTATTCTCCACCCTCATTTGATCAACTCAGCATCGATTTCCTGACGGTGCACCTTCCAGAATGCTTGTAGTAATCCTCTATTTTTTTACGTGTCTCCCTCAGCTAGGACGAATTTTTTAGATTATAATGAAAAAAACTACTCATCACCACCGTAGGTTGAATAATCATTTTTTCGATTTACTTGGAGCTAATACAATACTTTGTACAGGAAATTTTATTCCACAGTTCTTCCGTAACTCAATTCATATGACAGTTTAATCATATTAACTTAATTTCCTGAATCAGGAAGCATTAAAATTGCAACAGGGATTAAAAGTTACTATTAATTTTCTCACAGTTTAATCAAAGTCCTATTTCAATAAAAGATCAAAAAAATAATCAAATAGATAAAAGTATCCAATTAAATGATAACTTTTGTTATTTGAAATATTGAAGTTGATTTATTTATTTCTGAAAATCTTCATCCGTTACTAGTTCATTTCAAACAAAATCTTATTCTCCGTTTTTTGATATCAAAAAAAAAACCCTCAAAATAAATTACTGTCGAAATAAATTTATCCTCCATTATTGCTCGTAGCTTAAGTGAATTGTGAAAAAATTTTTTCATTAAAATTTTATAACCAATCTCCTGATCAATCACGAGAGATTAAACGAAGTTAGAGGGTGACATTTCATCACTGAAGATTCAACGTAAGTAGGGAAGTGCAGAGACTCGGTTGATGAGGGGTTGTGAAATCTCTGTTAGAATGCTGAATTGTCTATAGAAATTAGGAAACCTAAGAAACAATTTTTTATTTTTTTATTTTATATGTCGATATAGATTTTTTTTTAACTTTCTGTCTTTTATTCTCAATATTTCATTTCTTCTTTATCCCAGAATATCTTTATCGTATACGAAACTACAAAAGAGAATAGTTTTTCTCTATTCCAAGCATATGAGCAGAAAGAGAGATTGCTCTACCTTTTGCACTATCTGTAAACAGAAAACACAATATTATGAGAGAAGTTGGAGCGTGTCTGACAAACTGACCAATCGTTTTGGGGTTTATTTTTTTATTTTCCCCTGTACATCTTAAATTCAGTAAAAGTTGCATTCAAACATTTGAACAAACTTTTTCATTACTTTCTGAAGATAAAAAATACATATTGGCAATCCTTTTTTATAATCAATCTGAAAGATGATATATCTATAAGTTAAAAGAGTTTTTTTTTCAACTTTGTTCAGGAGAAATGATTACTTGAAGTGATACAAAAATACACGAGCTCTTGTGACTATCTTTATTCAATTTTACTGGAAGTTTATGATTTATTAACTAATTTATTCTGATGAGAAACTTCTTAATTTTATTTATATTTTATTAAACTAACAAAGTGAAATAATGGACATTAAATATTTGAAGATCATTAAATTGAAATTTAAATAATACAAAATAAATAACTTGAACGTTGTAACAATAAAAAGCTAAAGCTTCTTCAGAGTAAGTATCTTATTTATATGATTACAAAAAGAAGGTTTATTCAAAAAGTAATCGAAAATAAAGTTGAAGAATAGTTTTTTTCCATTTAGTTGAATAATGTTAATTGAGTTTTCGAGAGCCATTTTAGGCTTCAGTAGATTTGTAAAGATTTAATCAGAAGAGTATCACGTACATTTAGCAGTTAAGAGAAGGTGATAATTATTCATTGTAGCTTTTAGCCAAGTTGTTATACAGATTTCGTAACTAGTCCCCTTGCAAATTCACTTGCTGTAGAATATCTTTGTTCTTGATGCATGTCAACAAGAAATGACGACATTGTCAGGGGATCCTTTAGTGAAGAAAATACAAGAGAACCCGTCGTTCTTGAGTATAAATGAGGAAGAAAGAGAGTCCCGTGCGGTTTTCCCGCCAAGTTCATTTAACATCTCGTATCTGGATCTAAGCCAAATTGGGATGTGAATCTGAGCTTCAAGAGCAACAAGGAATGGAAGAGAATAGAAAGTAAAAGAGACAGAGTAAATAAGGAATGAAAGAATGTAAGAAAATTAAAAAAAAAGAGATATTTTTATATCAGAAGAGCCACACGCCAAATTTTTTTTCATCCACTAGATGGTACTTCAACTTACACCTATTAGATTTTTTTCTTCCAGCATAAGTAGTCTACTTCTTCTCTTTTCGACTAGCTTCACACTTGAGATAGCAACAGACTCTAATAAGACTAGGTCATGGCCCTATTTTGTAATATTTCCCAACCAATTGCTTGCAACGTTAACGAGAATAAATGTGACAAAGTAAATCCTCAGCAAGTTATTGGCTACATTAGTTTTCTTTCTGATTCTCTTGACTTTTTTTAAGTTGTCATATAATCATTATTTCGTTATTCTCATTCGATACAAAATATTATAGAGGCACTTATTATTGATTTTTCAGATTCTGACCATCAATTCCTTCTCAATTTTCACTAAAACTATTTTTTTAAATCCAAGTCGAAATATAGGTACTTGTTTTAATTTTTTTAAATCATTTTTGTCATTTTTGTAGTCAGTTTTTATACTGAAGATTTTTGTTTTCGGTTATAATCCTTTTTAAACTCTCAATATTATTTCTCTTATATTTTTTAAGAACTAAAATGTATTGAAAATAAAAGTTCTTGATCGGTATTTAGTAGCAATAAATTTTAAGTAAATTATAATACATAATTAAACACACGGTAATAAAAAAAGCAATAAAGAAGAATATTATTTAATATTTATTGAGATAATTTTTTTTATCAAAAAATTTTAGTTGTAATTTTCCATATTTTGTAATAAAATATATTTTTTTCCATATGAGTTCGGTTAGTATGTATCAAAGAATTTATTAGTAAAATTAAAAAAGTACTGATATGACTGAAAACAGAAATATACAACGCAAATAAAGACTTAGAATTACTTTTTGGTTTTTCATAAATAATATTGAGGTAATTTCAAATAATCGAAAATCAGAACTTTGAAGTATTAAAAAAATATCTATCTTTTGACTCAGGAACACATTTATTTTCTTGATTTAAAATCAATGTAAAAGTGAGCTTTGTATTTATCCATAAAATTTTATTTACTAAGAAGCATGAAATAAAGTGATAAAAGCATTTTTTAGTATGACTGTTGATGTTGAAATTTAAACTTTGTAGCTATCACGGAATGCATTTATAAAAATTTCCCGTGACACTCTGTACACTGGAATCGGAGTAACTAATGAATCAAAGTGAAGGAATATACGGATGAACTTTAAGCTTTACTCGGGAACTCATTCTATCGATCTTCTGTGATGGACGCGCTCGGTCGACGTAGGAGAAATGCACTTCCTCTCAGTCGTTTCGTGCTCGGCTGGTCATCCTCTCTGCTCTCGAAAGAGCAAAGAGGGTTGGCGGTAGTATAGTGGTAGGTCCATAGTATTGGCACGGTGCCAGTTGAAGCTAGTGCTCAATGAAATCTTTTCTGGGTTAGGTTAGACCTTTCGCCTCCTCTGGTGTTCCTTTCTTTCGTGTTAAACGTAGGATACATTCACGCCTGGCAAGCTGCCAAATCGAGAGGGGCAGCTTCACTACATTGACGTATCAAGCAGCTGGTCTGATTCTACATAGCAGGCCAGTAGTTACGGCCCGTATCGGCCAGACCGGGCGTCCGATCTGTTCGAAACAGGTCGCTTTGACAGCTGTACAACCGAATTCACTGATAAGATACACCACGTGGACACTGTTAACTGGTGGCCTTGTCCCTGGACTCGATCGAACCTAAAAGAGAGGAGATTCTGATTAAACAAATTTCCAAATCGATTTCGTTTATTCTAAAAATAATTATCCTAAAGACTTAAGAGAGCTTTCTAGTGAATAGCATTTTGGTTCTATTTAGAAACAGATAATCAGTAAATTGGATAAAGCCGGTAAATTTGTGTTAGAGGATAAAATCCCGATAACACGAAAATGCTGATGGGATAACTACCAAAATATTAAATTAAATATTCCGTGAAAGTCACCACGTTGAGGCGTAACAAGTAGGCATCGCTTTAAAGCAGCTCATCTGGCTTGGAAACTCTCTCTTTTACTATTCTCCCTTTCTATATCTCCTTTTATTCTATCGTCAAGCAAGCAAGCGCAGCGCTGAAGTTTGCCACAGCATTAAGTATTCCCGTTGGGTCTGCATGGCACGGCGCGTTGTCGGTCGATGCTGGCTGAAGCGGCGGCTCATCGTGTGGCTCTCCCCCTCGCGAATTATTTTCCCTACTCCAGGATATCTCTTCCCTACCCTGAAGTGAGTGGGTGAGTTGCAAAAGGTGGGAGACAGTTAGCGCATGCTCACCAGTAATATTTGAGCCTTTGAGGGGTTTCACGCGCCCACGAGCACAGTCTAACTTTCCCCCACTTGCCGGTAAGTGATTCCTCTCCTTGTTGAGCGGAATCCCTACTCTTTCGCTTGGTGTCTCGTCCGCTACCCCTCGCTAGGGCGAACTGCCCGGGCATCTACGGCCGCCCCATTCCGTTCTCGGCGCCACAACGTGTAGCATTACCATCCGAACGCACGACCACCTGCCTCTTGGCATTTACGTTTACGTTCTCTCTCTCTCCTTTCTCTCTCTCTCACACACCCCGAGCGCGATCTGAGAGTGTACCCAAGGATTAAAATAATTAATTAATCAACGGAAGTTAATAAAAAGTCATTCCGAGAGAGGGAAATCATTTTAACGAGCGCCAAATAAACGTGTGTTTCAAAGTTCTTGTTATAGTGCCGATTTATTTGCGATTTAGTGCAAAGAGAGTGTCAAAGTGAGACGATTTAATTGATCTTTCATCAGGGAAAAAGGTGATACGCGTCTTTTCCTCCTGACGCGTACTATATAAACAAACACTGGGGACTAAAGTTGTTGAGTATCGCGCGTGGCTTTCTCACTTACCCGGTACTATACTATTCAAACGTGACCGTATCGCGTGCGCAAGAAAAAACAGTTATCACCAGATTACCAACATTTGTACCATTGTTTTGGATTAATTAGACTCGTGAGTTTCATAAAGGAACACGAGCCATTAAGTCGAGTAAACCAAAAGTACGGGTCAGCTGATCAGGACCCGTCAATATAAGAAAAGTCAAAGTGTTCCAGCAAGTGGAACCGATTTCTAAATCTGTCAAGACAAGTGTACACAACGGCGGTCACTACGTATATCACGCCGCTCATCACCTCTGAAAAGGTACCAGGAGAGTGTGTGTGTGTGTGTGTGGATTTCTTGTTTCATTATCACCAAGATTTTATTTTTGTCAAAAAATATTTAAAAAAGAGGATGAAGAATCAACGCATTCCCTGTTTCGGTTTTGACAAAAGACCCCTCTGGTGGCTTTGTTGTCGCCGTCTCGTTAAGCCGAGACTCATTTCATCTTGTGACGTCGCGCATCTACGCCCCGAGAGTGGGCTCGAGAGAGAAACGGAAACGAGAGGATCGCTCGTTAAGCACGGCGACGATGAGAAGCTAGCAAGAGGGTTCTTTCTTTCTTTATTCATACCACCACACTCTGTTTCATGCCACTCGCTCGACTATCATTATTATTACCCTTCTCCAAAACCTCCTTATTACTCATCGCAAGACATTCATTTGTCCAGAAATATCGTGATGGAAAACTCGTCTCTCGCTTAAGTATGACCAAATAACTGATTATACTACTGAAAAACGCTGGACATCTTTTTCATTCCTCCATCACCCAGATGTTTCTGATTTTTTTTGTTTTATGAAAGTGACTGCATATATTTATGAAAAAGTGAATAAATGATTATAAGTTCTTCAATAAAGCTTAAGTGATTGATGTTGTATTTATAAACATCCAAAAGTATATACCAATATCGTGAAAATATTTTTTCATAAAGGAAGACGACTTGTTTCAGTTTTTCAAATCTCTAGTCATTGTTTTCAACGTTTTAGTGTCCTGTACTACTTCTATATCACTTCTACTTGACTATTTGTCCAACTTTTTTGGTAGAAAATCTCTCAATCTTTCATAGAAACGTCTCAATATTTTTCTACAGTTCTAAACTGCCAGTCTTTATATTTTATTCAAGATTTGAGGAAAAAAAGACGTGAATAGCTTGTGAAAAGACCTCTTTTTCTTCAATTTACAAAAAAATGCTTCTGGTAAATTTTCATTCTCCCACGTGCCAGTAGGCTTATTATATAGGTCGTGGTCGATTCATCATGTTCTATCTCTTTTTCTTCTCCTTTAGTTCCATTGGAAGATCGTTTTACACCTTGGTAGGCGCAAGAATCGAAGTCTTGGATCCTACTCTCAGTAAACTAGGTCGAGAACTATGCAACTTGTAGAGATGTATATCTTTTGTTTTTAATAAGTATCACTCTTTCATCGTAGCTTCTTAACAAATCCACGAGTTTCTTACATACAAAAATAAATTTATGATGTAAACTTTTTGAATAATAAATCAAATTTTCAATCATTTATTTGTTAAACTACTTAAAAAAAAAATTGATTTCAAATAAATAAACTTCGAACTATTAAATTGTTATGTGTGGTTATTAAATATGATAAAGATGTTATATTTGTATATAACTATTTGGTTTTTTTTTTAGCTACACAATCGTTGGGGGAATTTTATTCATATCAAGTTTTAAATAAATAAACCGTCCATGGTTATTCGAATATAGAGTTGAGTCCAGTATTCCATATGAATGAAAATAATCGCAATCGACCCACATTAATTCTAGTGTTTTTTACTTTTTTACCGCTTTTAATGGATATATTTTTCAACAAACAAATACAAAACGAACAAATGAAAAAACAAAATATCAAACAAGTGATTTATTAGCCACGAATTCAATTACAACTGTGTTTTTTGTGGGATTCTACACAACAGGAAATTCTTCAACACATGTTATTTATTTGTGGTATTTTTCAAAAAAAATCACTAGTATAATTCTAGCCTTAGACATTTATGATTTTTATGGAATCAGAACATTTTATTTATTTATTTATTTATTTATTTTTTTAAAATTCTCAAATTTTGCATCTAGGGGATCTACATTTAATGAGTATGAAATGAATATTATATAAGATAGAAAAAAATGGTACTTTGTTTCATTAAAAATCACATTTTGTATCGAATTAAGTAGAAAAGTTGATGTTGAGTCAGCCTGAGAGATATATTTGTATTCATACACCAGTTTTGTTTCAAGTTTTCCAGACAATTATTTAAAAAAAACTTTCACTTTTTTGAATTCACAACAGTTTTTATGATTATTATATTCTACTTTTTTCATTGAGAGTTATTGCTATTCTTCGATAATGCGAAATGTAAAATTTTCAGTCATAAAAATACGAAGGTAGAATAGTCAGAATAATGAACTAGAGAATAAAAATGTAAAAAGAGAGAAAACGAATTGAAAAAAAAAACCTTGAATAAAGGATAAAAAAAAATACTTGGTAGACCACGAAGTCCTCGATTGCTGGAAGTAATCAAGCCAGGATAAAGTAGCAGAGTCCTTTAAAAAAAAAGGCTAAAAAGGAAAAAGGACTAAAAAACGGACAAAAGTCGATGTTCGAGTTGAAGAAGTGAAAAGTACTTTGGGAGAAATAGTTAAAAAAAAATGGAGATACAGATAATTCAATAGAGAGTAAAGGGAAACACTCTCTTGCATTGTCTATAGGAATTAGAATCTTTCGATTTGCCGAATTCCACTTGTGTTTACATCAAAACGCTTTTAAATCCAACGAAGCGACGTCGGTTGTCTCGGACGCGAGTCCAACTGGGGTAGAAATGGTTGGGGAGTCAGGGAATTTAGTGATACACAGGCTCACTCCCCGTTCTTCTTCAGCTGACAAACGACCAAAATGTGAAAGTAGGTTAACTCTCTCTCCTCCACATTTCTCAGAGCGCGTGTCACTTGCTACTCATCCTTCCATACAACCCCCGAGAGTTTCGGCAGGCATCCCTTGTTCTTCAAACAACTCCCATCCCCTAAATTGTTCGATAGTGCACTCACACTTCTTACAACCCCTCCCTTTAACTTCTGATGTATATCTGTATACATATATATATATATATTTCAAGTGAATGTCAGGGAAAAGTATCACAAATCAATTCCATTTATTAAGTTGTTGTAAATGTTCCTGCAAACTTTTCATAAAACTTACACTTGATTCAACTTTTACAATGATTTTTCTTTTTCAATTAAACACTGTCATTGATCATTAATTGTGCGATGTATTTTGATGCATTATAGTAATAAATAAGCACTGATTTCGCCATGAAAAATTACAATGTGGGGTTTTGCTTTTATTTATTTTGATTGCTTGGAGAAATTTATTGGTGATTGTCATTTTAATACAATAAACATGACCTTTTATGGATTGACATATGCACCATAAATCACTCTGAAATGATTTTGTTGTAGAAGGAAATTCTTAGATGGACTGATGGAAAAAGAATGAAACAAAAAGTGATCAGTTAAAAAAAAGCTTGGATAAAAATTTTTTCCACATTAGGAAGAGACTTTATATGAGACTCAAACTAAAATATGCATTAACATATTATTGTAGTATAAAATATTATCATATTTAAATAATGATATTGAATTTCAAAGTAAAGGTGAACTATTCAAAAATACTTTTTCACTCTATTTAACTATTTTAATAATTTCCCATTCATATGAATAAGTAAAAGTTCAATAATTAATTCAGTGAAAAATTAATCGATTATGTATTTGATTATTCAATAAATTATATGAGCTAGTTTATTTGAATACCATTATGTCATTCAATATATATTACGAGTTTAATACTAATAAATTACAGAAGCATTTGTGGGATAAATGTTAACATGATTGTGCTAGAAACAGAACAAGTAGTAACTTTAATAATTATTTTTTTTTTTTGTAGTGCTTCAATATTACATTTGTTAATTATTCAAACTATGTAAAGCAGTAAAGATATTTAATTGCTATAAATAAAAGCCAAATTAAATCTCTGTGTGTATTTTAATTTGTTTAGATAATTATTAAGCAAAGTTAAAAATAAATGGTAATAAAATTCAAGGATTGTTGGTAATGATTATTACTAAAAATAATTTTTTGAGTTTTTCTAAAGCTTATCTGAAATAAAAAAGTAATAAAGATTCCAAAAATTAGCTTAAAGATATCATCTGTTGGTAAGATAGATTTCAATTGTTATTATAATATTTTGATAATGTTCATTTAATAAATTTTGTTGTTATTGTTTTTATATAAATAACACATCATCACACATGTTTTGAATATTATTTTTAATTGACGATTCCGTTATTTAGCATAAAAAAAATTAAATTATGATAAATTGAACAAAAAATGCTATTAAATGAATATATTTTATTTAAACGAATAGAATTAACGATATTATATCTAATTAAAGCATAATAAAAAAATATTTTATCTACTAAAGCTACCATCACATTAAATTCATAAAAGATCTCTTACTTGTTTACTCAGATCCTTTGGAAAGTTATTCAAGAGAAACCTTCAACATTGAGAGTGAAAAAATGAAACGTAAAAATAGTGAAAAGAAATAAGGATTTCATGAATTTTTTACTAGACTTTTCTGTTGAATGGTCCGTTTCGTTCTGACCTGATTATACTATTGGAGAGAGAAACGTTATTGGAATTAGTTCACGTACCTGTTGAGTACATAGTTGAAATTCCTAGCTTTCAATTCTAACGCGATGCACCTGGGAAGAATCAATGTTAATCGGGCCTCATTAACGCCTCAAAACTCATTGGTGGACAGACTTGCATCTACATACATACTAGTACATATTCAAGGGTATACGCGTCTACAATTGTAAATGTAGAATGTCTATATATAGTTGACCATGGCTAGTTGGCACTCAAGGGAATAGCTAATTATGTGCATTGTTATTCGAAAACGATCGTGAAGCTTCAACATTACCTAGTGATTTTATCGCACCCAGTATAATAACCAATATATTGCTGTGGGAATCGATCTACACACCAATGGACGAAAATTCATGGATTCATGAATATATTTATTTTTTTTATCACCATCTACCCCTTGCAGGCTTTTTAGCTCGATATAAACCATCACTTCTCCATTCACTCGAACCAAAGCCTATTCAAAGGCTCATACTACTTTTGTAATATGAATTCGCATTCTGCACGTTCGCGATTATGTTAGTTTATAAATGAATTAATTATTAAACTATTCAAATGCCAATCTCAAAATCTCCGTTTATTGCTTGAAGCTTTCTAAGCCTACTTTTTTTACGTTAAATTATTTAAATGAAAAATTAATAAGTCACGCGCATTGATAGAAGAGATTTATTGCTATTAAGAAACAATTTCTTTACCAAATAACACAAGAATGAAATGAATGCGGACCTGTTGAAATATTTGCGATGCTAAATTCATCATATTTGGACTGTTAAAAATAAATTTACAGATGAAATAACACCAAAAATAACCTAAAGTGTATGTAAAAAAAAGATGTACAGTAGGTGCGATTCAGGGAATGAGATTTCTACATCGTCGAGTTTGCAGGCGCGTGTTTGGCGTTTGTGATCCGTTAATTAATCCCTCGTTACCCTGAGTAGTGTGTAGCTCGTGGTAAGAGAGCAGCGGTCTTCTCTCTCCTCTTTACTCTTGTTTCTATATATATTTGCCTCTTGTGTGGTATACCTTGCATCCCACGTATAGTTTGACCGTCGAATTACTCGAGCGTAATGGGTGAATTACTGTTTATGGTGTTTCCTCCCTCGAGTGAGTGTACGCTTGACACAATGCTGCTTATACTAACTTACCCCTTTTCATATTGCCACTACTTTTTCCTATGCCTGAATCTCTTCTGTTTTAACACTCTCTGCTTCTTCATCTAACTTTTTTCTTTCTCTCATGTCGTCAACGTCGTTGTATCGTTATTCTGTCTCTCTCGCTCTCGTTCATGTCATGAAGTAAACACCTGCGCTGAGACGCTTAGGGCGCTTTCCGATTTTCTCTTCTCAACGTAACATTCACCAAGAGGTAATCTTTGTTGACGTCAGGGGCGCGACGCTGTTGCGTCGGGCGACATTCGACATTTTTTTATTTTTGTGTTTGTTTTCTTTCTTTTTTTTATTTTTTTCTGCTCGAGCTTTTCCTTCTTCTGAATTTTTTAATCTCAAATGTTGCTGTGAAATGATTGTTTTAAAATGCGAGATGACGAAGCTGAGGTTTTTAAGTAATTAAAGTGACACCGATGTTTCAAATTAAAGTGCTCTATGCATTTTTAATCCTCACTTTTGCATTATGGATAATTTCGTGGCCTTTTTCATTCTACTCATGAACAATTCGTTTACTCGCTTGCTAATTAATTTTTTTTTTCTTCAATTTTTATTCGACATTCACTTCCGTCTTTTTTTGTCATTTATATAAAATAATAATAACGAGTTGTTAAAAAAGATTCTTTCGAATTATTTTAATTACTCATAATAATAATATATTTCATTTATTTGTATTAAGTAATGCTCTTTTGTTAACGTTATTGCATGTTCAAATTTCAACTCTGTATATTTGCTATATATAATTAAAACAATAGAATATTCAGAGTATGAGTATAGAGAGAAACTGGTTTTGTATCCCTTCTTGAGCCACTTCACCCTTTCTAAATCTCCTCACAATGCATTCAAAGTATACATCTGCTGTTTAAAACATAATACGAAATCATCTCAAAAGATTTATGTTGAACTAAAAGTACACTAGTTTGAGGCTAACAAACTGCTGAACTAATTTGTCGTAATGTTCTTTTATTTCACGTTATTTATTTATCGAAACTGTTTACTAAATAAATTACACATTGCTTTAGATCCACTAGATTGATGAATTTCACGCCTTCTAACCTTTGAGGTTACGTATATCCTCAAAGCAACTTTATTACACACGTCAATATACCTACAGCCTAGCCCCTATTTTAACTTAATCTGTTTGAGTTGTGATTTTATCGCATTACTAAAGAAAGTTCATCCCTTTGCCTCGCAATCACCTCCACCAGCCAATTATCACCGTGTTAAATACCAGAAAATAAACTATCTACTCATTATTTTTAACTCACTAGTTTATTTGTTCATTTAAAATAAAGACAGAAGTGTAATTAATTATAATAAATAATTATTTTTAGCCTTCATTCAACCTTGATATTAAAATTCTAAAAACAAAATATTATTTGAAAAAAAAACCAGTTTTTGTTTTGTTTATTTTTAAAAGTAGGTAAATGGAGATTTATATTGGTATAATTCTATTATTGTATGCTTGAGTAGAAGAAAACAATGCCTTGTAGTTGACAAAACCGCGTCCCCTTTCAAGATTATATCCATTGATGTTTATCTCAGCTGGACAATTGAGTTAAATTTAAAACCCACCCTTTCAGATTAATGAAACCATAATAATTATGACTCAGTAATGAATCCACTTGAGAAAACCACATGGATATTAATAAACAAGTTTTTCTCTCAGCTGAAAAACATCATTTATTATGGAGAAATTTTTATTAGAAAATAAACTCTCGAACAAAGTTTGAGAAATTATAATGCTTGGGTAGAGAATTTAATAAAAATAACTCGGGAAATTTATTGAAAAAATTCATGGTAAAATAATTAATTTAAAAAAAAGAATGTATAATCTTTTAAATCATTATTTAAAAAATATGCATGCTCAAAATACCTTGCATCTCTTATTCATCATTAAATAGCGTGTAAAGTAATACCAGTAATTACAATCGATTGTTTACGAAGTCTATAATTGAAAGTTCTAAGGTTATTGAAAATTGATATCGATATTCATTAATTATAAAACTATTAATGTAGGTTGATTTAGGCTATTATTTTGCATGAAATATTTTTCACCATAAAGCTCTTAGTTTTCCAACAAGGTCTTAATTGATTAATTTATTTCAATGAGTTAATACCATAACTCCTACGAGACTACTAAAAAAAACTATCATTAAAATTGCACTTTATTATTACATTGTTTTTTTTTATTATTATTACAAAAACTATACCTTTTTTCACTTTATAAAATGATAGCAAAAGAATATAAAAATAAATAGAAACCTTTTTTAAATTTATCATGGCGTATTTTGAAAACAATTTTAAAAAAAGTGACCACTAAATGAAAGACTTGAAATAGCGATACACTGAAAATGTAAAAAAAAAAATTTATTATTCAGTAGTGGAAAGATTGTAATAAAAATAAAGCAGTGATCTCAAGAGAGTTAGGCTTTTTGCCTCTCCGAAGTCGTTTCCGGCCTAGGGGTGAGAAGGATCTCGGTGTGGCCGCGGCAGCCAGATTCCATAAATAATGGCTTCGGGGGTTGCGTTGGTCGTTGCTCCATACAAGCTTTCTATCTCTCTCTCTCTCTGTTCTCTCTCTAGGCTCTACGGATTTCCTCGGCATAGCACGTACTTGGGTGGGTATACTAGAACCCCGCATATATGCCAACAGGAGAGAGGAGAAGGGACGCAAATGCTCATATGTTGCGATTCCAAGGGGGTTGCGGTGAGAGAGGATGAAAGCCAGGACTGGACAGTGCGATAGCAAAGCCCCAGGCTGGCTCTGACCACTTGCCTTGGCTTTCGCGCAATGCAAGCCTGATAAACCAACCCTCTCTCACTACTCATTCCTCTCGCTCTCGCTCTCTGCACTACACCAACTATTCCATTTGCTATTTATGACCCGACAACTTAACTTGTAAAATGTCTTGATAGTGAGAAATCGCCCGAGGATTCTTGTCTTGCATTTGTAGATAGAGAACAGGTATTCAAATCCTATTTTTTTCTCTTTTTTCTTTTGTATTCCATTCAAATAAATATCTATAAATTTTATTTACAACTTCAAAAATCAATACTCTATATAAACGTTATTTCTCGATGTCTTTCTGTTTTTTTTAAATTCTTTCATTTTATTGGAACAATTTTATTAGATTTTTGTACCTGATAAATATCTCCATAAATGAAGAAAATATGTTGAAAGAAATGTTCTTTTTTCAATAGAGAAAAATTTTTAATTATGTAAATGAAAGAGATAATGATGTTGATATGATCTTTTTTGATATTCAATGCTAATATCATAGAAAATATCTAGAGAAATTAAGATGAAAAAACCCAATTGCCGATTTATGGTTTCTCATATCATTTTTTACATTTTCTCAGATCTTCATTTTGAAGAAATAATTTTTTATTGAAAAGAAATTTTTTCTTTTATTGCAGACATCAATCTTGAAATGGTTCTCTTTTATGAGGTCAAAATAATATCTGTAATTTTTTTTCCACAAAAAAATTATTATTCAATGTCATAAATAGGGAAGCAAAGTTATTGTTTTTCAGTATATTATCTTTGAGTTTGAAGTGTCAAAACTGAAAATAAAATTTATCTTACAGATAGTGTAAAATAATTGTACATCTCCGTATGTATGATGATTGACAAACATTAATCCTACATTACACAATATAAATGTTGTCTTAATTTGATATAGGAGAGTATAGGGAAATCGCATGTATATCCTCCAAAACATCGGACAACATTCATGTCGCATTGTGTATGTTTTAAAATTTTACACTTTTCATTATCAAAAGAATTTAGAAATTTTTTTTTAAGAAAAATTGAAGAAATCTTCATAAAATTCACCCTATTATTTCATTAGAACCTATAAAACACGACAATTCAAATGTAATTCTTATGAGATTCAAAACCGCAAAAGATGCAAAATGTCCCAGTGATATTAAGCGAAGGATAAAGGTGATAGGGGGTGAAGAAGTGAAGAGGGAAGAAAAGAATGAAATCTCGAAAATATGTGTCTTGCGACAAGAACGGTGACGGGGAGGTGTAGGGTTGGTTTGGAAAATTAAAATAGTTTCTCCAGGGAGAATAAAAGACCTTGCAGTAAGGAGGAAAGAGAGAACGAGGTTGGGGGGAATGAAAAAAGACAAGGAAAGAATAAGGTATAGGGGAAAAATAGCATGAAGCCTCTGGCGATGAAACTATAAAGCTACTCCTAGTAAGTTGTAAAATTGTAATAGTCTTCCGGTATTTACATAATGCTGCGGTATAATAAGTGGAACTCTCGCCCGAGTTTCCATTACCATTCCACGGGGGCGCTGCTCACCCTTATCTCCACTAACGACCCGGACCATACCACGTCTTGTTTCTTTTTTTTCCTTTTTCCAACCCCTCGACCTGGTCTTATAAGTAATCACCTAGCTCTCTACCATTGTCAAACATATGATGATCATTTTGTCCACTTAGAACTTGGAGATAAAGTACCAAGTTCTAATAAAATGGTGCTTTAATATCAATAATTTCCTTCAGAGTTCTTGACAAATACAGTTCCTGCAAGAGGTACTGGAAAAAATCCAGGTATTTTTTGTCGAGAACTATATTTTCGCAACAATAAAAAGACAAAGAGAAGCTCATCATGAAGGGGTTGTTCCAGAGAAATAGTCTCTTTCCCCTCTTGCGGCAACTGGTGGACTTGCAACAAGTTCATAGTCAGCTTCTCTTGGATACCTAAATCCGCAATTTCGTCTGTCTTCACCACAATTCCTGGTCCTTTGCTTTAACTCCTTTGTCATGGGTTAAAGTTGCTCGTTCTGCTGACAATGCGTTCATTAGACTCACTCCCAAGTGCCCTGAGAAATTCAACTAGTCTATCAAGAAAATCCTTCGGACTTGTGCTTTGTAAAGCAGCAGCAGCGGCTGTAGAGACTGGATTTCAATCTTCTCTTATTCTTTTCCTTCCTCCATCTTATCCTCTAAAGAGTCTTCATTCAAATAAGTAGTTAAAGCATCTTTCGGTTCGTCCGTTTTTGAGTTCAAGCCGCATGAAGAGTATCTGTTTAATTTTTAAATTTCGTCCATTTTTTCAAGAATTTCAAATTTCATCCACTTCGCTGATTAGTTAAGATAGAATTGTAGGTGAAGAGATTTTTTTTTCCTTGCTTCAGAGTGGCAACCGGAAGACTTGCGAGCTAGAAATGCACAAGGTTTTGTAGATAGGGGTCGTGAAATGTTGGGTGAATTTACTCCCCCCACCGTTTGTATTACTCGCGAAGAGATACGGCCGGATAGAGAGGTCTAAGCCAGCCATCACTGAAATTGCCCTGAGTTTACCATCCCCCTCTGCCCTTTTAGACTCTGCTACTCCATATTTAGCTACCCCTCATGCTTCCATTCTCGTTACTTCTATCCATTTACTCCTATCTTCGTCTAGTTCTCAATCCCGTCCTTTTTCAAATAACTTCCAACATCCTTTTTTTAAACGACTCTATATATCCATTTCATTTCTTTTTAATTATTTAAAATGTTTTTTTGTTTGCTATTTGACTTTTATTTTGTAGTACAATTACGAGTAGAGTTATAACTGGAAACCAATTTTTGAGAATAGCTGTATAATTCACAATGGTTTTATCATCAATTTTAAATTCGTTTGAGAAATTATTTCATTAATTTTTATGACTGGCTTTTGTACACTAAGTATTCTGAGAGAAACCGAAATTTTAGCTGGTATAATATTCATTAAATTTTTAGATAAAAATCACTTGCCTGAAAATAAGTATGAGCTCTTGTTCAAATTTAATATTATTTAACTATTAATAAGAAACATTTAAAAACAATTTATAGATATTTAGTGATTTGACAAAGAAGTAATGTTAAGTTTAATGATTGAATACATTCCTACTTTACCGATAGAAATCGAGGCAATTCCAAGGCCCTGGACAGTTCCTCGTTAGTAACTTGACAAAATTTCTACTAGAGTAATAAAAATATAACGTTAGAGTATTAGTTTATTTAACGTATTTTCAACTTATAACATATGTCTAGTCAATACTAAGACTTTGATGAGGCATTCAAGTTCAAAATTGAGTCTGCTTGTGATTGAAAAGGCAACTATTTATTGGATTGGCCGGAAAATCATTACAAAACTGAAACTACTTTTGAAAATCAAATATTTATTAACACATTACAGATTAATCTGTGAATACAACAATAATTACTTTCAATGCAATGGATATAAAAAATCTTGTAAAAAGAAAATGAGCTTTGAAAATATTTTAATAACATGGATTTGTATTTAACTTTCACTCAAAGAATTCATTTAATACAAGACTTTTCATGAAATAGAAAAAATAATTTTGGTAATTTCAGTGACATAAATTTATTTTTGCTCACATCATTAGTGACACTATGACGATTCCTTCTATGAGCTTAAATATATTTTTTTGTAAGCTATATTTTTTTAACGTAACTTTGACGACTTTTCCTGGATTTTTTTTTTCTCATCATCGACATGTGGGACGGAAAGTACTTGGAAGTGAAAAGCTTCATAGTATGGTGGGACGTGTGGGTGGGAGAAGCAAGAAAGAAAAAAAGAAAAGTCTTCCGACGCACGAGCAACTACTACGTTGCAAAATCCACTTGCTTTTACTAGCATCGTGTAACATACTTCTCGATAGCTGCAAAACCGAGATCCTAACAGTGTGGTTGTAAGGAAAAGTATAAGGGTTGAGTGGGATGGAAAAGAAAATGTGAGAAAAAAAAATTTTCTCATAAATGTTCTTATAATGTAAAGAACTTGTATGCGACCTTCTGCCCTAGATGTGATTATATTAAAATTTTTATATTAATTTTTACTAAATACCGGATGCATAAATAATTAAAGAAATTCAAATTAATTTTTCTTTTTTTGTAAAATAATTTTTATTATAAAGAAACTTGTGTTAACTCATTGATCATGAATTTTTATTATTAACACTAGTAATTAGTGACAAAAATAATCTTGCATAAAAGATAATTTAATTGAAAAAGTATGATATTTATTTAGTTCATTTATTTGTTTTGAGTAATTTTTATTGAAAAATTGAAAGAATAGTGAAAGAAATAAGTCGTAAAGCTTTTTTGCCCGGAGGCTACGTGAAGCTGGATCCATTCATATTTTATCCACCGCTCCTTATCAATTTCTTTAGTCGCTATGTTGCCATTTCTCAAACGCCTCGTTTTTACTCCTTACAACCACCTCGTCAGCTCTTGACTCATTCTTTCCCTCGATGTCGTTTCTATCTACGACCATTCCGTCTGGAAAAAAACTTGACGAAGGGCCGTATTTTTTTTTCGCACTAACATCGATGCCATTCAACCCCTTTTCCTCCCCTATTTATTTCCAACTCCATGCACACCCTTAAAGATGTGATTATTAATCGCGCATATCGCAGTTTCCGAGTGAAAGGAGTGAGAGTTCAATGATTTGCTTGTTTATATTTTCTAAATATTTGACTATGAATTAAAAGACAATTTCAAATAATTATTCAAATATTTATATATAATTAGTTTTTAATTACATAATAGGAGAACTATTATGAAGAAAATAATCAGTCATTCTTCTTTTAAATTCTAATGAGTCGAAAAAAAAAATAGAATTCTTTTTATATAAATATCAACTTGAAAAAAATTGAACAAATATCAATACAAAATATTACCTCACCTTCTCCTAACGTTGAGTATGAACTCTAGAGTTTAAAATAAATGTAGATAAGTAACATCATTATGATCACTTTGGGAAACAAAAACGTTTTACAGATAAAAATATTTTAGCACAATTTATCATCTTGTGTTCATAGTGTTAGTCGTAGAACATAAATATTGGATGTACTTTGTAAACGTCATCATTATTTATTAAATCAGAAAGTTTTCTCTAACAATTGATATTTTTTGTTCATTAGATGGTGACAAGGACAAAGAAGATATTCGTCGGCGGATTATCAGCGCCGACGACGCTGGAGGACGTCAAAAACTATTTCGAACAGTTTGGTCCGGTAAGTAGAACAATTATCTCCACAAAACAATAACTATTAAATAATAAATTAATTCATAATCAATAAATAGGCAGATGGTTGAGTGTTTTTATTAGTATCATGAATATATCAGAGATCACAGATGAATGATGATGATGATGATAGTCAGGTTGTCGATAAAACGAAAACCATTGGTCCGCAATGTGCCATATCCATCGGCTTTTCTCTCTACGCATGATAACCTCCGACGTTTTACTCGGCGCCATGATCATCATGATCACGCTTCGGTGTGTCACCATCGTCATTATATCTATCCCCCTCTCCAGTGATGTCGACGAGCACGTTCCGTTCACTCAGTAAATTTAAATCAGTAATTTCACCACGTGCTTCAGTAATCAACTACGTTATCCTCCCTATATTCTTGTCATCAACATACAGGATTGGTCAAAAACAACTCGCAAAACCAATTTATCTTTCAACTGACATTTTGACATTTTTTTATTGTATCAGTATGGGATTATTTTGTGGATCAAACTACACATATTAAGATTTGCTTTGAAGCTTTTTGTTTAATTGAATGTTTCAATAAAATAGTTGAATAGAGTTGGGAAAATCTATCAGTTGACAAGCAGAAATTAGTCATAAACTTCATGAACATTGTTTGAAGCTACTTTGGGATGTTGGTGTGGAATTTCCTCTGTAAAGTAACCCATATTTATTTAAAATAGGAGAAGTGCTAACTGTTTGTGATTGAAGAACTGATATCCACACATAAGAGACTATAATTATGATGATTCTAAACAGTAGTTGGAGAACGTTTCAGGATGATTAGCTCTCTAATTATGGGCTTTCAAAGTGAGCGAGATAATTTTGACTGAAACTGTGTATATATTCTCATTCTCAATAGAGTATTCCAATTACACTGATTTATATCAAAGTCGTTAATCAATTTTATAGGATTCACGATATTCCAATTATTTGCATCGAAGCACACCAGTAACTTTCAAGGCCGCGCTTCTCTTTGGCCGCAGGAGACCAAACTTAGAGGAAGCCTCGAATATTCTAGGGATGAAATATCTCGGCCATAGAGTTTCGGGTTTCTAATCCACTGGGTCGCTATCGATTGTTCCTCCCTCTTCTTCATTCCTGCAACTATCGAATAGTTTGGCTGATAGTCTATATATAGACTAGTACGCGAATCACTAGGAATCCTCAGCCCTTTATTCCAATCCCCGAGGATCTAAGTTTCATATTCCAAACTGAAATGTTGAAAGCTTCAATGTTTTAGTTGTTGTAAGTGATTTCGTAGGTGTTTTGATCTTATATTTTACTGTTCTATTTCTGTCATTCATATTTGTGGCTTTGAATTTTTTATTTAATTCTCTGGAAACTTTTATTTTAACTTACCATTCTGCCAAACAATAACTGATCTTATTTTATCTGTGTCAATTTTATTCCATTTAGAGGTTCAATTGTTTCAAATATATGAGGGAGTAAAAAATTTTTATTTATCAATTATTTCATTTAATTGTAATTATATTGATATTACAAATATAACAAAACAATTGATTTTATTTATTAATTATCATAATAATTAATGAATTAACAGAAATTGAATTATCAGTAGTACAATTTAAGATGAGGAACGCAATATACGATGCTTTTAATTATTTATATATTAAAAAAAAAAAAACATTGGAGTTTATAAATTATCTTAAATTACATTTCATATGCTTCACAGTTTTCCCAACTTTTTTCTGAAAAAAATTAAAAACATTTCATCTCAAATATCATATCTCATTAAATCTCTACTTTTGTGTAACACTACGTTGATTTAATGCATTTTACCAGAAAGTCATTTCATCTAGATTTCATTTCGCTATATTTGATAATACTCTTTGAGATTTACATCAATGATACAACCAGGCTGCGTTTCTCATCATCTCGTGAATACACAGAAATCAGTGTAATGCGTTTTTACCTCCAAATATAAATCCACTCTACACAATGTAGTGAGCTTGTGTGTTGTGTTATCGCATCTTCACTAAGTACTTAGATAGGTGTCGTACTTGCGTGTTCTTATGTGTGAGTCCAAACCAAAGGAGACGAGAATATGTAAGTGTATCATGTTGAAGCTACTGATCCTATCTTCGTATGTGGGTCATCCACGTCTTGAAGGCATTCTAACTCCTTTCAACTTGTAAGAAACTCTACATTCAGACAAATGTTGTACAATACTATGCAAATATATTCGATGGAAGTGTTGACTGATACAAAAACGTTTCGAAAATTTTTAGAAATATTCAAGATATTTATTTTAATATACTGCAAATCTGAGTGCATTAAAATCACAAATTTTCAATCATAGACGGCAACGATGCATTTTAGACTAAGCAATAACTTTATTTCTTTGCTATTAATAATTTTTATTCTCCAATAAAAAAATTAATATTCGAATTGAATAATGCATTCTAGTTTGTTTGACTTCACTTGTTAGCAATGAAAAGAACCTTTTGTTTCTAAATGACTTAATAATTAACATCATTAAAATTGACCTAGGAACTGTTATAAAGATAAATCATTTCTTATTTACGTTTCATAACTAATCGTAAAAATGTTAATAACTCAAAATAGCATAAAAACTCTTATTTAACATGTAATAATTAATCAAAACAATTTTACCAGCAACTTTGTAGTTTCATTTTATCCCAAGCATAAAATAAATTATTCTAAAACCTGCTCCAATCGATTAGTATTTTCAGTTAAAACTTCACCATTACACTAGTGATAAAAATTTAATGAATCTCCATGATGATAAAAAAGAGACTGGGTATGAGTGAGACGAATGTAGGAGATGAAGAGTTTAATAATACTCTACTTTCATCTTTAGAGTCCCTCTACCTTGGATCACCATAAGTGAAAGCTTCAAAAAGTGAAACAAAAAAGGGGTTGAAAGGAAGAATGAAGTAGTAGCTAGACATAGTGTGCAACTTAGCTCAGACCTCTTGCGCCCGGTGCTTAAAGGTTCGCTACGAAATTAAGAAATTAAGAATTAATGTAACCCGGAAGCAGCCGATTTTCTGTCCCAGCAGTTTCGTTTGATCTAGAGAAAAAAGAAAGCTTGAAAAGCTAAGATGATTTTTCACTCTCTTATTCAATGTCTTTTATATATTTTTTGAAGAATATTTCCACTGACGTACTTACTTTTTCTCACACTCATTCTCTCATTCACTCACACTCCTTCGCTATCGATAAATAAATTTTACGTTCTTTGTCACGTTTGTAAAACGGGATAAATTCCGGTCGTCTGACAGCCATTTAAAACAATGTCGTCGCGAATACGTGCCATTTGTAACCTCGTACTGTTGGTGCTTTTGTTTCGCTGCGCTATTCATTCTACTATTCTGCATCCTCTTTTTTTATTCCTCTCTTATTTCTCTTGAGTCGCACTGCTTTTCATCTACCCCCACTGACGTTGATAGCAAAAGAGCCTTGAAATATACCAGCTCAAGCTAACGGATTCTCGTCATTTTTTATTGTTATTCTGATAAAAATCCAATTAAGCTAACGTCCACATTAAACGAAAATTTTAGTTACTATGAATAGTAACTCGATTTATTATTGAATTCGTCTGAAATCAAGGTGTAGGGAAATTTTATGATTTTAGAGGAAATCTGGTTTTTTTAATGCAGTCTAGACCAGAAATAGGTAATCTTCGAACGGTAAAGTCATGCTTACTAGGAAGTAGAAATTTTTTTTAGATTCATGTGGATTTACTGTTCCTTGACTCTCTTTTAAAATTAAAGAAAGAAAAAAATTAATGATCATAAAACCCATTTCCGAAATAGCTATTAGTTCATTAGTTTTAAAGTGATCATTTATTTCTTGATGACTGATTTTCTTATTTTGAGATCCTAATAATTTTCTCATGTCTCACTTTAAGCTTTCTATGTAAAAATAGTTTTCATGAATCTGATGTCATCTTAATTGGATTCAAAATCATTTTGTTGATTTTTTTAAAACAAAATTAGTCAGACATTAAAATGAAAAAAAATCATTACCGAAATAAATTATTCTTCCGATAATAAATACATGCTGTATAGTATCAATATTGGAAGCATTAAATGAAATCCCTACATTCAAAAGTGTACTTATCGTCAATAGTCTCCCCATCATTTTCTTCAGTGAATCTTAGCAAATCACGAGTGGGGGACGAAAATGTTTGATCGATTGTAAATGCGAAAATGGTCATTCCATATAAGTAACGGACAAATGGATAAATGATTGTAGAAGGGAGAAGAAGAAAAGGAGACTGAGAATTCTTGGGATAAAAAGAAGATAGTAAATCGAAATGATTTTTCGAGGGAATAAAAAAAAAATAGGAGTAGCTCGGGGTAAGTAGAACAGAGATGTCACTTTGCCTCTCTTTTTCTCTCTTAAGGGTGAGATACTGGAGGGGTACGTTCGTAGAATGTAATTTACGAGAGCTCTTTATTCTACCAAGTCGACTTGAGTTCTCAGCAATTTATTAATTTACCTTGGCTTCCGTCATGTCTCCCTCGTTTATTTAATCCTCAGGCAATCCTTGTTACTGTAGGGTGTACACGTTTAATCGTTACACACAACAATCAATAAATTTGCACCTGAAACAATGCTGTGAAAATACTTCGAGAGTTAGATGTCACATTTTTCTTCATTTTTTTATCGCCTCGAGATGTGAGACAATCAGGATTCCATGGATCAAGTATAACTTCACCTATACCTTGGGGCTACCATTATTTTTTATTCTAAAATTATTACGTATTATTATTGAGCCAAGTCTATTGTACCATTACCTGTCATATAAAAGTTTCAATATTGATGTTTTTATTCCAACCATCAATGAAAAAAAATTTATCCCCTTGAAACAATACAAGTAGCTTCAATTCTACTTCAGTTTCCACTTTCTAATTAATAAAGATAATAATGATGTGATAACTTCACTGATTATATGTAGGATCTATTTGTAATTATCATGTAAATTGATTTTTAATTTTTCCTGCACAATTGTGTTTTTATTAATTTATAATTCTGCCTATTAAAGTAGTTTGGTATCTACATATTGGTCAAAATAGCAGTGATATATGTTTTGTAATGATAACTTATAAGTTGAATACAACAGCTGTTGATGAGAAATAAAAGAAAAAGAAGAAAGAACCCTGTCTGACAATAATTAACGTTCAAATTAATTTTTGAAAAGTTGATTGGTTCAATCCTAATTAATATCTCACCTTGATGGTTGATGTTTCGAAAAAAATGTTAAGACACCCACTCTAATCAACACTTGAATATATTTTTAAATAATTAGTCACAGTAAATTGGTTGAAAATATAAATGCAAATTTTATTAATAAAATAATATTATACACATCTTAATTGAGTAGTATGTTAATTTTTAATTAAATAAAAAAAAAAATTCCATTTTAATGAAGTGCTCGTACATTTTTTTATCTTATTTTGTAACATATAAGGTTAATTCGCTGATTCAAGATGTAACTTTGTCATGCAATACATGAGGTGTTTTTCACCCTCATATGTTGATGTTGACGACATTTGTAGTAGTAGCTTTTGTCTTGTGGCGCAAGCATCATTAGCGTCCCGAGTAATGAGCACACTAATCACCAACAGACTGCGTACTACACTCAGGGTCGTTGGGAAAAAAGGGGAAACGTTAGAAGAGGGTAGGATAAAACTGAAGCCAAGGAATAAAAAGGACAAAAAAACTGGAGTGTGTGGGTGTCTCGATGAAGGGGAGACGTCAAAAATAAAAAACAAAAAATATCAACGAGATAGAAAAAAGCCTGATTTTTTCAACTACGATGCAATTGATTTAATTATAATGTATTTAAATAATTTATAATAATAAGCATATTATTTATAGAAAGATCACTTAAACCAATTCTAAATAAATTTTTGTAATTCAAATAATGGTTTCTATCGATAAAAAAGGGCAGTAGTCAATGAATATAGATTAAAAAATTTAATCGATATTATACGAAGCGATGACGCCGCAAAAAATTTAAACCCAGCGTTAAATTCACGAATGTTTATTCGGTAAATATTTGCCGTTGAAGCGAATTGAAGTATGGAACGAACATTTCAAGCCGTGACACTTTTCACCTATCCAGTTTATTTCATTTTTTTATCTCATCTTTTTTCTCTAATTTTTTCAATTTTTCTCCATCATATCAATTTCCCTGGCTAATAAAAATATAACAAATCAGTGGAATTGATAGACTCCTAAAAATATCTCTGGTTCCTAAATGAAATACTCATCAACATACGAGAAGCTTTTTTTTTTTCATTAAAAAAAAAGTTCATATAGTTTATTAATTGGAATAAATATAAACATTTCTCACTATGTAGGGAAAAGTAATTTTTTATGTAAGGAAGAGACCTGCATTTAACAACCTGACCATTAAACATTAACTGCCCGTCTGCAGTTTTGCTCATAGCGCCATTGGGTTAACTTTGATTGTAGCTAAAGGCTCTTGGGAATATGGCTCACTGTTGGAAGTGAATGTAAACCTGAGAAACAGAGGAGAATAAGGGAAGAACTGGATGTGATCTTAAATGTTAGAATGACAGAGTTAGGAGTAAAGTTAATGGCAAGTCTGAGCGATTTCAAGAGCTCGCAGGGTTTCTTATGACTTTTTACAATTACTTCTTGGGTTTTAAGAAGATTTAATTACTATTTAATTCCATTTTCCTAATTGACTCTTGTTTTATTAAGCTTGAAAAATAATTTAAACTTTTTAATTATTTACTACTCTTTAATCTGACCCATGAGAAATTCATTCACAAATTAAAAACAAACCAACTCAATTGCTTTTGACAAATTTTTGTGGTTTTTTCAAAATAAAACTTTCGGTTTTTGAAATGAAAACGTCTTCAGGTGCGTTGAGTGATTTTTTTCGGGGAAAAACTTGTGAGTTTGTGTCACCAACATGCCAACGTTATTAGTATATCTGTAGCTATGAGAATAAAGCAAAGTTTTTAAAATATAATGAAATTATTCAAAGTACAAATAATTGAAGTTTTCACTGTGACTGCCTGAATTTTTGTTTTTTTTTTCTTCATGTTCATCGTTCATTTAATGAAGATAGCATTTCCATTGATTGATTACATTTGCCAATCAAAAATGTATACCACAGATAAAACAATCAGTGAAATATTGAATGAAAATTCTAGTGAGTTGGCAATATAGTAATAAAGAAAGAAGGATGTAATAGAGACGAAATGTTGGATTATGTATGTGTTACATGAAGAATGGTGACAGTCGAAAGCATGGAAAACTGAGAGAATGACATTGGACACTGGGGGATGCCGGTAGTAGAAGAGAAAGAGCTGCGCATACAGACTGTAGTGCCCTCGACCACTTATTGCCAGTACGAATTATTTGCATAAACAAATTTCATTCGGGGTAGAATCTAGCCCATTTAGAGTGGCCATCATGGACTATGCAGAATAGTCTGCGTAGATCTCTTTAGAACCACAACCCTTTTATCCCTCTGCTAGAGAAATTGCATAAAACTCACTCGACATTATCTTCTGCTGAAATCATGGTATATTTTCAAGAATATTTTAAATAATCATTTACATAAATAATTTTTTTCTTCCAAATTGTATTAAATGTTAAAAAAAAATATTCCCTTAAATATTGAATGGAGTTGTTTTAATTATTTAAATAATATAAAACTGTCAGAATATGAAAAATGTACTTCAAAGTCTGTAAAAGTTTAAAGAGAAAAACAGTTTAAAATTTTTTTCATTTGATCATCTTGAGGTTTTAATAAATCTCAAGGATGATTAAGTGCTTTAAGAAAAGTTTTATGATTTTGTTCTTGAACAGTAAGGGACGTGTAACCTTTCTAGAAGGAAGAAAGAAAAGGTCAGAAAGCAAAGCCAACCTCTAAGAGAATATTTCACTGTAGGAAATGTCGTCTAGATTACAAGTTTATCTAAATGAGCTAGAAATGCGAGATTATGTGAGAAAGCTAAAAGGTAAAGATGAGATAGAAATCGAGGAGACGAAAGAGTGTGTAGGCAGCACATACAGGACGATGTTTATAGTTTCATGACAGAGGAAATTATATCTCTGTGAAGAGTCAGTCCCGCGAGCATAAAAATCGCAACATAATCTTCTCTTAAAAATTACCGTTCACTTTATTTCTTTGCACAAGACGTTAATCTACCACATTTTCCAGTGATATAAACACAATGATAATTTCAAATTATTTGTATTAAATGATAATTTTAAATATTAACATTATTGAAGAATGTTTGAAGCATTTAAATATTTAATATCAGTCCTCCGAACTACGAGAATCGTTAGTCATAAAGGGAATTTGAAATTGTAAAGGTTATAGTATTCTAAGTATGACAGCGTTCAATTGCGTGATGATAATTTTGAGCAAGGGGTGCCGTTGAACCCTCGCATAACATCAGGCCTATTTTCGAAAATCGTCTACTCGAGTTTCTGGCTCCCAATGGAGGAAATAACGTTTGGAATGTCCTGCAGTGCGAGACGCAACTATCACAGATGAGGTTAAAATCCAATAGTCTGCCTCTACAACGCCCTGAGGGTTGATTTTATAAGGGTTGCTACCCCTAAGAGCTACAACTGGATGTCAAAATTTAAAATTTTTCACTTTTTACCTCTGGCTTCACATTTTCATTGCTCACAAATATTTATTCATACTCTTGGTTCAAAGTAATTAATCCATCGATGATTTTTTTTTTATTATGAAAAAATATTATCAAAACATCATCATGATTCTTGTTGCAATGTCGCTAGAATTTTCATAAAGCAAATTTTACGAGAAACGTTTTATCAATGGGATACTCGAGGTTTACAATAAATTCCAGTAAAATTGGCTTGATTAAAAAGAACTTTCTACAAATATCTTTGCTATAATAATGAGTTTACTTGATGAATCAAGTAATGAGGCTCTTTTTATTTTCACTATACGAGATAATAAAGTGATTAATATATCAAGTATGAATCCATAGATTGACTCTGTGTGATTTTTCTGATACTATTTATTAAATGACATAAGAAACTATTTTAGACTTTAAATAAAATTTTACTAGAATTCTAGTAATGTTTTCTAAAATAAGTTTATCTGATTAGTCAACTAATAAAGCTCTGATTTTTTTTTCTCCATGTAGAAAAGTCTGAAGCATAAGTAAATTTCAAAAAATAAAATCTGTTTGTAAAATGACAAAGAAAAAAAGAGGAATAAAAGAATATCGAGACGAGAAACAGAGTAAGTTCAGTGAGCGTGTGAATCCGGAAACAAAAATAAGAGAAATTGAAGAAGAGACTTTTCTAGCCACGCGGACGAAAGATTTCGCGTGTATTTTCCAGAGGGTTGTATGAGAAAGAGAGTCAGAAAAGAGAGTTAGTGCGTCCGCGCGTACGTTTTCGCCTTTCCGCTAATATTTCATCACGGCGCCAGAGAGTTGCCTGCGTTTTCTCTTTTGCGCCCTTCGTTCACCAACACGTCGGCCATCTTACTTCCGGTCCCGGGTACACCGGAAGCGGCCGGATGTGCCACGACAAAGCGACACTGCGGAAAAATCACAGGACCATGAACCGTGGATAAACAGAGGAGAAATGGCCGCTTGAATCCACGAATAAAATATCCCCTTTTTTCTTCCATCACGTCAATGAATAAATACCGATCGCTTTAGTATCTGTTAATCGATCGGGTCCATTGTTTTTGTCCTGCTTCTATTGATGTTTATCTTCCCACACCGCAAGAATGAAAAAGTGATGAATGTGTTGAATATTGCCAAAAAAAATGTCAAGATTTCAAGTTTCATCTATTATGTTGCTTTCGCTGTTATTTATATCGATCTTTTTTCCCAGTATTGTTGACTTTAATATTTATAAAATCCTTCAAGTCGATTTTATTAACAGAAAAAAATATTACCAACATCAATCTCTTATTTGTAATATTAGAAATGAATATTTTCTTGATGCGAATTTGAAGCAAAATATTTTAAGCTAAAAAAAGAAGTTAGAGTTTACTCATAAATTCTTGAACTTTTGAGAATTAAGATACTGAATCGATAGTAAATTATTCTAGATGAAAATATTCAGTATCATAGCTGAGTAAAAGGGTTCGTAATTGTTGGAATTAGTAACAATAAAATATTCATAGATTCACTCACGTCAGCATAATACAGTTGACAGTTTTATTCTCAGCATCTGCCCTAGTTTGTAGCAAACTCGACCTTTAATCTTTGAGTTTCATTTTTTCCTCATTAATGTCGAAGTAATTATTTTTATTTTTTATCTTTTGATAGTTTTAAAACTCTATTTATATAGATTTTAATATACGAAAAATTATCAAAAGTTTCTTTATTCTCGAACTTAAATATATTTAGCATTTTTACGATCTAAGATTAAGAAAGGTCGATATTGCAGCTTCAATAGACACGCAATTGAAGGAAAAAGACATTCATAAGAATTTAAGTGGAAAACTAGAGGGAGCAGATATTGATTGGAGAGAAAAATGAATCTGAGCAGTTCGTAGGGGGATGCAGAAAATTAATAAAACGTATCAACACTACACTAGTGCATTGTAAATAAAACTCAATACTATTTGAACGTGGGTAAAACTGTCTATTTTTTATCATGACGTACAAAGAATATTCAAATTGATATGAATTAATAACAAGAAGCTTTTAATTATTAAGAAAAACCTCAATTTATTCAAAAATATCACAAGACTGGGGTTTCTTAATCTCAAACCATCTCAAATTTGAAGACCTGGTGGCAATGCAAGAACTAAAATAGTATCCCATGTATATATTCATCATTATTATATTTTTTGTGCATTGTTGACGTTATTTATCATTACTTTCCCTTTTTTATATCTTGTAATTTCGGTTACAATATGTTGAACGGTCCAGGAGCTTAAAAAGCAGTCGCAAGTAGGGAATAAAGCATAGAATAAACGAGGGTGGGGCAGAAGTGAGAGGTTAGGAGAGGCCATGCAAATGGAAAGTTATGCTGCAGAAAAACGAATATTGAATCAGCAGTCGGTTGGTAAGAAGATGGTAGAGTGAGTAGGAGACGAGTATATACCAGTAAAAGGGGTGTAGTTGATGCTTGCTTTTCATCCTCAGGGCCAACGTCGTCGCCAGAATCAAATCTATCGAATATATCGTGCTCGCGGTTTTGTTACGGCTTTTTTGCGATTCACTTTTTTCCCTATATACTTTTCATCCACCTTATCCCTTATTCTCAGAACCGTCGATACTCTATATTTCCACTTCACGGATTCCAGCTATGACGAACCTAATCGGATAACTCGCACCATTGAAATTTCATTTAGAAAAAATTATCATTTTATTCTCCAATGCTGAAAAATTTCAGTTTTTTCAATAATTCTTCGAGCATTAAAATGTCAAGGTCTCAAAAGAGCTTTTTGTTGAGAATAATTATTTTTTTCTTTATTAAACAGTGTTTTGTATGAAAATAATATTTTTTTTCATCTTATTTATGCTTGTTCAATTTATTTAGCAAGAAAGATGCAGATTTATTAAATTTCAATTAATTATTTATTCTAAACAAATTCTTAATCTTAAATGAAAAAAGAAAGCGTGCAAAGATTCACTAGTTCTCAAAAAAGATGGATGCAATCAGAAAACAAATGATGGTTTTTCAGAAATCTATTACTTCAAAATAAATATAAAGTGAATGTAATAATTACCAGAGTATCTAGATAATTGAAATATTTATCATCCAGCTTTTTTTTCGTATAAATAGATTCCTCCAATTTTATTTGTAAGAGATTGGAATAGAATCTTGTCCAGTTGGAAACGATCCTCATCCGTTTAGCGTAAATTGGTATTCCCTACGATTTTTCTTTTTCCAAAATCTTTTTTTTTCTTTATCTCAGCGCATTCTGACAAGACTCTGTTATGTCACGACCGTGCCTGAAGGGAAGAAAAACGTCAAGAGCAAACGGGACTGGCGATCGATTGAATCACTTAGAGGAGCCACCCCTTGGACAATCTGTGATATTGCTCGAGTATGTCATTGTCCGTTTTCTTTCAGTCCATCGTTTTTTCAATAAGATTGCTTGAACTTTATAGAAATGTCTTGAAAATTGACTGTATCATCTTTGATTTTATTATTTGATGTAAATATTCTCTAGATTTTTTTTTATTGTATAAATGATCTGTAATGAAACATTTACAAACAATTTATGAGCTACAAAGTGTTTCACTATTCCAAGGCAGAATTTTTCTTTATATAACATTCTATCTACTTTTACTATCAGTGACTTTTTCATGTACAAGTTTTTTTCTATTGATTTATTTGAAAAAAAACTGTTTAACTCACTGTATGTCATGTCAATCAATAAAGAGTAAATTTTCCTTGTTTTACTGGGTAATTTATGTGCTTTTTTATGAGGCAGTTTTCACACTTTTAACTTCCCTCTGCAAGTTTATAAAATAATCTGATCCACTTAAATGTAAGTTAGGCTCTGATTCCATCTGATTTCAAGGAATTTATTGCAAAATATTGACTCTAAAATAAAAAAAAATTCAGGCAGTCACAGTGAAAGCTTCAATTATTTGTACTCTGAATAATTTCATTATATTTCAAAAACTTTGCTTCAATCGCATAGCTATAGATATACTATTAACATTAGCATGTTGGTGACACGAACTCACAAGTTTACCCTCTACTAGAAATTGCTCAACGCACCTAAAAAAGTTTCAACTTCAAAAGATGATTTTTGTAACTCAGACATATTTAAATCTAGTAGGTAACATCCTAAGGAATAACTACTGTATGGAATAACGATCACGAAATATGTATAAAGGTCTTTCATGAACAAGAGGGAGTGAAACATGAGCTTCGTCAATGTAGGGATGAAGTTTTAAGAAGAGGTTGAGAAATAGTGGGTTTCAGTATTAGCAAAGAGAAGAGGAAGTAGGAAAGAGAGTACAGACTTGGATCTGCATATTTAGCTAAGGGTCGCGACGCGGCCATTGGAATTGCAAAATCGTAAATTGGACTTGTTCGAGTCACCCAGCTGGATGCTGGTTCGTCCGAAGTTTTCGAATTAACTGCGCAGTACGCGGATATATCTCGCGAGTTGAGTGAGACGAGATTTGACTGCTCTATAAAGATGAGGATCGGAATAAGAGAGGATACGCTGCATTTGATGGAAATAATTTAGAGGTTTGTTAAGAGGATCGTTCTTTGGAATAGAACTTCTATTATCAATGCAGATGTTGAATTTCAACAGTCATGATGAGTTTGAATTTTGAAAGCATAACACAATATGTGGCCATGAGTCATTAGATTGGTGATGTAGTGATGTAGTAGAGTTCCAAAACTCTAATTTGTTTCTATTTTAACTCGATTATCTTTCAAGAAAGCTGTCTACTGAAAAAAAAAATTCTCAATGGAAGTAAATGTTGAATTATTTTTAAAAACATTTATTCTATGTAATTGGATACTTATTTATAATAAAAAACAAAGATGGAATATTATTAAAAACAAAATGAAGAAGAAATGTATGTCAATCATATTTAAAAATCGAGTATTGGAAAATTGTTAGTATGAATCTCTAGAATTATATTCATTCGCAGCTCGTTGTTCTCATTTTAATTATTATCTTTATTTATTTTATATCAGTTTTTTATTAAATAATAAAATATTTATCAATATCTGTCACAAATATTGAAGTTTCTGACATTAATTAAATAATTTTATTTATTCTTACTTTAAATTACATTACACTACAGTTATTCGTAATAAATTTTTCTCAATATGAATTTTTCATTCGATTTATTATTTTTTTTTTCATAATATAAAATAAAATAAAAAATTTAATAAAAGTAAAATAATATAATATGGAGTGATATTTATTGATGATTATTTATAATATTTGATAAATCTAAATAAAGAAAACTGTTTTAATTATTTTGAACTACTTGCGAGTCAATTTTTAGAATGAGAGTTTGTGTGAAATTTATTATCCTACTTAGAAGAATAAAAATTTGAATAGAATAAAATGATGATAAAACTAGTGACTTTGAATTATAAAACAAAATGAAGAAAAAAGGAAGAAATGCTATCGCCATAAACTGAAATTAAATACAACTCTAGTGTAGCCGGAAATGCATAATGGTCTTCGGCGTCAAAATGCAACCCTTCAACTCGCCTTTCAACTGTTGGAAGTAGTAGTAAAATAGAAACGTCGAGTTGGACATTCTAGTCTAATTCAAAACCCTACATGGAGAATGGGGAGAGAAAGACAAAGAGACCCGCTGCAATTTGTACGTCGAACAAAGGTAATTACGATGTGTGTTGTTAGCGGAAAGAGAGGATTACATTCTCTCTTTTATCATCTATCTCTTTTACTCCTTGACCTACCCCCAAAGCTCTCTCAGCGAAATATTTGTGCGACGTTGGACCGACTGACGTGTCTAATAATGCTATGGAAAACGCGTGCAATCGTAGTCTGACTCGTTATAGGCCATTTCTACTGCAAAGCACAGCCACATCGTTGTTGAGTACGTGACCGATATAACGAGTATGCCAGCGCGATTAACATGCTTCTTAGAGTACATAGAATACGAGCAACACGTGTGCATTTACATTCATGTACACATCCAGTATAAGTTCAGGATAATACGACGATTCATTTGTTGCAGAATTCTTGGAAAATGTAGCTTTTAATGTTATTTATCTGACCCCTGAATTTGTTCCAGGTCTTGTTATGATGTGGAAAGAATTCAGGATTTCAGTCCGTTTTGACACACACAAATTTATTTAAGATTATAATCGTTCATAACTATATGCTTTGAATAATAAATTGATAATAATAAAAATAAATTTTTGACAGACTTGAGAAAAATAAGTAAGATGGAGACAAAAGCATAAGACCACTAATGTCAGCATGATTTTAATACCTACAAGGTGTAGGGTAGTTCAGGCGTAAAAGTCTATAACAAATATTCCTAAATTCATTTTCAAGAGTACCATGATAATTATCAAATTATTTTCTTTTATTTCATAACAAATATTTAATTAATTAAATAGAGAACCGAAGCTAAAGACAAAATTGTTCATAATAACTGCAATAGACTTTTCACAATTAATTATTAATCAAATGAAATATTTTATTTTATTTTTTATTTTGGCGACTGTTAAAAATATTTCAAGCTTTACTTTGAATTATGTGTGGTTGAAATAGAAAAAATACTCATTTACAGTTACTCAAGCGAATATTTCCAACTTAAAATTCTGCTGCTGTTATCGGATACATAAATAGATGTATGCATGTATACTCACTTTAATAAAAATTCTTGATCTTGCTATTTTGTGCTATAAAACTCAAACTATTGTTGACATATTCAAAAGAAAAATGTTACTAACGCCTTTACATCAACATGGACAATATTCCTTATAGTCAAATGATTCTTGGAAATGGTTTTTGACATTATTAATACCCTTCATGTTGACTTCCAAAAGCTGCTTATTAAACTAATAGTGTTATTTTAAAAAATAGAATTATTCTATTCTAGTTTCTTGAATAAATTCATCATCAACACGATGTCAAGTGTTAATATTTATATCTAAAAAACTTTTAAGACTTTTATTTAGTCATTGGCAGAAATTATTTGCTCTGATGAGCATTGGAGAACTTTGAAACAGATTGAAAAGAAGATCTCCATAAAAAGACGAAGAAAAAGGGATGACTTGTCCTTTGGCTACTATGGTTTATCTAACTTATTTATATTGAACAAACCAATTTCATCCTTAATTACAACACCAGTAAATACAACCAAAAACTAAACTCAGTTATAATGAAACACTGTGGTTACAAGTTGATTTCAAAGTACATATGAAGCATCGGTTTATCTATCGTTTTGTCATGTGTGGCTGATAGTGCTTCAAGAGATGAACGTAAAACGAGAATTTGAGAGAGATCGATTGGGAAATAATGCATAATCAATGGTGAAAACGATGTTTTCATTTGTCGGATAGGAAATTGATGAAAATATATGCATTGAGTAGAGTGAAGATTTATGTTCTCATTTGTTGCTTTTTCTATTTTTTCCTTTTATTTACTTCACCCAGTGGTTGTATTTGATTTAAATAATTCAAAAGATCAAAAGCTATTAATCGAGTATAAATTGAACTCGAGAATATTTAATCTACTTTTTTTTCTCCACTGCTGTCTGAACTTAGTGCATGTTGAAAATTTTTTACATCCCTTTTTTGATCTCATTATTTAATCATTGAATTTAACATTTTATTTTTATTACTGCATCATACTTATTTATTGCCTATTCTAATTTATTTATCTATTAAATATTAATCTTTATTATCTGGCAATATTTATCTATTAATGCACTTTAGCATTTTATTAAAATCAATCATCATGTCTTCAAAAATATTTTTTTTAATCCACCAAAATTTTTTCATTGAAATAATCAGGCTTTATTTTCGATACTTCATGTTTTTAAGTCAAAATCAATAATAAAAGTTTTAAATATGCAATTTCGATAAGCTTAAATGTTAAACGATTGATTAAATATAAAAATATAGGCAGCTGATATTGTCACGAGGATAAAAAATTTTTATTCTCAATAAATTTAAAATTTCCATATCGATGATTCAACGAATTTTCAATTTCTTACTAACTCATTGCGTCAGAAGTGTCAAATAAAGAAGGAGCAATGGTTGAGCATCGAATTCGGTTAGTCGGGTTATAAATTGCATCGAATCTCGTGAGTAAAGAGCGAAAGTCGTATAAAAGTGAGAAAGAAAGGGAAAGATCACGCGAGGGGAAGAGAAGGGGCAGTAAAGATAGAAATGGGAGAAAATAGAGAAAATGTAGCAACGGAAGTCGAAGTCCCTTAGGAATGGCCGAGGAAAAGTTTTCTGCTAGCACTCGCGTAACTCGAAACTCTGGGCCGTATCTGGGAAAACGGAAGAGAGCGAATGGTTCTCGTATATCACCCTTTCTAGAGATCTACAAACCCTCTTCTTCTCCTTTGAAAAGCCCCCTTTATATGTTACGCGTAGCCTCTAAGTTTGATTATAACACGAATAAATTCCCTTGTGTCTCTTGTCAATCACTCTATATCTTGATATCTTCTCTCTCATATATTTTCTGACTTTTCACTCATCAATTCCGATTTTTCTATATCAATTTCCCTTCTTTGCTAACTTATATTATTTTTTCTTGGAGTTTTTATTTGTTTGCAAGTTGGATAACAGGATAAATATATGAATTTTTTTGGAAAATTTATGGAATCTTTGAAAGTATTCCTGTTAAAAAAAACTGTTCAACCATTATTTGTCGTCAGAAAATTTGAAATTCAAATGTTCCTTGGAACAAAGGCTAAAAATCTTTAGAAGGTCGTAATAACTTCACCTTTCTTGATACATATACACAAGTCATAGCAACATGTGCATATTAAAATTAGTCGTCAACATTCTGGATCAACTTTATCATCATTTGCTTGGTTGAACATTGAACTAATGTTGAATCCATTGATCTGATTTAGGGCCAACAATTATATGTTAACTATTTTTCTTTATTCAGTAAATAAAATGCAATATATGATAAAAATCTAAGCTGCACAAGTCAGTTAATGGATCACATTTAAAAGTTAACCATCAACAATTTCCAATTACTAGTCATTAAATAAAAAAACTTCCAAGTTTAAATGATTTATTGATGTCACACAAGTTCTATAATTTTTCCTCCAACTCTTGGACTCTCTTGGACAAGTAGTTTTGAAATTAACGCCCACATGTATATGCACTTGTGTTCCTTCCTTACTTTCAAAACCTAAAGTGGTTACGAATGGTCTTAACTTTTCATCGCACGCTTTGGACCACGATAAATCGCTAGACTCCCCTTACTTCGCAGTTTTTACGCCGTAATCGTGCAGTTACGGAGATAAATATGATGTCAGCGGCAGGAGCCAACGACGTGGAGCGTTAGGAAAATGTATATCCCTTGAGTTGAACAGAAGGGTGTTCTCGTGGGAGTTTTAACATACGCGTCATATCAAGAATAAAAACAGAAAAAAAATATGAGAATACATAATACCAAATGTTTCGTCTATCTAATAAAGTTTGTCATTCTTAAGATTTTTTGATGAATTTTCAATTTTATTTACTGTTGGTAACTGATCAGATGTTCCATAATGTCTATCTCAACTCTGCAAACATAGAGTCATTTAATTTAATTTCTCCCCTCAATAAATTAAATGAACCATCAATTAATAAAAAAAAACCGCAATTTTATCTGCTTATTCAGCAAGTTTAAATTCTTATCAGCAATTATTTATTATAAATTTTCTGTTTGAAATATTTTAAAAAATCCTGAAAGGCAAAATTTTAATAAGTGAATATTAATAGTTTAAAAAAAAAAACTTCAAAGTTTTTGAAAGGAACAATCGTTATTATGATAAAAATGATAGCAATTAAAATGTAAACGTTAAAAGTTTTGACACTGTTAATTTTAAAAAACATTATAAAGTTTTGTTCTTTATATACAAGGACCCGTTAAGAACAATGGTTTGGTAAATGTTAAAAGTATTCCTGAGTTAGCTATAGGTTAAAGTAGGAAAAGATCTTTTTGATTTATTTCTCTCAGAATAGCGCGTTATTCTGGATAAAATGCATCCTGGGGTAGTCGCCGTGAAATTACTCGTCCAAGAGAGAAAGGACGCGAGTATTATCCGCGATGTCTTGTTCAGCAGAACCCGAAGGATCTCCAACGATGAAAGTAATAACCAGAGAGTCACAAGAAAGAAAAGTGTAGCGAAAAATGAAAAATAAAAAGAATTAAAACGTTAAAAAATAATAAAAAGAAACAATAAAAATGATAATAATGATATAAGAAAAATTGAAAGGAAAATAATTCGATTGAACTAAAGGATTATCAGTGAAAGTCTTTTAGCTTTGAAAATTAAATTCACTAATTGGATCCTTCTTTCTCTTTACTCTTCTCCAGTCTCTGTTTTTTTTTTTCAATCCATTGTGTAAATTTTTTTCAATAACATCCAACAATATCATAGAAGTCTTTTCCTGCACGATCAGCGTTCACTTTATCTCACAAAAACACGCGGAAGTACAAGTTTGTAGAATATGTTCTTCTCTTTTTTTTGGTGTCTCTCGTTTCCTCAGGGAGGCCCATCTTGACTCATCATCTCAGCTTGTCAGGATCTCATACCGTCTTTTGGTATCTAACTCATAACTACATCACATCCTGCAGGTAATTGAAAACGTTATCTCGCGACCGGGTGCCTCCATCCCTAACTCAGCCTCCTGCCATCAGTTCAAGCTCTCTGCGTCTCTTTTCACATCTTTGGTCGTTCGCGTTCTAGAGCGGTAATTAACATCTCCCACCAATATTGGCTGGATAACTCGAGGGAAACTCATAATAGCATTCGTCGATTTCTTTTTTATCTTATACGATCAAGTCTTTATTTACTTCTTTCGATACTCCTGCTCTTGTTCCCTCGAGAGCTTCTTGCTCTATTGATATTCTGATAATAGTTTAATGAATGTTGCCTCGCTGTAAAAATCAACATTCACGTTGATTGTGCTAGATGAGTTACTCAAATTGAGAAATACTTGCGTGATTATCCATCAGCATGCTTGGATCTAAATTATGAAGATCATTTTAAATAAGAGTTCTGATGACCCATCAAAAGTATTGGATGATGACCAGCTGTATATCTCAGGCAACAGTCATCACGATGAATATAATAGATACAGAAAATTTTATTTTAGCAATAATCAATGAATGAACTAATAATAGCAAGAAGAAAGGAACAAAATTTTATCAGAGACTAAAAGGGATTAACAAACATCAAACTAGATAAACTGAGACGTTGGTTGTCATAGTTGTTATTGGACATCTCAGTCTGTAACATTAACGCTCAAAGCGGGCTTTTGACTCAAGACAATTTGCCAGTTTACCTACCAGATTGCTGTTGTACTAGGGAGTAATCCGAGCGCATACAATCAAGTCTTTTCGTTTTCCCTTCCTCCTTTTCTCTCCCTCTCTGCTTCCCTAAACTCTCTGACGACCAGGGCGATTCTCGCTTGCCGCAGGCTGTGAGTTCCCAGCTCTTGACAAACAGAAGGAGAGCAACTCTCTTCTTCTCCAAGTAAGCGAATGAACGAGCCAAGTCTCGAGTTCATTTTCTCTCGAATAGAAATTGCAGCTACTGCAGTTCGCGAACGGACACGAACTCGACCAGTTACCAAAAGAGAAAACAATGTGTTTGGGAGCTTGATAGAAGACTTATAGTATCGAGGGAGGTAAATAAAACCGCATTCAAGAGAAAAAAGTTTGCAAGTATTATCATGAGTTTTTTACGAGTTTCAACAAGTTATTCAGTGTCTAGGCGAGAGTATTAATTACTGAGATAGGCTTTCAAACTTCCCCATTATTGATTAATACTCGATTCTGCTGATATCATTTTTTACCATTGTAGACTTGCTCTAGTTTTTTTAGCTATCATTGGAGAACATTTTTGTTTGATGAACCCTGATGTTTCTTCAAATATTTAATGAATTAATACCAAAAAAAAAGTAAATATTTATAGATATTAACTCATGAATAAATCACATGAGGATGTGACTTTTATAATGGCAAAATAAAAGAATTGAGACCAGGAATGTTGATAGCAGTGGAGAGTGAAGCTAATTGCAATGAAGATCTTCAGCTAATAAGAGAAATCCTGAGATAAATCAAAGAGAATCAACTGGAATAAAATAGGAGGGGAAAAAGTAGAGAAGAATTAGAGAAAACTTGATCGATTTTTCTACTCAGCCTAGCTTTCCTTTTGTTCAAGACAGTGAAAAATGATTACATGGCTGTCAGCGTTCCTTGGAGCAGCTTCTTTTATCCAATTCGAACATTTTCTTATCCAGTCAGTCACTTTCAGTATTCCTCCAATCTGCTATTATTAATTGACAACAAATTAGAATAAAAGCTCATCTTGACAATTCAAGATAAGTAAAATGCTATAACAGTTCAAATAGAAAAGTTGAATATTAAAACTCAACTGAATATCAAGTACACACGCGATATGTCTGTTCCAATGAACGACATGATCACAAAGTCAGCTGAAATTTCGCAATTAAAGCAGAATATCTAGGAATTATAGGAGTATTTTTTTTATTTCAGCTCACTGCTTATTCTCTTGATATGGAGATAATCCTATGAACGCAAACGCATTTAGAATTTCATCCGATTATGTCGCATGTTGGGTCTTCGCAGTTGAAATTGAGGTTGAAAGATTATAGTCTTTAATAAAAATATATATATATAATACATTTATGTATTATATATATATATATATATATAAAATATATTAAATACAATCATTTTGAAAGATAAATCCGCTTTCTCATTATAACCTACTTTTAGTGAATCTAAAAAAAAATGAAATAAATAAATTCTTCCTCATAACTTTATTTAATGGAGATAGCATTTAGTATTTTATCTTCTGAATGTTCTTTTCAACTTGTATTGTAACTTTATTTGTTCACATTTTTAAAATTGGATTTTCATAATTGAATAAAATATTTAAAAAGAGTGTTATTCACATTTCATTAAATTGTACTATTTTCAATTATTTTGAAAGGTCAGAACTCATTTTAAAATTGTTTTAAATTATAAATTCAGTGCTCATCAACACTTTTTTTTAATGATTTGTTTTTATAGGAGTTGTTGCATGTAGAAGTAATCAAATTATGTAAACATTGTGATACTTTTCCACTGTGGCCATTGAAACAATTTTGACTGTAATCATGATAAAACATAAATTAGCAGTGTGTACAAAATAAAATAATATGAAATGTTTAGTAGTGCGTAGAGTGTTGGTTGAAGCTGGAGAAAAGACTCAGTAGGCACATCATGGACGTAAGTCAGCACTTTATCCTGCTACATGTTGCATTAACGACTGCTTTAATTCAGTACTATTTTCTCGTTCTCGCTTACTCTTTCAATGTGAAATAGCTTCCAACGTGACTTTATTGTCTCATTAAAAGTGACGCTGAGTGGGACTAGTCGACTTACAGCCAACTTTTATTACTTGCGTGATGAAACACGCGCAATGCTGACATATAGACTCTCACGTTCAGGCGATGCAAATAATATATCTCAAATAAGAGACAGCTGGTTCACCTACAGATCATAAAGAATGACACTTTCGTTGCATTTAATAACTCCAACATTTAGATTTTTGTTCTTTTATTTCTTGCCATAAATTGAATGAAGCACAATGTTCTCTTGGGAATATTGATTATATTTTTTGTGTTTTATAGATTCAATTTATTATTTAGATAGAAATTTCATTGGGGCTTAGAAAAATGAGTTTTATTGATTTTGCAATTTTATTTCTGACCATTTTGTTTCTAAATAAACAAATGTAAATTGAAATGTATTGTTGAGTAAAAAAAAATAGTACATTTTTTACTGGTCATTTTTGCAATTATCTTTCTCAAACAATCTCTATTTTTTACTTATTTCCTATATGTCAGTTGGTAGAAAGCCACAGAGAGTCTGAGTAAACCAAAGGATGACGACATCGTCGCATTTTCCTTCATTTATCAAAAGTTCGAAGCAATCCTGAGCGCTGTCACTATTCTAAAGTCAGTCTTCTCAAGCTATTTCTAGTAAAGTCGAAAGTCGAAGAGCAGAAAGCAAAGAGAGAAGGAAGATCACGCAGATATTCGACCGCGAAACGCCATCCTTCATTGATTAATCGAGACCGAGCATGTTGAGACTTAGCAACAACCCTCCATTTCCTTCCTTACTCCTCAACAAGCATCACCCCCTGCCCAAGGAGAAACTCCTATTTCTCTCACACTCCTCACTTGCACTAGCCCTAGGCATGCTGGTGACGATAGAGGAATATCGACTATTTCGGCCAGAAGCATTGCAACTTCGACATCTGTTTATTTTATGGTTGTCTTTAAACTTTCAATATCATAGTTTATATTTCAGTACTAGTGGGAGTGAAAAGGTTTCTTCTTGATTGCAATAGACACCTTTTATTTGTGTTTTATTATCAGTTATTGATATAACATAAACTGTTTATTTTTGGAGTATATTGATTAGAGCTATATAGCACTTCTAATGAATAACTGATATTATTTCCCATTTTATTGTTGTTTTAAAAAAAAGTTATGTCAACTATTTTATTCTTGCATTGTTAAAATTAAATAAGAATAATTAATTTTAAATCATCCAAGCATAATTACATATCAACATTCTAGTAAGAAGAAGTAAGACTTATCCATTCCTGACTTATCACCTGAACCAGCTTGATTTCTACTAGAGTGAAACATTCAACTTTGATAATAAAGTAAAATTAATTGAATATATAGATAAACTCTTCTTGAATAAAATTTTATCATGAAGCTCTAGAAGATTTAGGAATGTTTAAGTTTAAAAATTTTTTAATCTACAGGAATATCCTTTTTATAAGATTAAAGCTTGCTGAACTATCTCCACATTCTTCAATATTATCTATGCTCATATTTTGATTGAAATTCTTTTCTAAAATACATCAACATCTATAACAGATTCATTTGATCCACGTTGTAATATTAAATAAAAGTAACTGAGTTAAACAACATCATGGAACATGTTTCTATTAATCATCAGTTTGATACATATCCATCACTGAAGCAAAATATTTGATTGTCTTGATTATTAATTAGCCAACTGCTATTAATAATTGATGAGATAATTCATTTAATATATCAGTTCAATTTCAGTGAACAATTGAAAAATTCTTGATAGAAACATCCGTTACTAGATGATGATGATCACAATTAAAGTTGGAAACCAAACTTTTATCTTGATGGTGTATTAAAGAAGATAATTAAAAATGAAAAACATCAATAAATAGTGTATGTCTAGCAAACAACCTTTCTTGGAAACTATTACAACTCCAACAGTAATAATTAATTGGAGAAAGCTTCATAAAGTTTTCTGGAGATGACACAGTGCTTAAAAACAATGAAATTACCTAGAAATCAAACTGACATTGATTCCAAACTATTTACACTTACTATCATTGCTACTCTAACTTTCATGATCATCCATTTCATTTTCTTGATAGCCTTCTCTTATCTGTACAAATCAACAAAAGTATAGAAGAGTTTTACAATTAATGAGAATAGTGGCTTTAAAAGTTTATTTCATTGAACATACCTTTAGAGATGCATTTACCAAAATTTTAGTATACTCTTATTGCAAAGTTCATTTTTTGTTGCTCAACATTTTGTTTATATTTTGATTTTGTTTTTATTCTATCTAAAATACACAACATCATCCAACCCTTGCTCACCTCAACTTACTCATCGGTGAGTATCGAGTTTCGACTTTACTGCATATAGCAGGCTTAGGCATCACTTTGCGGAATTAGATACTCAGTACCACCCTTTTCCATACCAACGTCAGTATCCAACATTTTTGTATAAATTTTTTTTCCTTATACTTCTGTTTCTTTTTTTGCTGCTAGATTTTTTCACCATTTCATTTCTTTTTTTTTCTATCATTTTATTTTACATTATTTTATTTTTGTATGAATATAAAAATATATCCTACGAATTCAGCTTTGCAATTCAGGAAAATACGTGACAGGAGTCTTATCAAGCATGTAAAGGAAGCATTTTAGACTTTACATAAAAGTTACACATATATTTTTCTACAGTTCTCTCACATTTTTTTTATATTTGGTTAAGACGTAGCAAATGTCATGTATAACTTGACATATAGTCTACTTCTATTTTACCAGAGTATCAAGAAAAATCTCCACCACACTAAAACATCTACAGACTCTTGCATACAATCAATAAGAAACTCAACGACCATAAAATATAGTTATTTTATTATTTGATCACTTGAAGAGCTGACTGCAAATCTGAAAACATAATCAATATTGAAACATGCAAATTTTCTTATTAAAAAAAATTACAAGAGAAATAAATAAGCGATTGTTATCCAATTAATCAAATAATTGAAGTAACTTTACCCTCTGCAATTATTTTTCGTATCCAAAATAGACTTTTGAGAATTCATCCAAGAAATTAACAAGGATGAGAATAGGGTTTAAAATCTCGCCTTCAAGTTACTCGAGAGCACGAAGCGAACGAACAAATGGAGGTGGAGGGTTGGGTTAAAATAAAAAAAGAAGCCACTCGTGGCAACTCGGCCTGTAGCACTACAATTACTGAACGCGAGTTGCTTTCCCTCGAGGTGGCTGATGAGGTTTAAAGTATAAGAATACATAGAGAAAGAGGTAAGAGAGGAAGTGAAGGTGAAGAAGGACCTCTTGAGGTACTCTTTGGCTGACCTGACGTCAGTCGTCTCTCTGTTGACGTGTCCCCTTCACACCGACGCCCTTGTCAGCCACCTAGTATTTCCGTATGTCTTATTTAATTAGGCGTCTTTCAACAACGTTGTTAGTCTCCACACTAAAGCTGAACTTTCGTTTCTTTGTCCCTTTTTTTTCTATCCAATAATACGTGCTCAAGTTGGACACTAGCCAATGAGCTATGTTGAATCAGGATTTCTTTTCAAAAACCCAACAATTTCTAGTATGAGTCTTTTGCGCTTGCTTTCACCTCGACCGTTTGTCCGATGCATTTTTTTCTTCAAATCGTCTTGGAATCTCGACAGTACCCATTTTGATCTAACGCGTTTTTCTTCAGTAGCCTTTTGATTACTCAGTCTATGTCGAGAATACTCTAAAGAATACCGAAAGTAAGTTGAAAAGATTTTTTTTTTATTTTTATTTGATCTTATCTTCTCTGGAAAAGAGTTACCTCGAGTTTTCACATAACATGTGAAAATTTTCAAACTGAAATGAAATAAATTTTCTATTTTATACAAAATTACCCTTATTTCATGTTTTATAATTGATGTTGCATTTTAGAAATAACCAAACTTTATCAGCTTTAGAAAAACTATTTGAACCTTTTAAGCAACATTCCTCTATCCAATTGCGAGTCATCAATTAATTAGTTTATGATATATTACTTTTCATTGCAAAAGAGAATTCCTACCTACCCCGGAGTTCATTGGAAACCTTACAACTGTTCAGCAAGAAGCAATAAGAAAGGAAAAATTTGAGACTAATTATAGACAGTCCTCGAGTTACTTTATTTCTTTGTTAATCAATAAACGGTGATTGCTTGATATAAAATGCAATTTAATTTTCATAAAACATCTAGAACAAGAACTGCCTATGTTTGGTCATGATTAATTGACAATCAGAGGTTGTAAATTGTTAAGAAGTCCCAACTGTTGACATGATGATGTTATGCAGAGAACGATATCAAAAATGATTGAAGTAATTGAGTGAAAATGACATTTATCATTAACTATTTAGTTATTTTATGATGTTTATAAAATAACATAGTAATCCAGCTAACTTGCTTTTGCAACCTTGTAAGCTTTATCGTGATGTTTTCGCGCTCAAGGTATATCGAATTAACGTTCACGTCGTAAACTCTTGCTCTCTCGTGTATCTAACTAACGCCTCAAGAGCATAGAGAGAAGGTAAAGCTTGAGTTTGCTTATAAATTTGCGATAAAACCCCAGTGAACGCCTGCAAAAGTTACCTCAAGGCATTTTGCTGACGTAGTGTATCAAAGTACCTATTTTTCTTCTTCAATTTTATTTGTTTCTCCCCTTTTGAAGATTCCTCGAGTGATCTTTAGACTTTTTTTCCTTGATATCAATAAAATACTGATTGAACATAATCTTTTTTATCATATTTAGTAGCTTGTCTCATCAACGTCAAATCCATCAATGCACTCTTTATTCAGTCATTTTTTTGAATCGTCCGTTAATACAATATACTTGAGCACCATCATTATAAATAATATAATCAATAATTCTTTTTTATTTTACTTTCATTGAACTAGAAAATTATAAGTTTAATTCTTATTACTAGTGACTGAAAGTGTATTTGAAAATAACTGATTCATTTATTCGCAATTTCATCAAGCTTCCCTATTTATTCATTTTGTTTTTCTTCCAACCAGATATCACTGAAACTTTAATAATTATAAACAATATGATGTAGGTACAAAAGTGATGAGAAATATTTTGATGCATGTTAAAAATGAATATTTATTTCCAGTATGTCATCATCGGTCCTTTATAATGTAATGCAATAATAAAAACATTAATCAAAAAAAATTTTTTAAACGACGTCCAATAAATTAGTGACGATAAAAATTTTTTATCTGCTGATTAGAGCCTTGCATTTAAAAATGAAAAAGTTTGAATGGCGACAGGGCAGATGGACGCGATGAATACTTGTGGATATAAAAATAGAAAACTTGATGTTCCGTTTTGGTGAACGGACTTGTGATCCCAATGGGAGAACAAGGACTCATTCGTGCTGGCCCCACAGCGGTTGTTACTGAAATTAGTTTAGCTCGCATGCCAATATAAATTGGCGGTAACGCGCGCATACACGCCCCTAGACTATTTTCCAACCCCTGTTCGTCATTGCGTTGCATTTTTTGTTTTGTCACTTCACTTTCTCTATCACTACTACCACCACTCTTGCGTCTCACAGCCATGTGTATTTTTTCATACAATCTCTCTACCTTCTCTCGAGTTCGTTCATCGGTGATCGTCAGGGGAAAAAAAAAATTTTTGTGAAATTCGTGAAGCGAGTTACGTAACTTTCTCGCTCAGTTTACCCTCGGGAGTTCTGTTTTTGACACTACAGGAGAGACCAGAGGAAATTTCAAAAAAAAGTATGCAAAGTATAAAAAAAATTATCTGAAATAAAATAAATAAAAATATCAAATAGTAGGATTTCTTGGAAATGAAAATCAAATATTTAAATTTTTACACGAATTTTTTTATTTTGTGCAAAAGGTGCAAAAAATAAATACACTAAACGACTTTTCTTCACTATATTCTCTCAAAATTATCAACTAAATGTGTATTAGAGTTTTTTACATATTTAAATTTTTTTTATAAAACTTAATAATTGTTATCATCAATGTACAACAATTCCAATTGACAATAAACTAACGATATAATCTCACTTCAGCAAGTTAAGGCTTTCATCAAAATATTTACAATATTCTATGAGTGACAGAATATATTTTCTTAAGGATCAGAATTTTTCTCACCCTCTGCTACCTGATAAGATAACGTTCTGTGTCGTCAAGTATAAGATAGCTGAGGAAATAAATCGTTAAGACAAACTTGAGAAAAAAATGTGAAAAGGTAGAAAAACAACAAAAAAGTCTAGAATAAGATTTATAAGATCTTATTGTTATAATCCTACATTTATTTCCCCCTAAATATATCATTTTTTTTAGGAGTTTAAATTCTGTCTGACCCAGGTAAAATGCCTACTTGTTTTCTTTTCTCAATTGGTTTTTTTTATTGCATACGACTTAATCTTATCTATCTCTCGATCGAAAGCATCAAAGTCTTGGTTGAATTTGAGAGTTGATTGGATTCGTCGACTAAGTAACCGCGAAACAACCCTTGTGTTTTAATCTCGATTCTAAGAAGATTGTGGAAGTTTGGAGAGAAAAATATCTTCTTAAAAAACTCAAGGAATTTCCTGAAACAATTGATGAGTAAATCTTTGTTCATTTATTGATTTATTATTATTAATTATTACCTATAATTCCCTTCAGGCAAATTTAAAAATGTATTCGAAACAATTAGAACACCTAAATGCAACAATAAATTCATTACATAAACATTACTTTCAAAGGTCCTGAAACAATGAAAATTGGAAACCCAGTTAGACTCAGAAGTTTACAAAAAATTTACAGATATTTTGTGAAAGTGATGGCTAGTGTATTTTGTATAGAAATCAAAAAATTTTTTAGATTCTCTCGAAAGAGAAAAAATTCGAATGTTGCTAAAAGTAAACTTTATTAATTATTTAAACTATTTTTTTCTATCTATTCATAACAAAAATCATCCATCTGTGTAGTCCATTTATTCTCAAAGTTATCTCATGTTTATCTGCAATTATTATTGAGCACTAAATAAATCTGTAACCTACTGAACTGAAATACCATATTGATTTTTCCCTAATGTCAAGATTCAAAATCCAGTCTTCGAAACTGTTCTATAATTATTCGTTTGAATAGTACATCAGATCAACTTAGATCACTAAATTCTATATTTAACTTCTCTTCTTTTTTCTTTTTAATTTTACTAATATTACAATTAAATGAAGTTTCGACATTTAACAAACTGTATCAGGTGTAATTGACATTTGTATATCAACATGAAAAATAAAATAGCTTCCAAATTTCATAACAACGGAAATAAATTGATAATTACATTAACTCCCATGGAAATTAATTAAATAAACCAACATTATCTATAATGTATAAAGAAATTATTGAAAATATGCCTTTTTTTCTCCGAATTTTTCCCACCTCCCTCTTAATTACCTCAGAGAATGTAGTATATAATTGTCCATGTGACGTCATAAGTAAATGAGGCACACAAATATGAATATAACATATGATTCAATAAATGTATCAAAAATTGAATTATTTCCACTCTTATATAATTAACTGATCACGAGTGTGATTATTATGATTGTTCATGGCATTATTATGATGACTGTTTTTATATAAAAAATCATTTTTCGTTCTCTTGAAACAACAACTCGTATTGAGGCTATAGTTTTACGCTTGGATAAGCTTTAATACGCAACGTTGAAAATTAATTAAAAACAAAATTCAGCGATAAATTGCATTTACTCGTTGGAACAAAAAGGTTTTGAATTTTTGTGTGTCGATCAACCAAGCACATTCCCTCGCTTTTTGTTCTTCCCGCGCTTCTCTATACCCTTACTCTGCCAACTTTATCGCAAACGTGGGATAATCGTTTTTATCATTACAATTCAAGTAAATGTTTACTACAATCAAAAAATTCATTCATGTTACGAATTTTTTCTACGATCGATTTATTCAAAATAAAAATAATCAATTTGGAATAAATACAAAAAACTTTATAATGAAAATATATTTTTTTTTGTCAAATAAGTGTGGCATACAAAAATATAAACTATCAAATCTGACAATAAAAACTGATGGAAGAATGATGATTAAAATTCCAGTATATTTTTTTTTATTTATTTATTTACATTGTATTGTTATGTGTAGTTATGTCTATTTTTGTTTTCGTTGCATTTAATTTATTCTCACCATGCGTGATGGAAAGTCAAATCTACCATTTTACTACGTACTCTCAATAACCATTCCACAATCGTGGTTCATAGGAATGTGACAGAAAAGCTCTTGTGTACAAAGCGAGCTTCAAAGGTCCTGAAGTTTAAGTGATATTTTGTGAATTTAAATGATTTAAATCTAGTACTTATTCCAATTTATTTTCTCTACCCCCGTAAATCACCTCAGCGTTTGAGGAATGAATTTGAAAAAAAAACGAACGTTTTTCAAAATTCTCATATCTTTAGAGAATAAAATGAATATATTTGGGTGTACTAACATATTCATCAGTTCAAAGAATTTTGTTTTAGCAAATAAATATTTGATACTCTTAAAAAAAAAACTTCGATAGCCAGAAATTGGGTTTGCAACGCTTGAAAAAATTTCATTGCTATTTGAAAATAATAGGTGTATTATTCATTGATGGAGGTGATGTTGAAGAGGGATTTAGAGGCTGATTCTAGTGAAGTGAACTATAACTAGCAAGAGGTGTCGTGGTAGACTCATGCAACCGTAACACTGCTACTAATTAAACGATTAATCATCTAACGAATGACACCAGACAAACAGGTTACTATCAAGTGGTTTCAAATAATCTCTATTGGTTCATTTTTAGACTTGTCTTTTTGAAAATTAAAAATTTATTCCCATACCAATTTGCAAAGATGAAATATGTGAATAAAATGGACAATTCGTTCTATAAATTTCAAAATATCTTTTATACGCAGAATAAATCCAACCGTATTTTGATGCAGTTGGAGAGTCATAAATTCTGTGGACGCAAAAGGATGAAAAAAATAACAGAAGATGACATTTTGTAATTGAACTGTGTTCGTAAACAAAAGGAATGAGTAAAGAGGAAGAAGAAATGAAGTTGAGAATCGACAATCACACGAACCATATACTTGTCGTTTCCACACAGCTCTCTCACTTGTGAACCATGTTTTCCTGATTGTTCGACACTCGTATTGATACTCGACGTTGCAACTCGTCCATTATTTGTTGTGGTCAGTGGTTAGTCGATCTCACAGAATGTGACCAATGAATTCCTTCACATAGACATTTAGTCTATGATTTGTTACCTTGTTTTCGACGTACGACCAAATCTTCTCGTACCAATTTCCGTCTCCTGTTCTACACAAAGGAAACAATATCAACTATTTATTCTATCTTTTCATTGATCTTTATCCCCCTCTTTTATTTTTAGATTTTCTATTTTAAATAAATAAAAAACGAATTCATTAGTAAACGATTCTTTTTTGTTTTGTTAGAAAAACATTAATGCTTTCCTTTAGTGAATTATTCGCTCGGAAATGAAAAAGATGAAAAATTTTCTAAAAGCTACAGTCAAATTAGCCGTTCAGGTCAATAGTGTCTAGATGATAAAAAAATAATAGCAAACTTAAAGTCATTTTTAAATGTTTAGAAAATATGTATGCAATTAATAATGTTGATTGCTGCTTCAACCAATGCAGTCCACATCAAATAATGAATAGGAGAAGGTAGGGTAAGATGGGAGCTTTCAGGTATTTATAGGACAAGACGGTGTGCTCCTTTCGATGAGATTGAGTGACTGATTGTAAAATTATTAATTTAATAAATGTGAAATATAAAGGATAAAAAATAGATACTGACAATTTAAAATACATTCAGACCTATAACGGACTTTACAGAAGATTTACACATTTTTTGAAGGATTTTCATAGTTCACAACAATATATTCTCAGTTCCATTTGTAGATTGTAATCCATCAGCTATCGAAGAGATCAGTTACAAATGCAACAGGATAGCGAATAAAATTGAAATAGTATATTGGAACAATAAAGAACACATAAAATAACATCATGGAAAAATTGAGACAAAAATAAGAAAGAAATAGCAGATCCTTTTACACTTATATTGTTCTATCCTCACACTATATAATCCTCCGATTCTCCCATTATCTTGTTGTTTTTCCACGCGTAGTCACCATTTATTATATTTTCTTTTCTCATTTTTTCTCTTCGGCCGACGAGAGTCTACCCTCGGGACCGCCTCATCCTCCAGCTTCTCACCCCTTTTTCCAGAGGTAGATATTCTTCGGTTGAAGAGAGGGAAACCTTGATGCTACAGGTGTCGAATGAGATACAGGTGTCGTTGTACTAGTGTTCGTGAACCCTCATTTTACTTCCTTTCGTTTTCCTTTCTATTATATCTTCATCTTTTTCATCTTATTTTCTTTTTTTTTCATTTTATGGTAAATTTACAGACATTTATGGATATTTCAATATTTTTTTCCTCATTAAATATAATTAAAATATGATGTCCTCAATGATAAAAATACAATTGATATCCAATTTAAATTTTTTAATTAACAAAAAAGCGTTATCTTTATACACAAACACGGCAGAAATAGATTTTTATTATAAATATTTTTATTCATAATTATTACATCATGTATTTCAATAATCCAACCGTAAATTTCTTCGATTTTTAATCCTCATATTTCTCATCCTTTATCGCTTCCTCCTTATTGCTTTATTCTTTTTACGTCGGGTATTTTTGGGCTACCTATGGTCTCGTGGGTCTCGTAAAACTCTCTAGATCCGCACGATTTGTCAGAATCCTTAGAGTCCTCTTCGTTTCCACCATTTATCAAAGCACTTTCTCCCTCTTTATTTTTCTTAAAAAAAAAATGTTGAGATCTTACATGATTCAAGTTACTTTAAAAAATTCTTTTAAGGCGAAAAAATAACTCACAGTTTCTTTTAGACTTTTCTTTTAAATCAATAAACAATGACGAAGTTATTCAAATAAACAATCTATATTATTTTTAAATTATTACTTCAAAAAAATTCATCGATTATTTTAATGGATAAGTGTTGAATTAACAATTTAATTTTTATCTTTATTTATACTATTGGGTAGACTACTTTAATTATTTCTGAGTTACGTAAATAAGATAATAAAAACTGACAAGAAAAATAATTTTGTCAAGTAATGTCTTAATAATTGCTTTTAAGTTCTATCTTGTTTTTACTAAGTTAGATATTTTTCTGCATATTATTTTGTTGTTTACTAACTCAAGACTTAAAGTAAAAAGTAAAAAAGACGTGAATATAAAGGAATATAACGAAATAGTGAGAGTAAAAAGGAGAGATAGAATAAAGAAGATAAGAAAAGACAGTGAAACGAGAAACGAAGTGCTGACGAAGAAACTCTTGGAGAACTTTTCTATCACCAGCTTTGACCAAGCAATACAATTAAAAAGATTACAAAAGTTCGTCAGAACTTGCTTATTTCTACTTTCATTCTTTTTTTTTTTTAACATCTTAGATATACTATTTGGCTTCAATCACTACAATAATGCACTTCTCGTCTTTGTAAGATCCTTGCAATGCTTTTAACCCATAATTTTATTGGTGAGTCCTTTAAATTTCCTGTAGTATTGACAGTATTACCTCAATGTAATACAAATCTATTTTCTTTCGAGTATAACAATCCAATTCATTTTCTCCTTATATTTATTTATGTTTTGTATTTTTAATTTCCCATTGAAAATTATTTTTAAGAAATTAATTTTTAAAATTCGTAATTTTATCATTTTATCAAATTGAGTAAAAAAGATATTTGAAATAGATTCTATTTAATAAGTGATTAATATTGTTTATAACAATAACGATTGGTTATAAACAAAAAAACTAAAAGATGACAAAATCACCATTTTTTCTCTATTTATTTATTTATTATTTTATGTCTTTCTATGATATTGAATTTTCTAATTCATCAAAATAATTGGGAGATTAAATTTCTAAAATAGTAGTAAAAATGCTTAAAATTTCTATCCTAATTAACACGTCAATGTATCGACATTGATTCTCTAGTGATCATTCAGATGTTTAGCCCTCCAGATATCCAAGAGCTCACGTTACCATGGATGTGGTTGGAAATTGCATTGAAGGCTTCATACTCACACAGAGTCATGAATTACACTAACACATGCTATAAATTTTACAAGATTATCATGATCTATTCTGATTCAATTGATGGTGGTGATGGAATCCGTAGGTTGGATTTGTGAATTATTCAGTGTGCTAGAAACTGACTGTTTTAGTTCAACTATCAACTTCATCTTGGATTTTCACAGGCCCAAAAATATATTTATAAATTTCATCTAATCATCACAGCGAGTCTAAAAATATATTCCAAAAATTAATAATCACATTTTCAATAACAATAGTTATTTATAATTCAAATTAAATATGATTAAATGATTGTCAATAATGGCAGATGCTAAAAAATGTATGAAAATGTTGTCATAAATGAAAATCTATGGAAGAAAGAAATTTTATTTTTATTCTTCATCTTCAATGAATTGAGAAGATCATATATTTTCCTTGCAAATCTTTTCTTCACTTCTTAGGTGAGTATTAGGAACCACTCAAAATTAAAGTCTAAGAACCTGTCGACCTCAACCAATAGCAAACGATCATATATCTTCATGCACTACCCTAACAGAGGGGTTGGGGCTCTTAAATTTCAAACGTTCGCATTTTTCATATTTAAACCGGCGTGTCATAAGCTCTTCCTATCTTATATATCTCACAAAAGAAAATGCATTGTCTAAAAGACGAGAAAAAAAAGTTAGAAAAGGTTACTAAAATATACTAGCTCTTTAAATATTTCAAACAGTCACGAGCACATGTCGCTTTAAATTTAAAGACATCGCAAAGCTTTGTAATGTCTATAAATAACTAAAATGCTTTCTTGGACAAGAAAAAATACATTTTTCAAGTATATTATTTTTTGAAGTTCTAAGTAATGAGTTTAATAAATGAATGATCCTAAAGCTATTATTTATCTTCGAATAAAAATTACAAAGCATGGGAAAACAAACTCATCTATTATTTTATTAGATTCTGAAATGTTCTAATTCATTATTTCAACTTCTTATTGAAATTATTTAGTAAAAGAGACAATTATGTCAAGTCATCTAATCCAAACAAAAAATTAAGAATCAAAGTTGTTAGATTTTATGGATTTTTCGCCATTTTAAGATTCCTATCCTCTTATGGAGACTTATTAAATTATTAAATAATAATAAAACCAGTTTTACATCTATTTCATACATAACCTGGTCATACTCTGAATAAAGTACATTTAATGATGACGTTAAGTCTAGAAATGTAACCTTTATGTGCTTCGAATACCGATGACTCTTCTTTTTCCCTTATTAATATCTTCTACTGTCTTATCCTATTACTTTCCAACGTTTTAACTGTTTGCGTGATTGGCTCTCATGAATTACTGACTCTTCGGACGTCGTTTCCGTCATGTTAAAACAGTCAACTAAACATTAGGAGTATTGAAATGCTTTTTACGATTTCTCTATAGCGTCTATTCAAGTCTCCGTTTGTTGATGAATATTTTACTATTGTCTTGAGAACTTTGCCATGAGCTCGTACTATCATACAAACAATTGATTATCCATTTGCTTAACTATATACTATCAATAACATGTCATTCCATTACCTAAATAATACATGACTCACATACATTTCATTTTTTTTAGGCACTGTTTGATGTTATTTATTCAAAAATAGATTTTTTTATAGTTGTTATATGAATTATTCTTCCATTTTCTTGAAGTAGTAAAGATTAGATTTTATTAGAGGAATAAGTAATTTGAAATGCTGAATATTAGAAATAGTATATTTCACACCTAGGGAGGAAAAGTAGACTAGCTCAAACCACGTGTAAAATTACAACCCGAGCCGAAGGCGAGGGGGGTAAACACGTGGTTTAAGCTTGTCTAATTGTCCTCCTTAGGGCTGAATATAATTTTTCGTCATACCTGAGTGGAAAGTTCAACCCCTCTCCAATGGAAAAGTGAACTTTCCGCGCAGGCATGACGAAAAATTATTTTTATTTTATGTTGATGATGTGGTTCTTAATATAAAAAATTGTGTTCTCAATATTTTTATTTTAAAAAAAGTGATTTAGATAGGAAAAGCTTTTTTTTAAGAGTGTTTATTCATGACTGGCTCATTAAAGTAAAATGTCCAGTAAATTACCATCATTTAATGAATGATTAGTACATTAAATTGTCAATAAAATTTTTTTATCGAGATACTTAAACTTCTAAATCTCTTCTTTCTGTTTATAACGAATTGCTATATTTGGAAATATTATTTAAAACATAATTTTGATGATGTGAAAAATTGGTAATTTATTTCTTGTATTTCAAACTCCATATACTGGAGAGCTTCGAAAAACTTTAGATTAAATGCAAAAAGAGGCAAAATTAGTTTTACATGGACAGCATGAGATCGTTGATCTCTTGTTCATGTGAAACCGGGAGTAATAGTATTACGAAGACCCTAAAGAACCCGGCGACTGCAACCTCCTAACTGTCGTTGATGCTTTTCACTTCATAGCACGAGAATTACGATGACTGACTTCCCCCTTTACTTGTCAACCTCAGCTTTTCTCTAACTAAATCTGACTTTATGTTTCGTGATGTAAGACGATCCTCCCTCAGTACGCACTACAATTCTACCACTGTTTGTTGGTGTGATTAAACTCAGTGGTAACAAAATCTGATTTTATTTTTAAATATTTCATATTTATTTTAATCATAAATGTGTCTTTAAAAAAATTTTTTTGATGATGAATGAATTTTTTTTTAGACTGATCCTTGACTTTAGCCCACTTCATGTCTATAACACCAATGTTTCATAATTTTACTTCATTTCCAAGCCAGCTATAAAGATGATAAAAGTAAAGAAAAAGTTTCAAACGATAGTTCGACCGTTTATACAAACTCTAAAGTTTTTAATAGTAGAATAATAATGTACTTTGTACAAAAAGTATGAATTTTTTGACAATTTTATGGGTCTTTAAATGTGCGAATGTTACTGAAACATAAAAGCACCCTTAAGACCCGATGAAATGATCGAGTATGTAGAAACAAATGCTGTGAAAGAGGTTGTAAAATATTACACACTGCTAGGGTAGTCTCGAGTAAATGGTCCATTCATTCGTGTTCAATAATAATCTATAGTTATATTAACTATAAAATATCATTTTTTATAAATAATTCAAACTATTATAACTTTATGTCACTCCAAGAAACACAAAATCATAATAAAGATCATTTTGCATTTTTCTATTTATATCTCATTTTTATTTAAAACTTAAAAATTAAATAAAAAATTTATTTATTATGAACCCATTAATGTGTTCATAACCGAGTCTTTTTTATTATTATAAAATATTTATTAACAATGAAAAAACATTGATTTTAACAATTAATAAATCGTTTCTTAATAGTAATAAATTTCTTCTATCAGTGGATTTAAATAATCTCCAGGAACCGTATAGTAATTATAAAAATATTTGCTTGCATTTTTATATGAATACACGAAAAAGATAACTTTTAATTTAATGAAACATGACTAGCTGAAGAGTGAGAAAAAACCCTTAATATCGTGCTAAGTGTTCATTTGGGGTCTAACAAAATCGTGAGTGACAATGAAGAGCCTAGAGGAAAGAAAAGAAAGTGGATGACGTTACGTAAGGTGATAACTTTGGTATGTGATCACACGAAGTTTGAAAATAAGATAACAGCAAGAGGTTTAGTGTTGGTATGGAAATACTTATAAAAAAGAATAGTATTCTGCATGATGGTATGAAGAACAAGTTTCGCGATATGGCCGCGATACCTCAGATGTCGTGTAGTCTACAACGTACCTGGTACACGATGGTTCGCTAAACGACCTGCTATACAACTTTCTCTCTTTCTCTATATTTCTCTTTATTCTTTACATTCCCTTTACTCTTGTAGCGTTGACGGGTAATATAAATATCCACAAAGTATACACAAAAGCTTTTCTAAAGATACAGAAGTTGATGTAGAAGACTATTCTACAAATGGGATGTTTTAAGTAAATACACCATATTTTCTTTTTTATTGAAATTTTTTTTCAGCTCTGGTGGTTCAATTTCGCTTTTAGTAATGTGAAAATAATTTTAAAGGCTTTAATTCTCTTGAACATTAACTTTGGTAGTCTTTTGCGGGAAATTTATAACTGAAATGTGGTAGTTATTGGACTCGTTTATTTATTTTCATTTGATTTTGAGCTTTTATGGGCTTTTTAAGTTTTTACAATATCTTTATTAACTTTAGTTTCATATAAATGCAAGTGGAAAATAATGTAAATCTTTTTTATTTCTAAAATAAATTTAACTAGTAATTTCGAGAATAGTAGAAGGCAAAATAATTTTTTTTTTTAAGTTTTATTTATTTAAATAAATCATAAAAAAACTTATTTATCATTTTCTTTATTTTTTTCCTCATTTTTCAATATTTTTTTTCCAAAATTAATCAGTATCTTTCAATTTTATTACTTGCATATTATGATTTCCTGTGAGTTTACGAAATTAAAATTCCCTTCAGGCATTTTTTTCTTTCTCCGAAGCTTCTCATTCTATATTTACATTGGGCAATGAACCAATAATATTCTCAAAATTTCTACTTCCACATTTCTAGTTCAATATTCGTCAAACTCACGAAAGAAATAAAACTCTTCATTATTATTATTAAATTAATATTTGCAAGAACTATTTATAAAAATTTTTCAAATAACCATCAAACATTGATATATTCTTATCGATATAAAATTGCAATACGTTCTTACTTATGCTTAATGTTACAAAAATTCTATAAATCTATCGCACATGCAATAAAATATCATTTTTTTCTTTCCTCTTCGTTCCCATTTTTCACTATTTTCCTTCTCGTTCTTTGATATTTTCTCGATTACATATAAATTATGTTCTCTACTATAAATTCGAAGTGAATTTGTCATGAAATGAGTGTTATCAAAGAGTAATGAAGAGTAAAAGAGGGTGTAAAGCTAGAGGTGTTATTTTTGTCTGACTATAATAAAAACTAACTACTGACGCAAGTTCTTTATCGACTTCCGATATACTGATAACTTGGAAACCTACTTCAAGAGAATCTGTGAACATATAACGTGTTTCTGTACTTATCTCTCATTCTTTTACACAGCAAAATACCAGGCTCTACATCGATGTCGTTTGAGATTTGGTAATCCAAAGAGAAATGAAAATCTTGTCATTATTCTTTTTCACTTTTTATTCCTTTTAGTCTTCCACTAAACCTCCATGAATATTCAGGTCAGAATTATATTCCAGGGTGTTGATGTACCACAAATTTGTGAGGCAAAGTCAATGGTTTTAGTCGATACATATACAGTATCGGCAAAAAATAGATTCTGCATTTTATTTGCAAATCACTGATAGAACTGAATCAGCAAGATTCATGCATGAAGGATTATTTTATCAATCATTATTACTTTTGCGCTCTTTTTTTTTAATAATACAAAACCGTGATATCAACATGATAATTAAAAATAAAGCTCGCTTGTTAAAATAATTTTATCATTTTTATCATCAATAAAAGATGAAAAAAAAATAAAAAATAGATCGAGATAAATCAATATTTAGTGATATATTCATCTGTAGTTGGTTGGTGAGGCGATAAAGATGCGCGAATACGCAGCAGTGTAGAGAGCTTGAACGAATCTCTATGGATTATTCTGAAAAAGGAGGAAATAGTGTAGGGAATGAACCATCTCCACGAAAATTCCCCGACCTTTCTACTCTTCTCGTATTCTACATTCACTTCTTGCTCCTCTTTTGCTTTTCAAGTCAGAAGTTATATCGAGCAGCATCGAGCGTTGACGTGGATTGATAGTCACAGTGCGCGGGAGCTTGTTTGCTCCAAACATTACAATTCTCCTCATGTTAACTACTCATCCTCTCTTTCTCTTATTACGACTATCTCATACCGTCGTTGCCTACCTCAAGCGTCAATTCGTTTCCATAGCACTGATTTTTAGCATTACTAATTAATTATTATTTTATCGTTTTTATCAACTAATAAGAAGTAAGAAAAAAAGAACTAGTATGTTATGATGAAAATTAAGGAATGCTTATTTTTTTTCAGAACGGCTTTTTAATAGTTTTATTGATTTCTCTAAAGGATTATTTATTTAAGATAAACTTAACCGATATTTTAATGAATAAAAATATTTGATAGAGGATTAAGTGGTTTCTCTGGCATATCCTAACAATCTTAATCGAATGAGGATTTCTGATGAGCTTTATTTTTATTTTCTGGTTTTCTGATATTGTCAAAATAAAAATCTAATCGAACACCTTTCAATTATTTTTCTCCCTCTTACTCTATATCTCTTGTACTTCCTGTCTCGGTTTCAAATGAACACGATAGTAGCCCGATTCTCTCCACGTAAACTGCTTTCGACTCGTAGGAATCACGCTTCGCCCAAGGGAGAATGCTGGGATAGAACTCGCTTCATTCATTTTTCCATTGGGTATAAAAAAATAAGAGAAAAACCATAGAACCGGGGGAAAATGGAGAAAAAGAAGGATATAAATAGACTATAGTCTCTGTTATAGAGAAAAGAAAAGTAGAGAAAAGAAAAGGGAGGTTTTGGAAAAACGTCCAGAGAAAACCTACACGCGGTGGTGCTCAGAAACGAATTTAGCGGTATACGTTCCTCAGGCCATGACGAAAAACATACTTGGAGAAAGTTTCTAGAGGGAAATTATGCTAGTGTACTATTGAAGAAGAAGGAAAAGAGTGAGATGAAGAGTAAAAGACAGAAGGAAGAGACCCTTTTCTGTACATTTCTACAATTGCAACTGGAAAACTCGCACAACTTCTCTCTTACACTTACTTTTATTTTTTTTCATTATTTTTATTCTCTGTGATTTCTTTGAAGAACAGTTACGTACGTGGTGATAGGACGTATCCACTTTCAGAGCTATTTCTTCAAAGTTAGATTTTGTATTCAATCTTATTTCATACTTTCTGTTTATGAAATCAAGTAAATGTATTCTTTTTTCAAAATATTATTTTTCATTTAAAAAGTTTTATCATTGAATTTTTTTACATCATGAAATATTTACCAAAAATTTATCCAATAGAATTTTTATCTTTCAAATACAAATAAATCCAACGGAATTATTTTAAGAATTTATTTTACATAAGAAGTGGATTGATTTTAAAAATGTATAGAGCAGTAGAGAAATGTAATGAGTTCGTTAAAATTATCTTTAAAATATTATGATCCTCAAAAATATTCTTTGTTATAAATCTGTATGAGTAATTATTAAATTTGATATTTTGTTGTATACAAAAGTCATTATTTAAACTTCCTTTTTTATTTATACGCCATATAACTAATCGATTTGTCGTAATTACTACTGCTAATAGTCACCGGAAAAATTCATATCGACCATAAATTTTTCTTTTATATGAAGCCTATTGTTTTACACACAATCGTATCACAGCTTCATTGTCTCCATTTTTCAATGAATCATTCACAAAACATTTCACGATATTTTTTATTTTATTTCAAATAATCAACCCTCACATTTATTAATTCATTTCCTTACTCCAACAGAAAAAAAATAGTTTTCTATTACAACAAATTCATTTACATCAGAGTTTTTTTGTTTTCAATAAAAACCAACAAATTCTTGTTTTTTCTATTCTTCACCTATTGACATATTTTTTATTTCAATTGAAGAACTCATTTAATTTAAAACATCACAAAATAAAATCAACTCGCTTAACATTGAGAATAAAAACGAGATACAAGAGAAAGCCAACGTAAACATGTATCTCGATAGAGACGAGTAAATGAATGTATTTGCTAGAAATTTCACTAAACACCAACGAGAGCAGAAACATTTAAACGGTCATACAATAGACAAAAACAGTGGTAGAATATAGAGACAGAGATTGAATGTAGTATGAATACGAAATTCAGTTGTTTTATGACTCAAATCAAGCTTTTGGGATGAATAAAAAGCTTTAATACTCGTTGTTAAACGGACACTTTTCAAGAATTCATTATCAATATTTATTTTATTTTTTGTATCTAGCTTCATAACTCTCTTAAGTTATTTTGAGATAAAGTAAATGCTACCATTTTAAATACTTAGGTATTTAAATGGTACAAAAAACAATTATGAGCCTGACAATAATTGAATTAACAAAACTAACGGTTTAATTATCTTGAAAATGGTAATGATAATATTTCGGAATCATCATTTTTATAACACTTTTATTTTCGAGCTTTTTATTATAAACAAAAATATACTCGAAATAAAGTGGGATAAATTTGTCATTCTATTTAACTTTTATTGGAAATAATCATTTTTATACAAATAATTAATTAATACTTGTTTTTTAGTAGAAGACTGTATTATAAATCAGCCTTATTAACTTTATCCTTTGTTTATGTTTGTTATTTCTTTCTCTGTCTCGTGCCCTTGATAAACATGAGAAAAATTCCAAAAGAATTTTAATCCTCTATTATTGTGTCGACTCTGAGCTTTTTTGTCTACTGGCCTAGATAAATTTGCAAAGGATTCAAAATACCAAATTCTTTGAATTTTATAAAACTTTTCTCAATGCTTGAATGAAGTAGTACTGTAGTCTGTAGATACCTTCAGATGTTTATAATCTTTCTTTAAATCTAATACTTCTCTATAACTAAATTATTATTTGATTCAATTTATTTATTTGGAATTTTTTAAAGCAATGATCAACTTATTTCATTTTAAATTATTTTTTAAGTATTGAGTAAAATAGGCTAACTTCCTATCCTTGAACCCAAGTAGAAGTTGAGGTTTTTTTAGCCATCACGTTGAAAGTTACTTGACTTGGGAATCAGCAAAAAAAATATTAAAAAAATATATACCTTTTAGGTAGGCATCTTGATGTCCTAAATATACATGTGCCTTTGAAATTAACTAGAAAAATGTGGATATATATTTCTAGTGGAAAAAGCAGTGAGTGTATAGGATTGATGTTTTCCTTTCGATTGGTAAGGTAATCATTTACTATCTTGGCCTCGAAGAAGAGGGTCGTAACACACTTGAAATCGAAGTTGTAATAAGATACACCTTGGTAGATTCACAAGACCACAATTGTACCCTCGAGATTACTCTCGAGAGTAAAAAAGGAAAACTCTATCCTTCCACTCAGCAATCTGCTCAGAAATAAAGATGAAACTCGTGAGAATTTTCTCTACATTTAATTTTTATATTAATTCAACTTAAATAATCTTCCATCAATTTATATCGTTTGACATTTATTTTATCGCTTTCAATATTAAATTTAAAAAATTCTAAAAATGGTGAAAATCTTTGGTTTAAAAAGCTCTTGGAAATTCATCGAATTTTTTTCGTACCTCTCAAATATTGGTAATACTAAAAATGACTGTGGAGAAAAGATGAAAATTATTTCATACTGGATATTTTTTATCTATTTAATAATATATATCTTGATTTAATTTCAATTAAATATTCCTACGATTCTATGTCCTCTCATAAAATATAAAAATTTATAATTAATTTTTAATAATAATGAATAATTAATTAACAGTGTTATTTTTACTTCTACGCCTCCATAATTATCATTAAATTATATTTAAATAATGAATCTTTTATATAGAAGAAATCAATTCCCTGTTATTTTAGAATTAATTCCACTGTTAGCTGAAACTAGCTCTTCATTTGTTTAAAAATATATTTCCATTGTGTTCTTATTTTTAAGGATTTTATTACAAATTATTTCGAAAAAATTATTAAGATGAAAATTTACAAGAAAAATACAAAACATGACAGAAAATTTATTAAAACAGTTTCATCAAGAAACAACTTAAATTATCTAATAGATATAATAAATAATGTTACTCAGCTTAAGATGCGTGTATGTTCAAACATTAAGAGCAGCGTAAATGTTGAGAGTTGGAACTTTGTGATGAAAAAGAATTTACTATGACAGAATCCAAACTAACTTTATGCTGACCATCAAAATAAATGCATCAAATGAGAGAAAAAGATCATTAAAATAATTTTTGAAAAATTAATAAATAAATGGAATAAAGTTGGACATAACAAGACGAAATGAATCATATATTATAAACTAAATTGAAAAAATAATAAATAGAAAAACTGATCAACAAGTTGGGAGAAATAAATGGAAATATTACAAATTTTAATGATTCCAGGCAAAGCCAGAGTATTTTACTCGTTTAAATATGAATTTTAGTATTAAACATTAACACTTATAGACAAAATAATACAGGAAAACTTCGAAAACAGCATCAGATAAATCTTGGAAAAAACGTCGGCACAGATGGCAGTGAATAGAAGGTAGAAAGACAAAAATGTGTAAGGGTCGAAGTCGTGTTTAAGTTCTATAGGTCTTCGATGTTTATTTTATTGGTATTCTTTGATGTCCGATTGTAGAAAATATCTGTATATTCTTGTCGACAAAGTTAGAACAATCAATAGGAGTTTTTGTAAAGAAACAAAGCGAAAAAGATGTAGAATGGAAAGAAAACATAGATATATATTGTGTACATGAGTATAAAAAGAAACGAATTACATACAAGAATTTCGAGAAAATCGTCGATTATTTTTTCTCAGTGTTGTAATCCTTGTCACGCTGTCTTTCTTGAAAGATAATCTCAGTTGGCTTTTCTTTCTAACTCGTGCCACGTATATTTTATATCCATCTCCCAGTTTACTCTCGACAGGATCAAACAAAATGCCTCAGACTTTAATTTAACTGTAGAAACGCGGTAACAAAGACATGATACAAAAAAATAATGGAAGGGCATATATTTGACAAAACAAAACAGAAGAATCGCAAGAGAACATTTTTTTTCTGTTTGTTTATGTACAGAAAGGTTTTATCCCACGCCTTGACGCTTTTGCGATTGTCATTAAAAGCTTCTTCACTTTTTTCGCTTCGCAAAATGCATTCTTTTGATTTTTAGTTTCTTTTTTCATAATTGGAACAAAAGACAGTCATGATTGGTTGTCGGATATTTTTATGAAAATTTTTTATAAATGCTCATCACTCTAACTTGTTTCTACTATTTTTTTTTTATTATTTTTTATTCTAATTATATTGTAATTAATGACGTTGAGTCAAACTTTTCCTACAATGTTCAATTATTTACAAAACTTTTTATTTATAAAATAAAAAAAGTGGTCTAGGTATGACCTACGAGGTTACGAAATTAGACCTATTCTAGAAACTTCCCACTGGAAGTTAAAAATTCACCGAAGATATTTTTTTTTTCTCTATATAACCGATTCCTAGCTGCTGTGAATGTAGTGAATGTGGTAAACAATAATTGGAACATGCGAGTTTAATTAGAGTGACATTCTGAAAGTAATAATTTTGATCTGCTTCTCATGTGTTAGAAAGTTTTATTGTTGAGTTTGTGGTTGCCAGGTTGACACGGAGAGTCGGTATCGAGGTAGAGACGATACAGCAAAAGTAATCCCTATTGTTTCTTCTGTCCCATAAATTCTTTCCATTTCGTACCCGTTCGCTTCTATTTCCTTCTTCTCCAAGTATACCTACTTGTCCATCGCTCTCAGACTCCCTTCATTACTTCTACTACTCACCATGACTACTGCTAGTAGAAGCACTTCTTCTCCCTTTCTTTCAGTCCACTATTCTCCGGTCCATTCGTTCCGTTCTCTATCCTTATCTATCTTCATCGAAACCACCTACTTTTTTTTATCCTCCCAAACCCCATCGACTCTCTCTCGGCAGCATGCTCCGTAAATCTCAAACCAGCTGTGCTTTACGACACACACGTACAGCACCCAGTCCCGCCCGATACGATTCTCTTCGGGATATGTCTGCCGCGCCCTTTCTCTCTACTACTCCAACTCTGCTCTCAGAGATTTTCCTGTGCGTGCTGACGTGTTGAAGAAATAAACCTGAAAGATATAAAAGAGACAGTGATGGAAATGTACAATGAAAATTCTGTCTTTTGATCATCCTCTTGGTAATGACAATCTTTTTTTTCATTCTTCTCTTTTTTCTTTTTTTGCAGATCGAGGACGCTATGCTGATGTTCGACAAGCAGACCAGCAGGCACAGAGGTAAGTTTTTATTCCATTTTTCCCAAATTTCGTCTTTTCGGAATTTGATAATTCTTTTTTTTACTTTGGTTCCATTTGAAGCATTTGCATGTGAATTTAAATAGAATAAAATTGAGTGAAGCAGTAAATATGAGCTGTTACCCTTAATCATACCGAAGCATATCAGCCAAGTACCTACAAAATTTTATAGGGCAATTTATACGTGCAAATGTTTCATCACCCAAGAGACTTAACCCCTATTCTCTTCACTTTGTCCGTAATACTTTTTAAAGGACTCTGAGTCGTTATATAATTGCAATATGACTCTTTTAGTAACATAATTATTTAAGATATTCAAAACATTGCATAAAAATTTTATTGACGTTGAAGAAAATTATTTACTTCTCCCGGTGTAGTGAAAAATAAAGATGATAATGGAGCTATAATAGCTCTATGAATTTTTACAATTACACTTCAATCTTTCTTTATAGGGTATTTTTATATTTATGTGTTCTAGATAAATAGTAAATTCTAAAGTATATAAATATACATTTTATTTAATAGGACACTATTTATATAACATTTTCCTAACAAAGTTTAATTTCGTAAATAAAACAAGTAATCTGCAAAACTAAAATAATGATAATTATTTCATCTCTGAAGGATTAAAATTGAAAAAAATAAGTTAATTTAATGAAAAATATTATCGTTAAAATAAATAAAGCTTTCAAGTGATCAGTATTTATTTGTTTTTTTTTTCATAAAAACGATGTGGAAGTGCGCATAATGATTTCTAGCATTTATCGAATTGCAATACAATGTTTTGTAGAAAAAAGAATTAAAAAATGTTCCAGTAAATATCAGTTTAAAATTGATGAAGAAAAAAATATTTTAACAATATATTTACTGAAAAAAAATTACCGAACTAAATCGATACGAGGAGGAAAGGTCTGTAGAATTTATTCGATAGATCCAAGGACATGGATAAAAAAAGGAAAATAAAGATGAATAGAGTTGGTAGGTTTCTTTGAAAACCACGCGTAATCTCTCTTATGGTGTCATTCAATACCATTTCTATCTAGAAATGCGGCATTGCTTGAATTTGAAACTCACTTCCATTCAACTTCTGCATTCTTCTACTCTTGTAGATTCAATGATACACTGTCGACGTCTCTGTCACAAGCTTTCTGATTCTTGTTCACTCTTATCATGATTTTTATTGGCTTTTATATACAAATACAAAGATAATATCATTGAAAATAAATAAATAAATACTGCTTCAAAGTTGGATTGTAAATAATAAATATTAAATTCTGTCAATATTTTAGTTTAAGATAGATTAGGAATTTATATAAAAATAAAGCGAAACTAAAAGAATTAATAAATTTTTGTTTTAAAGCCCTGAGTTGAATCACAATCTGTTTAATAAACATCGAGTAATTGTGCTCTCAATATTTATCTCAAACTTGTCGGAAAAATTTTTAATAAAATCAGATAAACAATGATTAAACAAATTTCGTTTTACTCTCGATTAAATAGGAATTGGGAAATTATTCTAGATGATTACACATGGCGATGGGTTGTGCTATGATTTCCGCGTGAATGGATTCAGCGGTAAAGGGTTACATGTACATAAAGGGGTAAGGAGCAGGGGGTGGATTTAGCAAAAAAAGAGAAACTATACAAGACGAAGGAAACAGGCAAAGGAAAAGTAGATAAAGATGGTATAGAGCACTTAAATAAGCATGAGTGGTCAAAGAACATACATCCACCTTTGATACGAAGTAGTACTGGTCTGTATTTCGTCAGACATGATATCCACATATATGCTATAAATTACCAATCGTGAAATGGTGCATCTTTCGTTACTTCCTTCTTCAATAAATGAACAAGCTCATCCGAACTATAATGTCGATTGACTATTGAATCATATCAAGCGTCCTTTGACATGAAGCACTCCGGTGCATTTAGCCTTTTATCCTCTTTGCTAGGGGCGATTATCTACGCTCGTTTAAACGTCCTGTCAATCGACAACACGTCTCTATCTCTCTTTTCACGCGTCACATGGCAAAACCAGAGAATTCTGTGTCCCCGGAATGTCTGGCGTGCACCAACCACTTTCTCTAACTTCACCCTTACGACTCTCAATCCCCTCGACCACGTTGTCGTCTTGGTGCAATTACTCGGTGACGCCAAGCTGCGAAATCTCCAAAGTCTTGACGGAAACTTCTCGACGCCGGATGTTACGCTCGAGGTTTGACGTAATCCACCGTATATCGGGGTAGAAGAAAGTCACCTCCTTCTACTGCTATATACATCTTAGACTCTAGAACTGTTGCTCAAATATCTACCAACAGCACCAAGACTTCTCTGACTCCAGTGACCTGGAACCTGAGAACTGCGGTCCTCCTCCACGAGTGGCAAACTATAACTTCAACTTGAACAACGTATGTCGTATATCTGAGCTTTAGATATTCATTTTCTTACTCAAATAGTTTATCTTTACTTGGAATAGTCGTTGGATAGTTTCTACAGCTTTACTGCTGCTTTTTCTCTAGTTTCAAGAGACTTACAAATACCAATAAGTTGATACTTTGAGCAAAGCTGGTTGGTGCTAAGTCAGTAATTAATAGAACGAGTGGCAAAGTGAAAACTTGTGTAATTTGTCATTGCCTGTGATGTTGGAAATTATTATATAGCCCATCTAGGATGATAATTCATTTTTATGTTCACCAATGTTGATACTGCCATCAACAAACTGTTTCTGATAAAACTTCAATATTCCTACTATTAATAGTGTTTTGAGAATGACGAATATTAGAGAACAACTGTCTATTTAGAGATGTTTATTTTTTAATAATAACGCTCCTGTGATCTTTATGAAGGATTTGTGCATTCAATCAGAGAAATCACAATCTGTGATATTTTTCAAGCTAAGCTGTGCTAAGAGATTTCAGTTCGAATCATTGGCGCGGATTTTATGACGCACAACGTGATTCTTGGAATATTTTATAAGAAAAGAAACACTTGGATTCCATTATGGGAATCGTGAAAAGCATCGACATGCTCCAATAGTCAGTCGTATCCGAAACACTTGAGTAAAAGGTGTCAGGATGTCCCGACTAAAAGACAGAGAAAAGAGAAAAATGAAGACAGAAATGAGAGGGAATAAGGGAAAGTTGAATTCAGGAAACAGAAGCTTTCGTAGGGAATTTTTAGAAATATTGAAATGCTCATGTCTCCTTACGCTTTAGCTCGTCACTCTATTCGCCACCCTTATATTTTTTACACTCTTTGCCCACACCTTTTCTACTCATTCTTCCTTTTCGATTCACTCCCCTTGGCAATTCTCTTTTTCAATCCCCAAGCCACCACGACGTTGGGTTCTTACGGTGTACGTTTCTCCTCAGCGATTGAATTGTCAACGCGATCTTCAGATTCCTTAACTAAATGCAACCAACCGAAGCATTTTACTTTTTCTCAGTCATCCGACATAAATGAAGATTTCCACCAACATTATTCCACTATCTTGCATTCAATTTTAATTTTTTTAATGCTCAACCAAATTTACAGCTTGTCTTACTTGATATATATTTTTTTAATTTAAACTTGAAAAATTTTTAATTTAACATTTGATTGAGAATTGTTTTAATTAAATCAAAATATCTCGTCTTTTTTTTACTCAATTATCACTAGCTTCACTGTAACTTGTTTCTGCAATCGTTTAATTTAAAAAAAAATTTAATTTTCACAGCTAAAATATATCTCCTATCCTTGTCCTTTTGACTCATCCTGAATATTGATGAATTACCCTTCAATTCTATCAATTAAATGTTTTATAAAAAATAAAAAAAACTTTTTAAAAGATGCTTAAAGAACAATTCAACATAGTGAAGTTTATTACATAAATGGAAAATGTTCATTACTATTCAGAATAGTAACCTCCACATTGATGATAATGAAACATCATTTCATCACTCTAGGAAATAGTGTGTTACATAGTTTGAATGATCGCAATTATCGTTATCGATATTCTAGATGCTGACGCTAGTCTTCTTCTACTTTCTTGAGTCTTCATGCTTTTGTTAGAAACGTTACCATATCAATAGGAGAACAAAAGAGGTTTCATTAGTAGCTCCAGGTGCATAAAATAACTTGGATCTTTCCAAATAAACTCCATCATGCGTAGATGCTGGCCTCGAGGGTATCATGATGGTGAATCGGTTTGGATAGACCGATCAACTTACACCATGGCTGATCTCTCTCTATTTTACTAATGCCCTTGAGGCACTGTAAAAGGTTGGTCCATCACTTGATCCCTTGATGCTATAGTGTTCAATATCCTTCGGCCTTTCAGTTGTCCTTTACATTGCCTTCAAGATCAGCGTCTGATCACATCTGATTAACTGGCCGTAACTCCTACCTAGTCATTATATAGCACACACTTGAATCAAGTTAGCTGGAACTCCCTTCGTACATGCATTAGAATGTATATTACGTTATAGTGTAGCTGACAATGGTTCGAATGAAATTAAATTAATCACTGTTATGTCATTGACTATATCTTTCATCGATTTATAGAATTTGAGTCCAACCATTCTGCTTTGTTTCACCAAATGGAGGTTTTTTTAATTAAATACTGAATTTTCAACACGACTTCAGCAAGAATTACTTCCATTAACTACGAAAGAGTATGTTGTTAAAATGGTTTAATTACTTATTGAAAGGATTAATGGTCCAGAGACTTGGAATTACAGTGCTTTGATTTCAAAAAGTACCAAGTCTGGGAATTGAATAAATATTCCATTATTTGAACATAAGTTTAATGTACATATGTGAACAGAGAAAATTCAATTACATTATTTGGAAACCGTTTTTCTTTTTTGATTATATAAATGATTAAACAAACAGGAACTATAGGTCCACACCTCCAGCAACTTCCTGATATTGTTTATCAGTGATTTCTGAACATATTCATTAGTGATTGATGATGTCAAATGTTCTTCTTTGTTTGAAAATGAACTGTCAATTAAATTTTAAACTGAAGTAAATTAATTCGTTCAACACTTTTTAAACGCAACAATTACTTTAGAATTATTAATTAGTTCGTATAGTTATTCATAATTTATTCAACCACTGAGTTTAATTTTATGGTAAAATCGATAGCCTGAATTTGTTTGATATAAAATTCAGTTAGCTAGTATGAAATAGGATACTTTTGTTATATTATGTATCAAATTTCGTTAAATTTTCATTATCAAAGCTAAAATGTCAACAAAACTTAACATCATCGCAGCAGAAGTTATTTTTCCAGATAAATACCAGTACATTAAGTAGCTCTATTTAATTATCTCTATTTATTAAATAGTTTATTAAATTATCTACTTCTTTGTTGTATTTATGTAACAGCTTTATCAAGAACTTTTCTAAAGTCAAAAGGTGACTTCCAGAGAGTGAATTACTTCACTTACATACTAGAAATCCAGACTCAATATCGAAATATTTCATGATAAAGTGAACAAGTAGTTCAAGTACTGAAAAATTATCATCCTGGAAATGTCAAAGTATTGGAGATAACTCTTGAATTACTGATGGTCTCCAACTCCCTAGATGTTCACGCTTATATTCAACATTCAGCTTGACCAACTTGATTCATATTCCAAGTATATTAGGATATCATACACTCCCTAAGCAAAGCTGTTAATAATCACAATATAAAAGATGGAATGAACAAGTATAGAAGAAGAGAGAATGAAATGAAAAATATTAATTAGCGCGAAATTGAATCTGCTTGAGGGTGTGGACCTAGTCTACAGCAGACGGTTGGTTAGTGACTTTTATTATTCCCCCAGCATGGTTCTTCATAAGAGCTCGTCCACGAAATTTGGTCTTTTACGCAGCAAAGAACATACGGAAGGGGTATAAAAAGCTTTACAGAGTACAATCTGGCGCACGTGTTGCACACTGAATCTCATTGGCCTGCTTTCTTGTTCTTCATGTTTTTTCACTCGAAATTCACTCGGCCTCTCTTGCTTTCTCACTCCCCCTCATTCTCTAAATTGCCATCGTGGTAGCAATGTTATGGACTCAATCTCACTACGACAGAAATTGAATTCTCAAATCGGATTATTACAGCATCGAAAAAGTTTTTTTTTCATCCTTTTACATATTTTATTCAGTTACGTTTGTTTAATTTTTTGTCTGTTTGAAAAAAAAATGATCAAAAATAGTAGTTGAATTCAAAAATTCCTTCAATTTTTAATTAAAAATATTTGTCATCTCATATTTAATATTTAATACATCAAGTCCTGGTCCTTCAGTCTATTATTATTTTTATCATCCTAAATTAAATTAGTTGGGGAATTTTCAGGATATTTTCATTTTTATTATCCCATAATGTGAATCTAAAAAGTGTTAAAACCTGTTATATCAGAATTTTTATGATTCTAAGAGTGTTCAAAGTATCACCTCATCAATGAATCTTAGATCCTCTGTAATTAACTTTACTTACATATATGTAGGTTCTTGTAGTACATTCAATATTGATCATATTAATGTGTATTTACTCTACAAACTCCAATTTTCAATTTAAAGTATATAAAATAAATTCAAAAGGACAATTGATGATATCATTGTAAACTAAAACGTTTCAAACTTTTTTATATTAAAACACCAAAAAATAATTTTCATCTAGTTTTTGAATGCATAAACAAATAAAGTGTTCAAAAATATTGCCATTGAAATTCGTGAACAAAATCTCTTCCATTCAAGTGCACAGGAAAAACAAGCCCTTGCATAAAATGGATGACTCTATTACGAAATATATACATGAGAGGTAGGACACTGGGAGCACTCCATTATTTACGTCGACAGGCATGTATACTATGTGTGCAAACGGATGAGACGATAGTGGACGAATCAGTGGTGTAGAGATAGAGAAGAAGGTCGAGAGAATATATATATATATGCATATACATACATATATCCTGAGCCGAGGAAAAGGACGTCATATATACACAACGTATGCAACACGAATGAATGAAGATAGCGAGAATGTGGAGTAGCAATAACTCGGAGATTAAAACGGAATTAAAAAGGTGTGTGGAATGCATATCTATGTCAAGGGGAGACTTCTCCCTTCTATTGTCATATACGTCAACTGTTATGCTTACCCCGAGGGATAGAAAAAGAAAAAAAAACATGAACGAAAAAAAATGAGTAAACAAGTCGATTGCCCACGATTTTTTTAAACCTCTTCGTTTTTTTTTTCATCTGTTTTTATATCTGATGCTAATATAAAATTTTTTATTGTATGATCTTCGTGTCTAAACTCTATAAGAATTTTTATAAAAATAATAGTGAAGCATCGTTGATTCTCATGATGTTGCTGAATAAATTTTAAATAATTCAAATCACGATAATTTATTTTAAAATATTTTAAATAAAATATTTGACCATTTTTAAATGATTGAAAGAGTGAAAAAATTGATTGACTTCAATGTAGATAAATTAATTAGGATTTTAATGTTTAAATTTGATCTTGAAGCCATGATTATCATTCAAACATCTCCCTGTTTTCATATTACAATAGTACATATGACTTGAGGAAAAATTTTCCTGTTTCTCCATTCAATAAAAAAATATTAAAACTGTATATCACTCTAGCTCAATCATTCTTAGATTATATAACCATCTAGATGAATTTTCCAATATTTTACTATGCCTCTTGAAATTAAATGATTCTGATGCTAGTGTTTTCTATCCATAAATATCAAGTTTTAAAAGTAATTTTCAATTAAATTAAGTATGCAAACACTCAGAGAAAAGATGATAATTACCTAAAATTTTAAATTTAATTTGCATACAATATACATTCTCATTCAGTCACGAACTATTTTTGGATTTAGTAATTTATTACCCTCCAGGATAAGCATCTGATTACCTATCTAGATTCTATTGTGGTCTAGAATTTAGTGTTACTATATATGTCTAACATTACTACCCTTACAGGAACATGTGAATGTTGTCTCAGAGAATAGCTTTGTTAGGAACATCCTCTCACTTTATACAATAGTTATTGTGTTCCTAACAATGATTATCAATTATGATCATTAGTTGATGATTGAGCTTATTAAGTAATTTTTTATTCAAACCAAGTTTAAAATTCTTCAAAGTTATTTGTATATTTTCTTTTTTGGTTGTTGAACATTAACTAGAGTCTAAATATGAAAATTACCTTCTAAAAATACACATTTAATTCTAATTACAAAGTAGAGATACAAGAACCAACATTTTCCCTTTTTAATTTTTCATGGATATTACATTCATTCTCGTGCTTTTGAAAATCATGTGCATTTCTTTTTTTTTTTTTTGAATACATTTGTTCCTAGAAGATCTAAAAATAAAAACATACATGTTGGGGATTTAATGTTTCTTGAAAGTAGAATTCACAGAAATAAATTATGTTATTATATGTAGATAATGCTACAGCATCAAGACAACATAATTTGTTTACAATTATAATTAAACAATTTAAAGAAAATGCTGTCTTAATATAATTAAAACTTATTTGGAGACTTTTATTCAACATCATCAATATTCTGCTGATACAATTATAGACTGCTTTACTATAAATCATAATTTTGAAAACAAGTCTAAGCAAAATTTTAAAAGACATTCATTTACTATTTCATGGTTGAAAAAAGAACAAAAGTTTCCACTTCAATATCATGAATTCATGAGAAATCAGTTTTTGAAATAGCCCATTGCTTCAATAAAACAGACATATTGGAACATTACCAAAAATAATACAATATGACAATTTAACCAGCTTTTGTTAAATCTTGGCAATTTATTCGTTTCGTGAAAACATTTGAATTTATTTGACAAATGAATAATAATGCTGTTACAATTGCGAGAGTATCATGATGACAATGAATTATCATCATTTATGAATGATGAGAAGAATTCACCAGATAAAGCAGCTTCTCTCCTGCAGGTCATATGGTCATATTTAGCATGCAAATTGGAGAAATGTGATTGTATAAGCGGCAAATATACCACGTTATATTTCAATGCAACCACCTACCTTTACAATGCTATGGGGATTATATTTCTAAATATGCTCTCCACTAATATTATTATGTTTAAACTCCTATATGTATGTCATTGCATTACTCGAAATATCATTGCTAATTGACTCAATAATAATATCAATATTCATTAAAATTTTCATCCACTCCGAATTAGTTCATAAAAAGATTTCTTGCGGATTATTTATAAGCTCATTGAGTGTTTGATGGAGTTAATCAATGGGCATTCTTTTGATTACTCAACTATTTATAAAAATTAGCCCTCAACAGCAATTAATAATTACAATGAAGTTTTTATTATTTATTAAAGATTTGTTCAAATAAATATAAATAGAGAAAAGTATTTTTAGTGATCAGAATATTTAATAAGTTCTGCAATTATGGTATTTTAATGATTATTACTTAAGATTCTAGTAATCATGAGAAAGATGCTTTTAACATAAAAGCAATTCATTCACGTTTACTAATCCATCCGCCATTATTTTTTTGTTCTTCTATCACTTCAATCTCTCCACTTGCTTTCAGTGTTCACCTCTCATTCTTGCGTATCTTTTTAATTCTCCAAATGTCATCCAGAGACTTTACGAGCCTTCCTACCCATCCACATGTATAGAAATCTTGCAATCATTCCAATGCACTCAGTATAACTACCAGTGGCGTGATAAAATTACAAAAGCCTATTGGACTTACATTCTCGTGAGTCGTAACTCATAATTTTACTTTATGATCCAACATGTTCTCTGTGCTTTGTTGTTTTAATGTTCATGTAGGTAACATTAAGTTAAATTATGTATCCTACTACTGAAATTAATACATTGTAAAGCTCTTTTTTGTTACCTCAATTATTTGTATGAAACTACATTCATTAGTAAAATGCATCATTTTTATGAAAGTAGTCATCACTCTATTCTACGCTTTTATTTCAATTATTCTACTCTTTTTGGAATCCCATTGGTCATCAACAGAGTCATACAATAATTTTCAATCAAAAAAATTAGCACATCCCTGATCCAATCTTGGTGCAACATTGAATTAACCATCAGCCAACTTTTGTTTCTACCAAGAGTCCTGATGATCTTGCTTCAAAACAGACTTGATCAAGTAGAAACAAAATCTAAGTTTCTGAACAATAAACATTCAATTAAATTTTCGTTATAAAGTATAGAAATAAAATAGTAAATACTTATTAAAATGAATTAGTAATATTATTTACAATTAATAATAATTATATCAATAGCAAGTATCATTTATTGTGGTTAATCACTAGATTTGATGATGTTGTTCAGGATGGTTCATGTGCATTGATGGTATTTTTGATATCAAAAACATTTAATAATGGTTCTATTTCTCTGGGTCATTTATCATTTTGATCATTATATGTAAATGTAGGTACACAAGCGCGTGCTGCTGTTAGTTTGAAGTAGATCAAGGCATTCAACAATATATAAATTTATTTTTAAATAATATGATAAATAGATCAGAAAATTCCATTTTCTTGATATTAGATAATAATTTAATAATCAATTTTTTTCAACGTAATAGAATGCAATCATTTAGTACTACTAATAATCAGGCTTATGTTTATAATAGTGAGGATGTTTTTTTGAACCTGGTAAATTAAACAAAAATATCGACTTTACTGATCATGTAACAAATGTCTAATTTCATGAATCATTAAAATCATTATCAAATGTTATAATTTCATTCTCGCCTAAATCATTCATCATGGCTATAAATAACACTCATACTTTAAATTACAATGAATTCCATTTATTACATCAACTTGATGACAATTATATTTTATTATTATCTTATAATCCTTGAGAATCCATCAGCACAGTAATCTCTAGGTCTCTCAAGCTGTTAGTATTTGGTTTCTATATTAACTCTGCCTCTTCACAAATTAAATCTATGAATTCTTGACATCAAAATATTTTCGAAGAGATATGTTTTAACGTCTATCAGTTGTGTATATTCGTTATGCCGAAGAAAACTATTTTATCCTTCTCAACTACGACTACCACTACTACTGCAATTACTGTCACCCTCTATTTCTCAAACCCTTATCTTTCTCAATCCGTCGGTCTGACTTTGCTTGTGCTGCATCGCTAGGTACTCAAGAGAAACCAGGTTATTGTAAGTACCTGCTTCACCATTTACCTTCGTCTTCATCCAAAACGAATCGTTAGCATTAATTGAATGCTGTCGTGCTAGTGGAGCCAGTCTTCAGTTGTTTCCAATTTTTTTCTCGGTGTCTTTGACTATTTGTTTACTTAAAACAAAAGAATCTACATAAATAAACGTAATTTATTTCTTCAGAATTTAATTCTATTACTGGAAAGGTGAACAGGTCATGCACATTATTTTTTTATCAAATTTAATAGGATATTGATTCAAGTGTGATGAACAGAAGGTACAATTTTAAATTGAAATTAGCATCATTAACTTGTATTAAATATTAAATTTTATAAAATAATGAAATTTCATAGTTTTATGATTCTCGATTTTTTCCCCTTTTTTGGATAAAAATTTTAATGAATTAAGAAGTATCCTCTATTCTAATATATGTATTTAAAAAAGGATAATCTAAACTAAAGTAAAAAAATGTATTCACATTAAAATATAAAACTTAAGGATTACTGAGTGAAAAATTGATTTTGAATGAACTTTTCTGATTATAAAATAAATAAAAAAAAGAATTAAAGATATAAATTTTAATAGAATATCAGTTAAGTCAATTTACAGTTACTTTTGAAATATGAATTAAAACGACAAAAATGTAATTTAATATTAGAACAGGTTTTTCTGTTTCTTCTTATTATTTTTAGATGATTCCTTCATGCCCTCTGACCTTTTTTCCTTCAACCCACAAGTGCAACGTCACTCTCAAACACCAATAATCCATTTTATCTATCATAAGAAATTATAGAATGAATTTTAGAAAAGCTTACGATAAATATTTGAACATGAATCATTGGATAATCAGAATCGATATTGTTCGTGGTCTCCCTATTGTGAACGAAGGGGAAATGAAATGGGAAATGGAAAATTCGTGGTTCATAGATATCCAACAGACAGTAAACTATATATACACAGACGAGAAAATGCATATTCTCTGGGATAAAACTTCATCCCTGGACACATTTACTAGTGCGACGAATTACAAAATTAATTGCGCGCGAATTGAGCACTGAGGTCAAATTTAATCTCTTTTCTATTTTCATCGTGGTTTTAATTGCCATGTAGAGATGATTTGATTCCAACGTCAAGAATTTTATCAATTAAACACTTTTGATATCATTCATTGTAATTGTTATTTCCTTTTTTTTAATAACTTTACCATCTTTTTCATTAAGTTCTTTACTTTTTATAATCAATAATAATTATTGAGTTTTTGGTGAATAACAAGTTTAAAAGTATCAAGATATTCTTATTGAGTATTATTGAGGATCAGCTGCTAATTTATTACAATGGAGGTCAATTGGGAATGGCTTTATTCATAACATGAATACAAATTATTTGAATGGAAGAAAAGTTAGAATTAAAATCAAGAATAATTTTTGTTAAATTAATGTTTTCTCTTTTAATTGAAACAAGGTCTTGCATTGAAGTCTAATTATTGGATTAATAGTTTTTATAGGTTTGAGAATATTTTAATATGTATATTTCTATTAGTTTCAATTTAAATAAAATAGCTTATGCCATTTATTAGAATTAAAATGAAACATTTATTCTGATTAATTTCAGGATTGAATAGAAATACTCAGCCAGGAAGATATTAAATAACTAAATCAATCTACATTATGTTCAGTAGAAATAATATCATCATTTTAATCTTATAATTGCAATTAAGTTAATATCATATTATTATTAATATAAGTGTTGTATTCACAGTTGAAATAAATTTTATTTGAACAAAAAAAAAAGAATAAAAATCTACATATAAAAATCCAAACAAAGATTTCAATGAATAACCTCCAACGCCTACGACCTACGTAATTATATTGGACAAAATGAACCAAAAGGGTAGAGCAGAATAGAGCACGAAAGAGGAGTAAGAAGTTAATTCGAGTTAATTCACGTAATTAGTCTGGGTAATTAATGCTAGTGGAGTTGGGCACTCACGAATGAATTCTTAGCTCAGGTGAACAAAATCTTTTGAAACGTAAAGAAGTGCTCTTTTCACATTTCTTCATGCGTCTGAACAAATTCCTTCGAAAATTTCTTGCTAAATTAACTCGATGGTCGAATTCAGTACAACTTAAAGCTTATGAAAAATAAATTCATTTAATAATAATGCAGTTTAAGCTTAAATAAAGTCTCTTAATTACAACATAACTAATCCTTATTAATAATAATAATAATAAAATAAAGCAGCATTTTTACAGAAAAACAAAATTTGATATTATAAATTTTACTTTTGATATTTATCAAGGATTTTATTGCTCTCTAAAATGATTGTTTTTTCTTTTTTTGTTGGTAAAAAGATATTTTAATTCAAGAAATGTAAACTTGAGGAATAATCAATAAAAAACAAAATAAATCTTTGGCGAAATGACATGATAGTCTGCACGCGATGGAATTCACGTGACGCAATGTCGTGAGCATCCTATCGTGTAGCGATTAATATTTCAATAGGAAATAGCCTAGTGGATCTGCCAGAGACTTTGCCTCATGCCTTTACGGGCGTTTCGAAGCGCAGAAGTTACCCTTCTCTGCCCTACAGGATAGTCTGTTCGGTCTTTCTCCTTTCATCTTTACAGTAGAATACACAGTGTACACGTTAATCGCCTCATTGAATATGAAACGTTTGTATCGATTTGCATGATTTGGATTGAAAATTAGATATATTACCTGCACCGCTGGCGTTACGGGTGCAATTGACCTCAATGAATCGATTTGAATAGTTAAGAAATTCTCGAGCTTCCTTTTTTAACTTTTATTTGGTTTTTAATATTGAACATAAATTAAACAAGCCATGGAATAGCTCTAAAGGTCAACTCTTTGAACTGCTTAATAATGTTAAATAAAAATAGGTCTGAACGCAATATAAAAACAATATACAATTGTTTAGTCACATTTGGTTGATAACTTATTTGAATGTTTTATTATTTAACAGCATTTTTTATTTAATGATGATATTCAATTTTATTCATTAAAGTCAAAATTTAACCAAACATCTATTGATATTGTAAATTTAATAACTGCGGAATTTTAATTTATAAATAAAATAGTTTTTATCATTGAAGTACATTTATTCGAATGAAAATAAATTATTTAAAATCTGAAAAGAATTTCGTCCAATTACCATTTGATTTTTCTCGTTTACTAGCAGTTAAAAAGAGTGTGGTCTGCTATAAAAAATAACGTCATGATTCGTTAACAATCGTGAAAAAGTTTAAATAGGAAGAATGACCCATCCATAACGTGTATAGCGCTTTAGTTGAATCAGCAGTCCAACTGGAATAATATAACGTTCTCTCCAATGTTAAAACGTTACAACTGAGAATGGAACAGTTGAAATAAAAAAAAGTACAGAAAAAATGTACCAGCGACTATTCTTCTGGTTACAATTAATCTAAGAGCTCAATTTACTCCTCGTTATTCATCACAGGATTATTGCAGACATTAGAATTACTTGAGAAAATACGCTATGTCATGAAGGATACTATACTAATGCATTTAAATTATTATCAACATTTTATTTTACGTGAAGATAAATTCTTATTTAGATTATATTTTATTTTTTCTACCTCATAAAATACTTCAGAAAAAATAGGCATTGTGTTCAATGAATTTAATAACATCCATTTTAAAAATTAGTTTTAAATTGATATTGCAATTATAATTTCAAGCGTTCAGTCATATTTTTTGTCTGATTTATTTAATTTGATAAAATTAGTTCGAAAGTAATGTTATTTTATTATTAAAATACTTTACTGTTTTTATTAAAACAAATTTTCATTAATCCAGTCTTAGTGCAATTTTAATCGTAAAACTCATTATACCATTCAAAATAGGACATTTTCTATGTAAAAAAAATCACTGATTTGAAAATAACATTCCCAGGTAAAAAAAGTATCAGTATCGTAGAGTTTTTTCCAAAAATTAATATTTGCTAGTCTGAGTTTGCACATTTCATTTTATATCTTTTTAGGGATGCAAAATTCGAATATACTTTATCGGAACGAATTTGTTCTTCAAGGTATAAGAAAAATTTTAGTCACCTCATTTTTTCAAATTTCGACTCAGTTTTAGAGATATTTGATCTCAAATATCATTGTTTATCACTCTATCCTATAATAATTTACCATGCGAGTTTATCGGTATTACAGTACACTAATCAATCGATTTACACACACTAATTAATTTAAATTATGCACATTCCCGATCATTTGTGAACTCTAATACTGGTAAAAATAATGTATCAGAAATAGACTATCATAAAAAATCAATAACATTATTTTTAACGTATTATTTGAAACTAAAAAAATATTCTCAGATAATAAATAATTTTTTTTAATCACTGAATTCATACCCGTCATAATAAAGGCTTTGTGATCTCAGTGTGAACGATGATGAAATGCAATTGAATAAAATTTTTCGACGAGTGTGCAAAAATAAAATATGATTACGATCAACTTAAAGAAATTTAAAAAAGCTCTCTTGATATTTTCTCACTAATTTTAGTTGGTAAAATCATTGAACTTTAATGTTTATATTCATGCAAGCATATATATACGAGCATATGAGTGTCAGCTTTGGCATTATGGAATACATATATGTGTATAACATATTTACGCAATCGTGAGTTAGTTAGTATCGTGCTTGACGTTAATTAGACACGTACAAAGCAGCACGTTGTCGCGTATGGAACGTAATTTCATCACCTGTCGGACGCGAAAGCTAAGAGACCACGTTCACATACCGAGGCGTTCGTAGCTGCTAATCCCTCCATCTCTTCCACTTTGCTTTGCACTCCCTCTATTTCTCTCTCTCCCTCCCTCTCTACCACTATCCTACTCCTTCACTCTAATTCTCTACCTTCCTCATCACGTCTGCGTTTTAGCAGAAAGAGGAATCCTAACTATCCTAAAATAAATGTTCTACCTAATTACTCATTAATTACCACGAAAATTTCCTTACCCTGACCTCTTAACTTTAAGCAGAATCTCGGCTGGTATAGAATTATAAAATAATGATTGTTACTATTATTTTACGACTGTATAGTAAATTGCAATTTAAATAACGAATTTATCTTAACTGTTTATTATTTAATTTTCACGTGGATTATTTGTTATTTAAACATATAACAATTATTATTGTAATGTCCATCTGTTTTATTAATTTTTAAAAATATTTAATAGTCATTTCTTAACATTAAATTGTGTTAGTAATTATTCTCTTATTATTAAAATATTCCTTGTGTACAATTATTTTGTAGTATTTTTTAAATTAAAAACAATTTCTCTTATGATATTAATTATTTTTTTTTAACGTTCAATTCGCAATACTAACGCAATACAATAAATAGGTAATTTAAATTTTTCAATAAAAAAAAAATTCTTTAAATGTTGACGAGTTTTAATAAACTTTTCAAGCCTGACTTGACCGTTGACTTGGATCACTTACATCAATAATTCTATTTAAACGAAAACTGTAGAAGGTTTATATTTTTGAATGCAAAAGAAAAAATCAAATAAATTTCATAAATATTTTCATAGTTTATAAAGTATGCATATAAATTTCTAAATTTAAAATAAGGTTAAAAAAAATCCTTGTGAAGTATCTAAAAATGCTGAGTTGAATATGATCGTGATGGGTGAACTTATTAATTTCACGCGCCATTTTTTCCGAGAAATGGTGGAAATTTATTTAACGAAGGGTTGTCACCCAAGGGAATGTGAGTCAAAGTTAAAGTTAAGCTTCGAATAGCGGCGTCATCAGTTTTAGCTGATTAGATATTTAAAGGTCGAACGGTGAAATAAGGTGGTGTAATGACGAGATAGGGAGACATGGTGAGAGAGGATATGAAAGTAAGGTATCTACTCCGTTCCTTCACTCAAACCCCTCAAGATTATACGAGGGATGATATGGGCACAGGCAATTCCCTTCCAGTAACTTCACTAATGCGTATAAGACCGGGTGAAATTTAAATTGGATAATCTTGTGGTCTTGACTAGCGAGTTTCCCTTCTATCGTCGCTCCTCACGACCACATAAGTGTTTCACCTCCTTCTGACAGCAGCCACCACTATCATACCCTCTTTACTCTTCTCTTAATCGTGTCGAGACAGGATGCGCATTATCAGGTAGTATTCGATTACATCAAGTCTCGGTGCACCCAAGTCGAATGGAATCTCTTTAATAATTAGTTCCAAGCCTCTTAAATACCACGAATTTATCAATTTAGTCACCCTTGTGCTTCTTGAACGTCTATTTATATTTATTTTTAAAAATTCATTACCTCTAGTCATTATCCTAATGAAAGAAATCGCTTTAGTTGAATTTAATTTAATAATATTGGATCAATCTAGTTTTTATTTTTGTTAACATCGTCAGAAATGAATTCTTAAATAAGCTATCCAATTTAGAAATCTTCAAACTAGGATTTTTATTTACTAGATCACTTGGATTATTATAATAAATTGTCTACTAAAAGAAGTAACAGAATTGATAAAATGGTATTAAAGAACATCTCCAAACATCTATTTAGTACCAACGTCAAACTTGAATTGATTTGGAATTTTTTACTTCAATAACAAGTTATAAAAAAGAGGAAATAAAAGTTTGTGTAGTTAATAAACGAAACCCAAAGATACATATCATTTATTTAATTACCACAAAACTGTTCTCTCTTGCATCATCCATGTCGTAAACCCTTTTGGATTGTTATCCGACTGAACTAGTGAGCTACCACAAGCGAGGGCAAAAGTTTTACGTCATATGAAACTCGTTAACACCAAAAGTATGAGATAAATTACCAGATTAAATAGATAAATGATTTCGTTACATGTGTTAACTGTTTTTCTGTTGATTAGTCTTTAATTGAATCTTAAAAGTGTGAAGTTCTATCTTTGATTCTATGTAAAATTTATTTAAATAATTTCAATTAAATTAAAGCTAGTGAAAAATACTGTTCTTCTAATTTCAGTTCTAAAAGTTATGAAGATTTGATAATTTTTCATTCTAAAGATCTCATCAGTGAGTGAGTTGGTTCTGCAAGATGCTGTTCAAGGTACTTTTCCAAGCAAATTTGTGTATAAATCTTGATGTTAGAAACTCCTCCTTTACATGTTTTCAATTAAAGTTTATGTTGAGGACCTAGAGATTCATTAAATAGAAATGATTTGAAAGTTGTTGTGTTAGAGAAGTATGTCCACAATACTCAACACTCATCAAGATGACATAATTCTTCATCAAGAGTCCAACCAAAAAATGATCAAATATTTAACTTATAAAAGCATTAACTTCTTCATCATCAAATGTCATTTAATTTATAATTTCTATGATGATAAATTTCACTTGGATACAGAAGTGAAAGTGTTAAAACAAACCAGCAAGTAGTTGTGACCCTTTCAATGGGATGAGCAAGAGGACAAGTTGGAGGAAACACGAGTCAGAAGCTGAAGCATAGCAACAGGCAAAGTCATCCTTTCATAGCCAGTGGACAAAACGTCCAGCGTTGTAGTAGATGAGACACATAAAGGGATGTGAAAAGGGGAGTGAATAAAGGGTTAAAGCAGAATGTCCGTAAATAGCTGAGACGGCAAACTCCCGGCCAATATGCATGTGAATGGGATAACCAGACATGCTTGCCACGTGCAGTACCCATAATTCTGACTGTGTCTCTCTCACTGAAAGGACATTCTTCAGTTGATACCTCTTTCGTTTGCATTCCATTCCCCACGGCAACAGGGTCGACATTCCTGAGTCATTTTTACTTCGTTGGCTTTCATACACCTCTTGCAATAAACGCAGGAAAGGAGAATAGATCGTACAACGTCTATGGAAGCTTTAAATTACTCGAAGAAGGGTCAGAAATGACAATGATGGTCATCTAAATGCAATGATATATATGTACACTATTTTTGTAATACTGTTCCTGTTTTATCCTTCCTTTTTACCAACAGTTTACATTCTCGAAAGACTTTTACTAGACTTTACAAGACTTTTTTACTCCAAAGGTGATGAGCTCATATTTAAAAAGTTGTTCCATAATTATTTTTATCATCAACTCTTGATGAGCTTTTATTACTTTTCCAATCATAAATTGATGTGATCCTTTTATGTTGATTTATTATTGACTTAATTTTGTTATGAATTATGGCTCAGTGGTAAAATTAACTTCTAGCTTAACATCATGGTTATAATGTTGCTCTACCATGTTTCATTAATTTAATAATTAATGAATAAATAACCTACTTATACATCACTTCCAACTTTGTCAATAAAATGATCCCAATAAAAATGATAGAGAGTATTATTTAAAATTTGAATTAGCAATTTTAAATCTGAATTTCAAAGTAAAAATTGAATTTTAAAGTAAACAAAAATGAGACTCATTTTTAGATGACTTTTTCTCAAAATGAATATTTGTAGGAGCTAGAAGTAATCAAAAGTAATTATCTTTGATGTTGGTTGCAGTTATGTTGTAGAGAAATAGTGAATTGACAAATGCTTTGAGTGTTGTTTCAAGCAGTTAGGAAACCAAAAGTGATCCACAGTGTGACGATGTTTTCATCAATCACTCAAAGTAATAGTGGAGATGGCAAGCAGCTAAAGGTCGAAGTGGAAGTACCTCTTGTACAGCAAATAAGCACTAGTACAGTAGTTGAGCTTCTCAAGTATTTGAAGCAGTAACTCTGCCGCTCAGTCTGTTGTTCTCTACCTCTCTACCTCTCTGTCTCCCGGTGACCATTGAGGGAAATGCTGCAAGGCGAGCAATAACGACCGATACCAACACGCGAATGATGCTGAATTAATTGCTCGTTCAGCCCAAGGCGGTCACGCTCAATTATCTCCACATCGTAGCCACGTGTAATTGCGATCGCCATTCCCGAGGCTTCTATTTGCTTCCACTTCTGTCGAATGATAATTGTTCACAGTCATGTATGATCCAATAAGTTTCTATTCAATCGAAATTAATGAGTCCTTAAAATTGACTAATAAAAATTTACTCCATTGTCAGTTACATGGTTACAATTTGATGGACTAGAGGATATTTACTGGTTTGAAAATTCATCATCATATCAATCAATCTGAGAGAAACATATTATTATAGGAATTTATTACCTTTCAACAGATGATAATTGATTTTTAAACAATAATATATTACCATTCTAAAGTTGTAAAACGCTTTGATAAAAAGCTAATATGGATTTATTTGTTGGTTCACATTAATTATAAAACATCATCATAATCTGTGGTGGATTATTCTCAAACAGCAGAGAGATACAGTTTTAGGTCACAGTATTAACAAAACTGTTAAATAATTACAGAAAATAAAAATACTTAATTAAAGTTGCAATTAATTATATCCAACTGACTTATCAACTCTGAACGTGATAATAAATTTAGATGCATCAACAGATTAGTTATTATGAAGTTGGAAGCTAAATAATTAAAAGAGTTAATTTATTTTCGTTTTGATAATCTGACGTTGGAAGAAAACTAACCGCCAACGAAAATGTCTAAAGTCATTGCTAAAGAGAAATCCCTGAAGAATGAATCCTCAAGTATGTCCCATCGGATTTACCATCCTCTGTTAAACTCACTTCTATTTACACACGGGAATCCACAGTGAGTGTTATTAAATTACAGGACATAATGTCCGCGACTACACAATTAACTGTACAGTGTCTCACTTTCCATCTCTGCCTGGCTACCAAGGTGGAGAATTTTTAAAAAAGGATGATCTTTGGATGCTAAGCTGCTATAAATATATAAAAGTTTTTCTACTAGGATAGAAATATAGACGATGAAAAGACAGTCAGAATTTATCATTCCTTCTTTTACCAGCTTCTTTCTGATTACCATGCAGACAGCACCAAGAGTTCTAGTTTGACTTCATCCTGAGCTAAAGTTTCCACCAACCTTTATCACTCCTACGTATATTTTATTAACTAATTTTTCACTGTTCACTGACGTCATTGTTCTTTTTTATAAGAAAACTGAAAAAAATAAATAATCCAACACTTTAGACCTTTACTCTTTTTTTCATATTGCTTTTAGGTCGTTGAACATTACAGATATTTATTGAAAATAATCAAGTCTTTCAGAAGTTTAATAAAATAATTTGAAACAACACTAAAGAGATGGTGTAGTAGTTGTAAAATAAAAAGAATATTGATACTGTAGTAATCTAGATGATGGAAATATTTATGTGTACTCAGCTGAGTCTTTTTTAAATAAAAAAAAAGGTTCAACTGGAGAGTTGGACTTTGAATTGAAATAATTTCTTAGATATATATTGTATTTTTTTAATTTATTAAACAATTTTCTGTTATTAAGTAGCTCATGCTTTGAAATAAAAAAAAGTCAGCATAAAAAATTTCTACAGAAATGTTAAACCACATGTGAATTTACTGGGTTACTTCAATAGTTCTGTGTAAAGAAAGCTTAAGTCAACTCTCTGGCTATAAACATGATGAATAAATTGTCAAGTTATCGGCTGAACTAGAGTTGACAAATCAAACAAAACCACCTATATTCTCAATAGATCATCCAAAATCTACTTTCTCCATCAATTGTTCAAGTAATCAATTATTCAAAAGAGTCACAAAACATTTTTTATGCTAATCAGCATTCAGAAAAAGCTTACAAATGATTGTTAAATCTAGAGGATGATAAGAATCCTAAAACATTTTCAAAGTAAAATTATATTCATGACAGTGTTATAAATTGAGTACAAATGTCATTTATCTAGCAGTTGAAAAATTCTTTAAGACTGAGGTTTCAGCAAAAACTTTGGAAAAAAAGAGGGTGTGAAAGATCGCATATCGAACGAAAGCATTAGCCGTTAGGGGGATCTATAAAGCTTGGTAATATTAGATGAACCTCACACCTTTTTCCCTCACCTAGAGGGTAATAATTACAACCACGCGAGAGCCATCCATCAGCCCGGTGGCAAAAGTCATTTCTACCCTCGAGGTATTGTCGTCGTGATAGCGTAGCACCGGCTGTCGATCATTCTCCGAAGCGACACGGAGGAAATAAACCCAAGAAAAAATCGATAAAGGGAGTGTGTTGTAGTTGGTATCACACAACTACTCCGAAAGAATCAGGGGATGGTTTTTTATTCTCCTTTTGTCAATTTTATATCGTCTGTCAAATGGTTGTTTTTAGAGGGTGATGAGAGACGGATACGTGACGCTGTAAAACATCCCACTTCCCAAAACTTCCCCTGGTAGATATGCTGTTATCTTTATCACGTTTCAGAGCTAGTTATATACTCCCACGTGGCAGAGTAGAATCGTTAGCGTATCACCCGACATATTCGATATCACATGTTGGTTAAACCGACCTGGCTAAGTACTCAGTGCATTACAGACTAGTTCGCTTGTCCCTTGATAATGGTGCATTCCCATACCCTATTTACCTTCAATGACTGTCAACTGCCATCTAAACTGAGTTCAACCATTGAAATCAACAAAAATGATTTCAAAAGCTTTTAAATGAAATTTTAAAAGCCGTTAATTTTACACATTCTTTTTTAACATGTGCTGATACCAATACATTGAAACTTATCCATGTTGATTGTTGAATGAAATTTCACGTCTGTGAAAGATAGTTAATAATGGAGATTTATTAATAGATAGGCGTTGTTTGATTTATAGATAATGAGTTAATGCACTAAATATCACAGAAACTTTGGATGTACATTTAATTTGGATTTCAAGTGCTACCAACATGACATTCAAAATGTTTTCATCAAACAACTATGAATATATGGAAAGAGGAATTGAATACCTATTACACTGGTTGGAAATGAATGCTTTCGTCAAAGGGAATGCATTGGCTAAGCTTTAGCTTTCACCCAATTTGGATCACCTTGGCAATGCACATTAGGATGCATATTAATCTCACTGTAATTAGCTAGCTATTAGAGGCTATAATTCTATGCGAGATAGAGACGCATCAGTTGAAAGGAACATGCTTCCCTAGATTCTCTGATGCTGTTCAAATCCACTCTAGAGGTATGTGACACTTGAAACCAATCTAGACGGCGCCTCTTGGGGATCAGTTCACACCCTGAAGGTGAAACACGTCGTCAAGGGTCGGTTAGTTTCGTTGGATAGCACTTGGTAGCCTGTCCATCTCACATATAATGCTGCATATACATCTCAACCACCTACACCACATCTCTACCTATACTGTTTAGTTGGCTTCTCGATCATTTTGCTTCGGTTGTCGGCTTGTGAACCCGCTGATTGGTAGTTGCAATTAACGTCCACTACGGATCTGCCTCGCGAATCACTAACATAGAACCAGAGGTCATGTGTCATTGTTGCGTACATGTGGCAGAAATACCTGTCTGCCTGATGTACGATATATTCCGATGAATAGCAATCAATTTAAGGTCAAACTATCAGATGAATTTTTCAAGTTTATTACTCATCCTGGAGTTTATCGAATCATTTCATAAATCATTCCAACTACTCTAGCTAAAAATGAAGTTTACCACTTGAAATGTTAATGCTTTTTTAGATAAGATTGAGATTTTCTTATTCTGATGTTAAAATTGATAGAAAGGAATCTAATCCTAGTAAATAATTCCATTTCCTGTTCTCTAAATAGCATCAAAGATTTTTCCATCAATAATCATTCTACATAAACCTGATTCATACATGCACTTCAATGTAAAAATAATATAATCTATTTAAAATAAAAAATAGTGAGCTAAGATAGAACAAAAATAGTTGAATCTACCAGAATATCAATAATCCAAATGATAAAAGTTCCTAGAAAATTAAAACTTCTGCTCCCAAACATTGTGATGATCATTCAAAAGTAGTTTAGATGAAGTTACCAAAATAAAAAGAGAAATACATTTTCTATAGTCGTCGTAGATTAATATTTTTTTGTGGAAACTATCTGATTAATACTGTGATGCACCTGGTGCCAGAAAATATACACTTCTCATACACCCTTGCAGTTAGCTTGGTAGGAATTAACCCATGGAGCAGAGTCGTGTTGTGGTCCAGGATGTATGCGCGATAGGTTATGGTGTATGTAACATGTGCTTCTAATCTGCCGGTATATCAACAATAATGGGCCTGGAAAGCGAATAGAATAAAGTACAGAGGAGAAAAGACGTAGGGTGGAGAATGTATTTAGAGAGGGTTAGAAATTCAACTTTAATTTCTCGCAAATCTCTCAATAAATTTAACTGAAATGATCAACGAATATCATTACAGTGAATGATACCTTGTTATGATGGAATTTAATGATCTATTGCTTTGCTGTCATTCTAGCGTATTAACATGGATCCCACTAATATCTTTGCGTAAGTGATATTTTAAATACAACCACTGATTTACTGCGTCAATTGCATCCAAAGCGGATATTAATTCGCGGATACATGTATATCGATGATGATGTGGGGAGCGGAACTAAGGGGAGGAGTAATAGGTAACGACGATAATTTAGATGCCACATCTTCAATCTTAATCGTATAGTAGCGTCAAGTGATAGATGTGATGTTCATCGTTCCGCGAATCCGACCTTCCTTGCCCTCTTTATCCCCTCTTGGCACCTCCTGAGATATCTCAAACTTCACCCTATTACAACGGCCTAATTATACCACTGATAGGTAAAGCTTATATTACATATAATCGGCAATTACTAACGTCTCTAATCTAATCCAATTTCCTATCCCACAACGTTGAAAGTCGTCGAAAGTTTCCAAAAGGGGTTGAGATCACGACATACTTGTCTTTATTAAATAACATTTATTATAAACATTGCTACTTAATTAAATTTTTACTATCATGTTTAAATTATTCAGTCATTTGTGATATTCATTTATCATTTTAGATAGCAAAAAGTTTATTTATGAATCAAGTGAGAGGTTTGAGGAATGAAAAATTATCCTACTTTTTGAATTATTAATATGACCCTGAAAAAAAGTTTCAAACATATTGATCAGATAAAAATGGATTTTACAAATTAGAAAATCAAGTATTTTTAAAAAAGTTGCTGTTTTATCTCCAGCTTATGAATAATATCCTGTAGCTGTTGCTCTAAATAAACGTTGAGTTACTGATGGCTCACAAATTTTATTTCTGTGTTAAAACATGAAAATACATAAATAGTAAGATATTATTAAAACAACATATTTGCAATGTAAACATTAAATTAATAATAATAAGATGCTATCATTATCTATTCAAGAATATAAGGGTGCTATTTTTATTTTCGCTGTCGATTGTATGATATTGTGATTCGAATTTAACTTCCTTAATCGAATTGTTTTTCGAGAAATTGAGTCTGAATATTAAGTACAAAATCATTCGAATGGATAAACTAAAGATCGAGTTGAATGTCGAAAAAATAAATTTCTATTTCTCTTTTAAATTCAAATGAGAGTTTTTAGTATTCATTGTATGAATGTTAGAAATTTTTAAATGCCTTTCCTTTTGTGATCAAGGAAAACAATTCACACTAAAATACTTTATTCTATTTTAAACACCATTAAATTCTCTACTCATCAGTGAACGTAACATCCAGAAAACTAATAAACAATATGAGTAATCAGTGAATACAATCTAGAATAATTTTAACAAAAGAAAAATATTCCAAATATTTCCTCTATAAATTTTTGTGTAATGTGAATGTAAAAGTCATGTTAATAAATGAAATATGTAACCATGGTACAACCATACCCTGCGTTGCTGTTTACTTCATTACAACTATTTCAACAGTGTAATTACAAAACCAACCAGTTATCCTCACAAAATTATTTTTCATGTTAGCAAAATAAATTGTGTGATTTCATAATAAAAAATTCCATTGTTGAAATTCATTATGTTACTTTTTACTTTCAAAATATGAATCTCTAAATCACCTCAAGAGGAATGAAAGCTTAATTATTTATTATATTTTCAAGTTAATTTTTATTGATTTACTGTTCAAGATTAAGATCACTTTTGAAGATTAGTTAATTCAAATTTTAGCAAATATTCAATTTATAATCCTGCTAATGACAGAGTATAAAACTTTTAAAATTAGAATATATCTCCACTTCATTCAGAATGCTACTCACTAACCTAGCTGACCAAAACCTGGATCATATTTGACACCTTTGTCTCCAACGCAAATGAGGAGTCTTGAAGTTCCCTAAAGACCCTGAGTGCTCTTTGTTGAAGGAGCTGGAGATGTTGATACATGTTGAGGCATGAAGACACGTCTTGATTACTTCCTTTATATTCATCTACTAATTTATATCACAAATTTGGTGAACACTATTTTCTATTTTATTAACTGCTAAGTTATTTTTACTTTTTTATGTTTATTGTATTTGATTAATGGATCAAAGTGTGCTTGGCTGAAAGCTCTAGGGTGATGACTGGCTGCAACATCTAACAAGGTTGCAACTATCACATAAAAATATAAAGAATTTGAAAGAAACCTCCACATGTTGCTTTCAACAAACTTTCATTGGTAATAAATGAAATTTTCAAGTTTCACTCAAATACAAGAAAAGATTACTACTTTTTTATGAATAGTCAGTTGGAAAAATAAAAATAAGAATCACTGACAAGCTTAAATCTATACAGATTGGAGGATAAAGCGAAATTGTGGCAGATAAACGAAAGAATAAAAAAAAAAAAAAGATGAAAGAGGCCAATCTGTTGAGTTTAATCATAGTAAGTGTTGGAGTTAGACCTGTAGGCCTATCGGATTACAGCAAACCCTCTTAGAAATGACGCTGTTATCTTTTCTTCTTTCCATATTCTTTTGTTCCCTTGATACTAGAATTTTTGCTTAACATTGTTTTGAATTATAAAATAAAATTTGCTTAATAAATTTTTATCCGTTGTCTCATAAATATTATGTTATTAAATGATAAATTTTCTTGTCTGTTTCAGGTAAGAATCATCAACTTATCCACTGAATCATTTTTCCATCAAATAAGTGAGTCCAAGGCTTTGAAACATTTTTAAAATTATTTCCATCACAAATAAACTTAATTTATTTGTGATGATGGAACTAGAATAAATAATTTAGAGATTCTGTAACAGTTAATCTGTTGAGAAACATTGATGTATCGATAAAAAATTCCAATTCATAACTGTTTATTTGTCGTAAAGGTTCAGAGGCTTTAAAGAATTCGCAAGATCCTATTCTCTTGTAGCTGGGGTACTATAACTTGAGTCGTTTTTTTATAGCAGAACATGTAAGCAGCTTGAAGAGGAAACTTGTCTGCCTAGCGTTAAAAAAAATTAGCTCTCTTTCTTGTTATCATCTCCAACGTGTTACGTAAAATAAAAGCTAAATTTTCTTAAGACTCTACTAGGTTTTTATCCTTTTCTTTTATCCTCATTTACTTTCCACGTGCCTGAACGCAATATAGTTAATAATTATTTAATGACTGTCTTCAGAAATCTTTCAAATTATCCATAATACATCAGACTCTCAAGTAGCTATCATTTAATTGTATTTTAAAATAACTTTCAACTAATTTTTAAGAAAAAAAAGGTTTAAATTATTTTCACTCAGACCATCATGTGATGATCTATAAATTTCGAAATAAGTCAAAAGAGCAACAACATCATTTATTGCTAATTCATGTAGCGAAACGCAATAAAATAAAGTAAAATCACAACAACTTGCGTGAACTTACCCCTTGGGTCCTTTATCCTTCAGCAGTAAACGGAGCAAGCTATAATACTGCTTTTACTCGTCTCTTTTCCCCTTCATCCTTTTATATATAGTACAACAAACATATTAAATGATACTAAATTTCCCCTGTGATCTTCCTGAGACGATTACCATTCTCTTTGCACTACACACCCGTCATTTTATTTGATGTTTATTCTTGAGAAATCTGGAAGCAATAGTTAACATTTATTTTATTTAAATTTGCTACTTATAAAGATTATAAAAAAAGAGTATGCCGTCCAATTTTTAACTTACTCCGTTTTGAATTCAACAGACTGGAAGCTGTGATGATTCTCACGTTTTAATCTGAAAAAAAATAGGTGATAAGTAATTATGATCATCAAGTGTTTGGTTGTTAAGTAATTTGAACTAAGCTATTTAATTAAAATGTAATATGAAATATCAATTACATGAATCTATTTATATTGGAAAATTATCATTTTTAAATTATCTCGATATTATGATTTAGAAACAACTGCATCAATAAAAATCATCAACACAAGAATAATGTGTGACTTGGGAATAATTTCAGCTTTTTTTTCATCAGTTTATAATAAATAAATAGAAGAAGAAAATTGAAGATTAATAGTAATTGATGATATTCTGTTTTATATGATAATAAGTAGGATAAAATAAAATAAAGATTTCTAGAGACATATTCCAGAGAACTTTATCTATTTTACAGATTCATAATTGATTAAACATATTCAGAAGAATAATTCAACATGCGTGTGACTTTCAATATCATTTTAGATGCATTGAAAAACATCAGAATGTTGCTGTGGGTAAAGATAGGTGTTTCTTCTGGATGGGCCTCTAGAGGGTAAAACAAGAGAGGAAAGTCGTCTCATGTCTGCTCACTCGCACATTCATGGAATATCTTAGCAAGTTAGTGTGTTCTTCTGCCGCTGTTGCAACAGTTGGTATTTCTCGGGTTGGATGGAAAAGCAAAAAAAATAAATATATAGATACACATATATAAATCCATATATAAAAAGTTTTTCAAGGGCTTGAAACTTTTTTAATTTTTTTCTTCGTATTTTCTACAAAGTGATGAATTATTTCTGCCGGATGAATGTATTTAGATCGACTTTCTTCAATTGAATACTGAGTATTATAAATTGAAATTCTCAAGGATTTATTGAAAAATATAAAGCTCGAATGAAAGCTCATATAAACAAGGGTTAATGAAAAAAAAATGATGGTTTAAATGATTGTAGAAAAGTGAATTAAGAAGTTTTTTTAATTTCACTTTATAAATCAGTTGTTTATTTCTATTTATTTAATTCAAGTTAAATGCACTGTTAACTAAGTAAAGTCTTTCAATATAATATTTTTCTAAAAAAAATTTCTATAATTTTTAAAATTCTTTCATGCTAAAAGTATGAAGAATACTCAATTTCATTCAATCCAACTACTCTAGATGCTATCAAAACCTATTAGAATAGAGGTTTCATAACGTCCAACGTCTCATAATATCGCATGATTAATTTTTAAATACATCAGGGTAAAGTTGAAATATAGGTTGTGTTTTGAAAGTCAACTTATGAGACTTCTCTATTAAAATGAATAGATAATTATCATGAAAACTGGATTACTATATTTAAAACTAGAATCTTTCCATTATGAAACCCATTAAAGTTTCTTTCAACATCAAAAATAATATATTTTTTAAGAACATCAGAATATAATCAACTATCAAAGCATTAATATGATGATATTTGATAAATTAAAGTGTTTTTATAACCAACCAAGATAGTTGATGTATAGATCACATTTCTGGAAAATGTTTCAATCAGCTTCAACCCAAGAACCAAAGTTACTTAATCTAGAATTTCCAGTTGCTGATAATACTTCAAAATCAAGAAGTAAGAGAGTTTGCAAGATCTTATATTGGCAAGGGCTTCAGAACTACACCAATTAGATGTTGCATGAAAGCTTCCTGAAAGGGAATCTATGAGAAATCGTTCTAGAGATGATATTCATCGTTTTCAATTGTCAAAAGATATACTGACATCAAGTTTAGGTAGCTCAGGATCCAAATCTCAACGTCTGAAACGTAAATTTCCTGAAGCTATATAAGGAAGAGTGGAAAAGGCAGTGGGACATGACGACGACAACTCAGTAAGCTGACATTTAATCGTCGACATTCCACCGCAAGGCAAATGAATATCGTAACATCTTCATTTAGCTCTGAATCTTCTCTCGTTTTCATATATTTAAATGCGACTCTTTGTTTATATAGAGCTTTTCATTAGTTTATAATAAATAAATATTCCAAGTGTATATAAAGAACAAGATAAACTGAGTAGATTACGATTTCTAGAGTTTTATTTTTAAATTATGAATGAACAATCATAAATTAATTCTAAAAGACAGCCTTGGATTTAAATAAATATTTCAACCCCTACAATTACAAAAGTAGAATTAATTTGAAATATTTATAATCCATTGACTATCCATACTAAATGTAATATATTTATAATATCTAATCAACTTTAGAGGTGGTAGGATAACGTTTTGCTAATTTTCGAATAAAGTGGAAGGTTAATGAGAAATATTAATGTTACATACAAATCTGATACAACAATTACGTAATTAGCTCCATATAATTAGTAGTAAAGATTTTTCATAGGTTTTTTAGTTCATGTTAATGGTTAATTAACCAACGGCTTAATAACTATGTGACGGGGTTCGTGGTCAAGTTAGTAATGTCGCTCTGAGGTCACGTTAACGCCAACTCTCGAAAAGTTTATCTCCTCTTGCAGGTATACAAACCATAACGACGTTGTGGCCTAGAAACCATGACGTTAAATCCTGCGCTTCCGAGAATACAACCTAAAAGACAGAGAAAATATGAAAGGGGTATAAGTAAATGAATTTAGCAGAAAAAAGGGAGGAAATATTTTGTTAAAAATACTGAGAACATTACTTACATTTAAAAATGATATCTGATCCAGTTCTTCTGATCCAAACTTGAAGATTGCAATTATCAAAGAATTAGAGTAAGTCTTGGCAGGTAGTTATGTTGATTTCTGATAGGATATATTGAACATTCATGGGGCGTATAATTTCAGCTTCTTGAGGTGGTTTGTTAATTTCTTCCTCAGGTTACTGTGCAGCTTGCATTGCCACAGAATGTGGTTGAGATTCTCGTTGTATTTACCACATTTACACTTGCTGTTGCTTACTGTACATGAACGATCATGACATTGATACCAACATGAAGCTAGTCATTGTTTGATATTGTTTGGATAGATGAAAGGATTTTAAGAACGAAATAGTCAACCTCTAAAAATATTTGCAATTATTATAATTACTATTTTAGTTTGATGCATGAAAATATATTTTTTCAATCATGCAATATAAAAATTAGCAGTTGATTGATTAGTTCAAAAATTTATCTTTTTCTGCAATTCATTACGATTGTGGATCCCTAAAGGGTCGGGCAGGTGCGTAATCAGCTAGCATGTCATTGTGACGAACGGCTATCGCTAATTATTGGACGAGAGAGTAGTACTATGTATGTCGGATGTAGAGAGCAATGGAACCACACAGACGCCAATTGGTATCGACACATTAGGGAGTTGCAAGCACCATCAACGAGAGAACTCGCGCTAGAGTAAATTTACTACGTACTAGTTCAACCCAACATAAAGCAAAAAAATCAGAAACTTTTACTTAATGACTACGTTGAGATTGAAGATTACATTTTCTTTCTCTAAATAGTTGAAGAGCATTCAAGAAATTCAAGATGATATTAATTGATCAACTTTTTTAATACACTTTGAATAAAAATCATGAAACAATGATCATAAAAAAGGAAATAATAAGTGAGAAAGGTTTTCATTCTTCCAATCACTTTCTCCAAATCATTATGAAATAAAAGACTGAGGTATTATTGTTGGTGATTGCTTTAGAAAGCTAGAAATTTCAATAAAATCTAAAAACAATCATAATCATAATAACATATGTTGACCCAATTTTTCATTGACGCAACATGAAAATAATGAAAATGAAAAAAACTAGATTTTAACAAGACGCCACTTCTCATTCAAATGATTGAAACTCGAAATGCACAATGCAATACTCGAATGCGATCGTTCGATCGAGAGGCTGGCATTGATTCGGTAGACAATTAAGCTCGGATTACACGAGATGGATCGCTTTATGTGCCTGCGGGCTAAATGGATACACATAGCTGAGATTACTCTGTTCGATACATGTCCTTGTTTAATGCTTGTATACCCTCTTGAACGCAATTACATTTCTTGCAAAAGATTCTATACTTCTATAAATCACATTTTATTATTCCACCAGTCCATATATGTGTGTATCTTTCATGTACAAAAAATACCCTGTTTTTTACATTTATTTAAATAATTAGATGAGATGGAGAACTAGTGAGCTGGATGGTCAATGATTGAATCAAACTCTATACGACCTTTAATTTGTGTTCTGTAGGCTTTAATAAGCTTTAAGTACGTCAATACTTTCCAAATTGATAAAGAATTTATTCTACATAAATTATATAGATTTTTTTTAATTTATTTATATTGACTTGAGAGTATATTGTTAGATAGATGTTGAGAGAATGTGGGAAACTGTAACAAAGTTTATGAACTCTTGATCGAGCCTAGATTTAGCAGAAAAATGATTCCATTCTGAGGCTCTAAATGAAGTTGAAATATGTAGGGGCTTTGGTGTATTTTAAACTCAATATGAACTTTCAAATTTTTCCTACAAATCTTGAAATTGAAACGAGAGTTAACTTTTCCACTTTGGTGGTCATTTAGTTTCTAATTGAGATTGACAGGAAATATTACTGGCTATTAATTGATATAATCAAAAAATTGAATGAAAATAGAAACATCTGCTAAATGTCAAACTTTGTTCTCCATGTGAATTTCTATGTTTGTGATTAGATATCGAAAGAAATTAGTCATTTTAACAATAGAAAAACTGTCATGAAAAATCAATATAAGGATAATGAAGAAGGTGCGGAAATGATTAAATGTCATCAATGACTTTCATTTGGAAACTTTGTTGAGACTAGGGTTCATAGATCATGAAAATCATAAGAGAAAAGTTTATTATTAAATATAAAATATTTAGCTCAGGATTCAAAACAATCTTTTTAATTGTTATCTTCAAGAAACTCTAAGAGTTTTCTAATTATGAGTTAATTTATTACAAAACTTTCTCAAGTTTTGGAGTCTGTGATCAAATCAAAATTGTTAGCAAATTTTCGAAAACTTTCTAAAATCATCTTGAAAATCTTCTAGAATTTAGATAATTATGTTAACATTTATTCAATTTAAAATTAGTACGTGTTGATCAAGAAACAATAAACAAAAATAAGAATCGTGGTCTTTCAAAAAAGACCAAAATTACGAATTTTAAAAATCGACCCTATTACAATAACTTGTAATGGGAAGTTAATAATTTCAAGTTGTAAATGTAAAACTTTTTCTCATTTTTTCTGTTCAAATATCGATTTTATGTGTAAGTGATTCAAAATTTATGATTGCAGAGTGCACATAATGCTCGTACTTTTTATTGCTTAAGTCAATAATCGTTTTAAATTTTTCGAGTGTACTGGTAAAATTGGAAAAGAAATTTCTCGTGCTCAAATATCGTCTTGAAAATGGATTCTTAAGGTAATAAAAAGACGTGAAGAGTTAGAAAACGATTTCCAAGTTTTTAATGTAAAATACACGGGAAGGTAATATTCGGTATTGAGAATAATATAGTTATGCGACTCTGATGCACTTTTTTTCTTTTTTTCCCTCACTTCTCTGCTCATCTCTATCCATTGGATGTATAAAACTTTAACTGTAAATCAAAGTATACCCAACTGCCTCACTCGAATACACATATTTTATTGTTTCATAATAAAAGTTTGCCGCTTTTCGATAGCTGAGACAGAGGGTGGTTCCATGTAGCAATGACGATGATTCGGAAAGGAAAGAGATACTAAAGAAAATGAGAAAAAAAAGCTGAAAAGAGTATGATCTTCTCCCATTATAACCAACGGAAAACGGAACTTTACGGTCTTACAAATCTTTTTTTCTCCTTTTCTTCTTTCTTTCTGCTGGCTTTTTGTTCCTCGTTGAAAGTTTCCGCGAAACGACTTATTCTCAATCGACTCATGCCGTAAAAAGGGAGAACGAAAATAAGAAAGCGAGAAAAAAAAAAATAAAGAATAGAGTTATGAAAGCAAATCGTCTCGGGAAATTCCTTCGATCCGATAATGAAAATCGAAATCCCATCAATACAGTATCTTTAAAGCTTAGAAGAAATTGAAACTGACACTTCGAGCCTATTAGATAGATGAATACAATAAGAATCATCATATCGAAATGAAATTTGAATGAATGACATTGACGTGAAATAATCTCTGATGCTAAGACTTACATTAAGCAATATTTCAAGATGCATCACAGCTTCTTCTGAATATCACTCTTCCAACTACAGCTCGAACATTTGTGACGTAAACGCTCCTGTCTAGTTAATGCTGAGTGTGAAATTCGTTATTTCGAGAAGTTGCTGAATCAGAAATTCTTAAACTCAGATTTGTGTTCATACTTGTTGAGTAAATAAATTAAAATTAAGGAAATCAACAGAAGGCAGTTCTGTTCTCTTGTTCTTGATCGAAATTTATATTCTTGATTGTTCGTAACTATCACGCTTATACCATCTAAGATTATATTAAAATAATACTTCATCTTATGCTGCTCCAAAAGAGGGATGTGAAAATTACATGACATTATAATGTTCTGTATTGCATTAAATACGATATAAATGACATAGATGTTATTTTCATTGAAGATGTTGATACTTGAGACAATCAAGAAGCAACTTTGAAAAGTGGAATGAAAATAATGTAATTATACTTCAATGTTTAAGAAAATAGCTGTTGATAAAGATATAGAAAACTTATAATAACTTTGAAGTTCGTTTTGGATAATATCAAGGCAGATAAAGTGGTGAATGACATGTGAAATAATTGCTTCAATGGAATTTCTACCTCTAATGAAGTATTTCTGATGAAGTAAATTAATTTCATTTTCAATATTGAGAATTGTTTGTGATAGTTACCACTTGTAATTTCATAACGAACTTAATGTAATAGAACAGTTAGGAATTTGATATATTTTTACTACCAATATGTGGATACCAAACTACCTTAAATGTTTTTTATCCTGTTATTTATAAATTTTATTTTTAATGACGTAGAAAGTTGAAAATTGAGCATTTACAGATACTACACAGTGGGAAATAATTTATAACACACTTATGTTGCAAAACGTTCTTGACTTTCATGACTATCACGAGTATCGAAAAAAAGATATAAAGGTTCGTGAGAACAATAATAAATCGTAGCAATTCGCAGGTACGGACATGAAACCGCGTAACGTACATACAGAATAGAGCTTTCTTGACAAATACGATCCATGTACCACTTCTAGATAGTAAATGTTTGTGCACAGCAAATGAGAAGAGAAAGAGGAATGAAACATTGGAGGGATGCTTGTCGACAAAATGGGGTAGCTTTATCCCTTAAATGAGGGCCGAGTATTCTCGGACGTTCGTGAAATAATGACCATCTCCTTTAGTAGAGAGGGATTTTGTTCAATTATATCTTATAGCACCATTTGAACCAAGTAACAACCTCTTATGAGTTTAAATCATGAAAGATATAAACAAAATTTAATACTCCTATGACTACAGATAGGAAGACATTAATTTTTCGTTTCTTTCGTACATCTTGAGATGATTCAAGAGCGATTTCATAAGATTAAACTTCTTTTAAGATAAGAAATAAACTTGACTTTTAGTTCTGAAGCCTCCCTTGAGGGGAAAATGGATTTACGATTACATTTTACATCAGTTTTCTTCTTATATAGACGTTTGACTTTTTGATGCTACACAGGAAAACACACTATCTATGTGATTTTGAATTATTTATGAAAAACTTTAAATTTTTTTACCAGCTGATTTATCTTCCAGGATGAAATTATTTTATAGAATTTTTACTCTGCAAAACTAGATTTAAATTCAATTCCATTTTAAGTTTTTCAAATTGTAGCAAAACTAATGTGTTCAATTACCACCAAAAAAACTTATAAAAAATTTAACTGAATATTTTTTCGATACTCATGAAACTGAACAATAAAAAATATTCATGTTAATTAGATAGTTAATGGTATGTTTTTCATGCCAACATTCATCAAGACTTAGGTATTAAAACAGTCCAAGAAGCTATAAACATGCTGAGCACCAATTACAAAACAAAAATAAACATTCATCCCGACATACTCAAAGCTAATCTCTTTAACGAGCATCAAATCATCAAAAGGCTGAAAAAATTTAAACTAGCAGACCTTATTAATTGCTACTCTGAACTTCAATCCCAAAAAATAGCAAAACAATCTACAAAAATTACTAGATAAGTGATCTAAAAATGAATTGAATGGATCAGCAATATCTCGAATCAGTTAACCAACTGGATCCAATGGACAATTTCAAAGTCTAGTGACTAGTTTGACATCGGAAAGGGTATTATATAGAATAAAAAGAGAGTGAAGTTTTAAGTCGGCTCGTAAAGCTGACTAGTAACAATGGTTATTACTGGTCAGACTAGTATAGGACAGGAGGTTAGTAGCCAATAAAGGTTCAACCACGTTACAGTGGCTCGTAGACTGTTATAGCTACTGGTACTTCCGTTGTTATGGAATATAGGCTTAAAGCCTACATCCATTCTGCATCATCAATGAATTTATTCAACTCTCGGGTATCTGACTAAATTCAAGAACAATCTACTTAAGTGCTTGGCTATGTATATTCATTGTATAGCAGGATAGGAAATGATTTATTATTGATTCCCAGACAAGATCTACAAACATCACCAATACATTTTGTGCTCAGTAAGATATTGCCTGGTAGTCTGCATCAACTTGTTGATTTACTGCGGCAAGCGCACTGTTGCGGTCTGACCTCATGCGGTCATCACTGTTTAATAGCCAGCATGTCCCCACTGCTCTTGAAACGCACTGAAAGTACAACTTCTATAATATTGCTTGTACTCTCTAACGATCGACTCGTATAACTGGATAACATATATACGCATCCACATACATTCATGTTTCACAAATATATATATACTTACATATAGATTTGTAGCTATGTATATAGATATACTTGACCAAGAAAGTATAACAACCCCTTCGAGACCCATGACGCGTCTTGGAGAAATGAAGCAATCGAGTTTATTCCGCTCTTGAGCTTCAGAATATCGCCTTTTGGATTATTCACGACTTGAAGAAGATATTATAAAAGCAGTATATACCTTCAGGTATTTTTAATTATATTGGAGTATAATTTTATCAATAACATCCCATGAACAAAATTTCCATGAATTATTTATTGAACAAGCTATTCTAGCTTTTCAGTACCATATTGGAGATTAAAATCGTTCAGAATAAAAAATGTTTTCAAAAGTAACATAAAATTCATTCTGTAGGAATAATAATAAAAAAAATGGAGATACATTTTTTCAACCTAGAAAAATAGTTCTAGAGTAACGATAGGATTTTTTTATGGCTCGATGATAGTTTTTTACATCGACTGGACTATTGATGATTTATTGCTCGATGCTTTCAGAATTTCTCTTATGTAATTAATTAAGGAAGAGTGCATACTAGTACTCATAAAAGAAAAAAAAACAAATTTTTCTGACAGAAGAATTATTGAAAATATTTTTTGATTCATGCTGTAGTTATTTTGAGATCCAAAATAATGGGAGAAATGGAATGTAGTGAAGAATTTTTTATCAATAAACTATGAGTCATCAGTAATCAAAATCGAATATTTGCAACGTCGACTTTGGAAAGTTTAACATTATCTTTCTCGTGTAGCAGCTGGAAAATGCATTCATGAAGCAAAAGCAATAGCAGAAGCACCAGCTTGCACAGCTTTGCCTAATCTTCGTTGCTGAATTTCCTCTTTTCTTCCATTTGACTTTACCCAAATGAGAGAGAAAGCTCTAGTTCCATTTCATTACTGATTTCTGGGTCAGATAGAGTTGCTTCATATCGAATAAAAAATAAAAATAATTCTTTGAGTTGATTCAATAAGATAAAAAAGATCATATAGATGTAACTGATAAAAAGATGGAATATGTTATCAAACATTATAAATTATAAAACATCTTCAAATAAAATGAATTAGGATTAGATCCATTTGATTTTCGATTAAATGGAAAAGAAGATTTAATTAAAAGCGAAGGAATGCTTAAGTATTTTAAAATACTCTAGGAGTATTAATCAAATATCAGATCATTTTAGTCATGGAATATTAATTTATTACTTTTATGATTGAAATGTGGGATGAAATTTTATTCTTATTCAAAAAATCAGTTAATTTTCATTAACATAACTGGAACAAAACTGGTACAGGTGGTAATTTTTCGAGGAAATTTTTCTCTAAATTCCTTGGAACATTGTAATTAGCTGAATCCTAATTGATCGGACGTTCGTATGCATCAGGATGCTCTGTAGCAACATGGATGAGAGTTTGGTAGGTAGAAGGAATGGAAAATGTACCGAGAGAAACGAAAGGCTGCATTTGTCACCCCTGGGATTCAATCCAGTCTAATTAGTCACTCGTTCGTTCACCACGTCGAGAGTAATTAATTGATCGATGCCGTTATCGAGTATTCTCCCTAGAATGTCGTTAAACCAGACATGTCACAGTGTTTTTTTAATATTTTTTTTATAAATTTCATTTCCAAATTTATTACTGGATAAACTTCCGATAAGTATAAACATTTTAATTGACCAGAAAATTTCACATAGACATTTTTTTTTATTTTTTCAGTAAACTACCTGTAAAGAGATCTGAAAATTATACTTTAGGGATTTTCTTAGAGATCTTTTTTTTTATTTCATCTGTCTTAATTAAAACTCCTATCTCTTTCCGAGATAATAAGAAGAATTTTATTGGGTAACCATGAAAAGATGTTTTTTTCATGAATTAACAAGTATATATCACTGTAGCTATTTCTTTTAAAATGCGGGTAAGATAGCCAGGTCGCTTTTTAAAATTCGTAATTTTGTCATATCTTTACGTTTTAAAGCATTTTAAAGCATATCAGAAGGTTTAAAAATGATTGTACGTACGTAAATTTATACGTAAGTGTGTTATAGCAATTTTTTGTAAACAAAAAGAACTAAAAGATGATAAAGGTACGAATATTAATATTTTTTTAATTTAAAAAATCTGTTATTATTATTAACAATGATAAAATATTGTATAGAATAGTTCAAAATTATATTATTAAACCCATTTGATTTCTTACTTGATGAAAATCATTTCTCCTTGACCAACCCATTAGCCACTAATGTACAAATAAATTGAGAGTCTACTTGTACCACAATGATAATTCTCACTCGAAAGTTCTATCATTTTCATTGACAATAAAGTGATCACTTTTCTTTAGATTCCTCTGCAATTTATGAGTTGGACATTAAGTGCGCGAGAGAATGTGCTATTGGAGCGATATTTAACGAGGAATTACCTAGACAAGGATGGGGGTAAGCCGAGATTTTCCCGCATTATCTCGGAAAACCTGAATGTACTACCGCTTCTACTGCACCAATGGCACACCGGCAACGCTGACTCAGTTTCGCCGGTAATCCGGACCGATTCGAAGTCTAGGACAAAATTCTAAACTATTATACTGCGTGATCATGCGATTAGCACATTCATGGCCAAAACTTTTTTGATTTAAATTTATTTTCAATTCAATCTTTTATCAATTATATCAATAATAATAACCTCAATAATTATATCTTGCACCATGTGAACTTTTAAATCTTCTTTTGGTCATGAAAAGAGTAAGAGTATATTTATTTGAAATTGTCAAACACACACTTGAGTATAAAATTTTAATTATTGAATTACTGATCGAATGAGAGTCCATTGAAAATCTATATTGGTCTACTTTCGTCTTATACTGCTACAGAAGAAGCGCGATTCCGGTAATGACGACGATTCATTACTTTTCAGAATCTCTCGAATAGAATGAAAAAGAAAGTCTCTCTCTTATTCTCTACATGCCAAAGTAAAAGCAAATTTATGACTGGACCACTTTACCACAGACGTACTTACATTAACAAATGCATGGGAGAGAAATTTGTAAAATAAAAAAAAGAGTGAGAAACTGAAATAGGGTGCAAGGGGTCGTCGTCGTCGTCGTGTTTGCGAGTTTTATATATTCAGGGTGAGATGCTTTTGAAAGCTCCCTTTTTGCAATGAATCTTTGTAGATATCTACCTCAAATGCTAAAAATTTCCCTCAAACACTATTTGTAAAGTTTAGCATTTTCTTTTCTTTTTTAATATTTCACTTTTTTTTTTACTTTTAAACGATGGCTTTTAAATGTTAACGTGATGTAAAAGTGCAATACCCTAAGGGTGTACATTACACTTGAGTTTAAACGCACAGTGCAAAAACGAAAGTGCAGATAGAAAGGTCGAAGATGTGTGTGCTCTTTTTACGAATAAAATCTCATTTTTTTTTTGAAAAATAAAATACAGTAAAAAATTTATTATTTTTCACTTTAAAAGTAGTAAATGTGAATATAAAAACTTCTCTTTGCATTTTTCAATATCTTATGAATAAAAATATCTTGTTGGCAAAATAGTTCTTGGTATATTACAAGAAGTAGAACTTGAAATTATTAATTAAACAGATAGTCGTTTTATAAATTCCATGATAAAAAAAATTTTGAAGCAAAGCTTTTGTACATATTCCTCTGGAAACAATTTTCATTTTAAGACGGTGTTATTTTTTTCTTAAACTACAGCAATTATATCACGACAATTCTTGTAGTATTTAAAAATATTTGCTTTGTTTTTTTTCGTCTGAAGCGAAGAAAAAACCTCAAAAATTTTAATATAAAACAATTCTGTCTCAGATTAATTTTTCTAATGAACCATACCGTCCGTTGTTAAGCAAAAGTTTAGCACAATTTGCATTTTTACCATGAATTAAAATAATAAAGAGAAAAGAAAATGAACTAAATGAGTTCTTGGTGTCTGGTAATATGGACGATTCTTTTGAGGGTAAGATAAAAAATGAAGTGAACTTTCTGACGGCAAATAAAAGCGAAAGTGAGAAAAACGAAGATAACCGATGGTAATTTTCCTCTGCTGGATATTCTTAAGGATCATTTAAGAAACTCGAAGCTAAAAGGATGAAAAGTAGTTTAGCGAATGTCCAAGAAAGTATAAAAGAGTGAATATAAAAGAAAAAAATAATAAAAAGTAAATGTTTTCGTGGTGGATATTTTGGCAATATTTTTTTTGCTATTTTTTTATTAAAATAGGCACATCTGGCAGACGTGTTGCAAAGGATGAATCAGCAATTTTTTTTATTAGCAAGAGAGAATCTCAATGGGATTGTGAGAGAGTAGGAAACCACTTTGCCTTCTATCTGTTTGATTCTGTATAAAAAAAACAGCCAAAGGTGAACTCACGGTATGCGTTTGCTTTGAAAAGGGAGGATAAATTCCCTTATGAAAATTCCAATTGGATGTATCTATATTTTTTATTTTTTCCCATTTTTTTTCTTTGTTGACTTGGGATGGAATTTGTTGAGATCCCTTAGGGATTACTCACCAACTGTACACTTCATTTTCGTTGTTAAACTCCTAATGAAACATTAATTTAATTTAAGCTCTTGATAAAACCATTGGAAAATTTATATCAAACAACATTAATTTCATCATTTATGTACTTATAAATGTGATGTTACTTCATCATAAATATAAAAAATATACATTTAAATCAATTCTGAATGTAAATGTTTTATTTCAACATTGTTGAAAATTAATATCAAGTTTTGAATGAAGAATTCAACATCCAGCAGACTTCTTACTGAACAACGTAGACCAACAAGCAAATAAGATCCTAGAGTTCTATGTTTCACAGAGTTAGGTTGTAGCAAGTTAAATGATGCTGGTGTCAAGTCATGGTCAAACTCCAACTGTGAAAACCATCAGGAATGAAAAGCCTTGTGGTTCAGAGAAGTTTGATGCCTGAGTGTAAGAGAGGTATAAATTCTGTTACTTAAGTGACCCGATCGTTTTTGTCGTAAGAAGAGTTGATAGAGTTAACATTCAGAAGGGTAGAAGATTAAGAAATGATAGAAAAAACCAACAATTGCTTAACAATGATGAAAATGAAGGATGAGAAAAATAAAAGCTATTCTGATTTTCGTTTAAATGATATGAATAAGTACAGATCTTGTGTTTTTATAATCGACTTTTGTTGGATGGAAGATTGAACAACTTCATGTTGGAATAATAGGAGCAATCGTTACTGGAACATTGCCTAATAATATTAGGCAATATTCTAACATGTCATTTTTCATTTTACTGAATTGAAAATTAATTTGTTTTGATGATATTTTACTTGGATTTCTATTTCAATTATTAATCTGAAATTTTCAATATAAATAAATAAAGGAAAAAATATTTCTTCCAAGATTATGTTATTGAAATAAACATCAATTGAATAATTAATCCAAGATTCAACTGGAAGTAAAAGCTCTTTAGAAAGAAGAATAAATGGGAATACGAAATTATTTGAAGCAATGACAAACTTTTACCAACTTCTTTTTAAAAATAGAAGGTAAATTAATTAATTAAATTCCAACGGTTTTCTCTAATCTTTAAGCTTAATGAAGACCATGTAAGTTGAATGTTTGACCGTTTAATTCACTGCATCATTATATAATCTTGCATGGAGGAGGAGGATACTTTGTAATAATTAGTGAAAGCTCTGGACTCTAATCATAAATCATTTAATTTACTAGGAGTAAAGAAGACTTTACTTCATTAAGTACTATTTTATTCTATTTTTCATATTTGTTCTTTTACAGGTTTCGGCTTCGTCACGTTTCAAAGCGAGGACGTAGTCGACAAAGTGTGCGAAATTCACTTCCACGAAATCAACAACAAAATGGTAAGTTTTCAATCTATCTAAAGATTACAATCCTAAGAAATGAGCTCCTTTTAAGTTAAACTAACTTGTGTATAGCATTGGTATTTTATTAAAACTCCAATAGATTCAAGTTATCAAGAATTCTCTTTCTAAAAATAACTCATAGTGAAGTACTTTTTTATTAAAAAAATTTTTATTATAAAAAATAAAAAAGTAACTTCACATGAACTACTTTCCCTGCAACTTGATAACATTCTTAGCTGAATGAAATCCAAGATGAAAGTAAATTCTGCATCATAGAAGCGTTATTTACTAACCACCAACAATGAACGTGAAGATGAACAGAATTAATGCACTGAATAATCGAGGAATGCACGTTGGTTATTTGTATTTGACATACATACAGGAGAAATCATCCGGAGGGGTTTAAGGACAGGGGACCAGAGAGGTAAACAGGTACAGGTATACAGAAGCCAGGACTCTACACTACTTTACTCTAGATCGTCGTATTATTTGTTAGCAGACCTTCCTGAGGGAATCTCTTATGCTCACATGATTATCCTAGTCCATTCAAATCCATCTGCATTGACTAAGTGATATAATCATTCATTATAATTTACTAGTTCATCAAAAATTCATTATCATCATCAACATTTCAACTCAAGTTTAATTTTCCTTGAAGTTCATGTGCACTTTCTATGAATGATGTTGAATGTTGATCATTCATAGCTGATGAAATGAATTCATTAATGCATAATGAAATAAATTGTGTTGCAGGTCGAGTGTAAAAAAGCGCAACCAAAAGAAGTCATGCTCCCAGCAAACCTGGCAAAAACGCGAGCGGCCGGCCGAGGTGCATACGGTGAGTTGGTGATGGTCGCAACACCCCCAACAACCTATCGCTACGCGCCGTACCCTTTGCCATCAGCAGCAGCAGCAGCTCATGCTGCTGCTGCTGCCACGGCAGTAACCCCACATCATCTGCTCGCGCCGATAGTTGCCACCACACCAAGCGCACATACATACCAGTATGCAGCTACTCCTACTGCTGCTGCAGTTTATGATGTTAAGAGAGCTTTAGCTGCTGCAGCGACTGCATATAGACCTCATCCAGCCGCTGCAGCTGCTGCTGCCTCACGTACTGCTCTAACTTATTCTATGAGTGATCTTCTTGGAGTCCAAGGGCTTGACATGGGAGCTGTTTATCATCCCATTCCAACTATTGGACTATGACCTACGATTTTGACTCCTCTTTCTCGACCACAGTGAACAGATCTTTCTCTCATTTTATTACTTATTTCAATAGTTTGAAAGATTTTTAATATTAGATGGCCTTAAGATAGTTTGACATTGATAGTTTGAAATTGATCTGAAAGATCATATTTTTATAAGTTAAGAAAAAAAAGAGATTTTTTTACTACATTATTTAGGAGAAACAATTACTGGAAGTATTACAAAAATACACGAGCTCTTGTCACTATCTTTTTTTAATTTTACCGGAAGTTGATGATTTATTAACAATCGACACAGGTTAACCCTCAGTGGAAAACATCTTAATATCAAAAACAGTACTTAAAATAAAAGAGAGTCATTGCTATTTTAACTACCAATATGTGAATGCCAAACTACCTTAAGGTTCAAAATTTTTTTCTTTGAATTTCTTAGATCTAAAATTCCATATGAGACTGTTTGATACAAGAAACACTGTGATTCTAATTGACTAGACTTACTGTTATCAAAAGTCATACACTAGTGATATTATTTCGTAACAAAAATATTCAACGAAGAAAGTATTAGTATTTTTTTAGTTTGTTGGGAAGTGGGATATTCTGAATATTATTTATTTTTACGTAAATTATTCTAGGGAGTGATAGATTTTTTAATTTATTATTCAAGTTTATAAAGATGAGAAAGGCTGATAGTGAAAAAATTTTCCGTCGAATAAATTTTCTAAGAACAAAAATTCTATTATTTGAAGAACATTAACAAATGCAATGATAATTGCTAATTTCAAAAATCGCCTCCAGAGATCACAACGTACAGAGTAGAAACTGGAGTGTAAACATAGAAACTCATTAGCACTTTGCCTTCCCAATTTTGTCAAGAGTTTAGTACTAAACTGCTACAAATACATTGGAGGATTTTTCACTTAATAGATAAAAGAAACATTTATTTAAATTCAAAGTGTTCAAATATTTATTAATTAACGATTTTCACGATAAAAGTTTCTTTTAAAGTTTTTATTGCAAAAATAATTGATGCGATTTTTGAAGTTGGCATTTCAAATCACAATGAAGTTGAACTTTATTACTTCAGCATCCAACTGAAATTGGATTTTTATGTTATTGTTGATTTTAGTAGAAAGTAGAAACAAACCGGGGCCTAAAGTAACGTCAATCAAATAAATTAAAAAAAATGTGAAGGCACATCACGAAAGACTGGTAGTGAAGTAGCAGTAGAAATGGTCAGATTGCGTAGATATATAGACAATAACGAAGTGTTCAAAAAAAAAACTTAGCGAAAAAAAAAAATAGTAGAAAGATAGAGAATTACTTTTCTCAAGTTGCTCAATGCCTTGCGATCAAGAGGACTCGCTCGAACATTGCGATCCAATGAATATAAATTTAACGGGACGACAGGAACGCGAGTGAGAAAACGACAGTGGGGAGAAGAGCAAGCAGGACACTTGGCGATTTATTATCGAACCACGATGTGAATCGGTAACGACGAGAAATACCCCGTGTATTCTGAGAAAAGAAGGATAATAACTATGCCAGCTGCGAAGTACCTAATTCAGTTTCACCGTAAGCCCACCGGCTATATCGAATAATTAAGTTTCAGCGTCTATCACAATTACCGCTAAAAGCACTTCAATTAAAATCCTATGGAACTTAATGCCTTCAGCTGGCGAAGCATGTCGGGGGTGGCAACTGGTTCAAGCGAAACGGGGCTCTCAATTTCCCTTTTCAAAACTCCCCCTTCACCCACTTTTACCTCTCACGAGGCTTTCGAATGAGTTCGTGATGATGACAAGGCGATCAAAAATCCTCCCGTAGTCCCTCGTCGATAAGAACTGAAAGATTGTCAATTTTCCGTAATTTACTAGATAGCTATCGTGAAACTTAGATAATCTTAATGGGGAAAAAATCTACTCGTTTGACATACCTCTAAAAGTGTGCATCGCATTTTTATCTCCGGTAATCGAGTTTCATTTTTTTCTCAATCCTTCTTAATTTTCTAATTAATTAAATCTTTTTTTTTTAACATGAAACAAATCATTTTTTTAAAAAATTAGTATATAAATATTTAATAATAAATTTAATTATACTGATTGACAAACATGTTTTAAGTTGTAATAAATAAAATGATCAGAAGACAAGACATTAATTAGAGGAGTCATAAAAAAATGTAGGATTTTCTGAATTTAAAAATATTGGACTAAAGTACAACAAAAAAAAACTCTTGTAATAATAAGTACACATTCCGTGTGGTGGCATTTCGTATATTCATTTGTTTACTATTGAGATGTAAAGAATAAAATGACTAAAAAAGATTGATGAAAAGAATTGTAATAAAATTTTGCAAAATACATCAAGGAATATGCAACAAAATTAAGAAACACAACGAATGAAAGAACGCGAGCAGGATTGATGTCAATAAAGTAGCTCGTAAAATTATTGTTGCGCCTTTTCAGACATTTCTCGCAACAACTTCATGAAATTTCATAATATTAAGTATTAAAAATATTCTATATTCGTAAAAAAAAAATCATTCTGAAAGCTAAAAATTCTAATAAGAATAAAATATCAATAAAACTATTTATAATAATTATAAAAAAATTATATACATCTATTATTCAAAATTTATATATATATATAAATATATAAATATCTATATATATATTAACATATACATTCATTCCGTGTATAAAAGTGGTTAAACAATTTAAGCTCATAAGTATTTACTCATTAAGTACCTAAAACACAAATGAAACTAAATAACGGCAAAATATTTACAAAAAAAAAGCAAAAAACCACATATATATATAAAAATATTGTTTTTTTACTAATGAAAAATTACGTAGAATTTGATATTAAAAAATCTATTTTATAAAAAAAACTTTATTATATAAAATTAGATTAATTTTTTTACTTCATTTCTCGATAATTAAAACTATCTATTATTATTTTGATTACTTACTAATAGATTTAAACATATCGGAGTATACTTTAGGTATAGGTAAACACTTATGTTATATATTTAGTATTAAAAATAATAAAAATTAAAATAATCCATAATTAATATTCTAGGTGATCCTTTTAGGAATTAAATAATTAGTTAGACTATAATTATTAATTAATTTGTGAACAGTATATATGTTCTTATTATTAATACTATTGTTATTATTATTGATTATTGATATTTATTATTAATTAGCAGATTAGTATTTAACAAAGCCGTTATTAATGCCGTTAGTTTAGAAATATGTCATAGGTCGTTCTCCGTGGAAGACATTTTAAAATAAATATTAACCAATAAATAATTAATTAATTATATCGGAATTATAATACACTCTTGTTTATTTATTTACATTAAAATAATTAATGTAATCAAGCAGACATTTAAAACAATATTATTTTTATCATTTCTGTTATAAATAATCTTATTCTCTTATTGATATAAAGTTATAGAATAAATATCTTCTACTGGGAACGGGCAAAGGCGGCTATAATGAGACTTATTATCAAGTTATACCTACTATAAACTATTATGCGACGATGAATAGTTACGTATTCTATTTAATACCTTGTAGCGGGTATACGTTTAAATATACTCATTCCGTATACCCGTATTTTCTCTTGAACCTACCTATTAATGTCGTGGTACATAATCAAACATTTCTCAAGATATATTACAACGTACCTTTAATTATTAATTAATGCGTGAGACTACGTGTGCCCTAGAAAGTACTATGCCCGAGAGGCGCAACACTGTCAGTTTCGTAAGTAGAAACAGAAATTTAACATCAGGCATTTTTTTCTCATGTTACTCACACAATTATTATTTATTACAATTTTTTTGATTTTTTATTTCTAAATATCTATTTATTATTTATTTTTTATTGAGGCCGGATTTAACGCGATGATTTGTTAAATAAAAAATGTTAAATAATTCAATGAATCAATAATAAATCAATTAAGAGTATATAATTATTTTTGAATTATCTATTATCGTAAAATAAATAATGTAAAGTTACATTTAAATTTTCTTAAATAAATCGAAGCTTGATCAACTATTTTTTATTTATTTTTATCTCTAATATTAACTGTATAAATTTGTTTAAATAAATCTAAAACCTCTTTTTCTTTATTTAATTTACAAAGTGAACTAACTGATATTAATAATTAAATTGCATTGGAAAATTGACACGATTCTCTTTAATAAGAAAAATCAAATCAAACAAATAATTGACGCCTCACGTCAGTTTGACATCCAAACCACAGTCCAGTAGCAAATTTAGGTACGAAATTATTACAACTATTAATATTAATTATATATATTTTATATATCAGTGTACTTAATATAGTTAGAAATCAAAGCTACATAATTAATATTGTCATATCTGCGTACATTGTGGAGCAAAATATCAATATGGAAATTAGATAAACTAGCGAGTCAGTAGTGTAGAATTGATGTCAGTGTTTCTTTAATATTGTATATCGTCAATCTAAATGTGTCTGTAGTTTGTAAATAATTTACTGAGATCATAAATATATTCATTTTCTTAATCCACTAGTAAGATAAGAAATCTAATAATATTAATTATTATTATTGTTTTAAGTATCATTATTGAAATTTGTTTAATTTTTTCTAAAACTATTTTAAAATCACAAAGTAACTAGAACTTTTTGTTATTTTTAACTGACTTTGCTTAAATGAATAATTTGCTTATTGGATCGAGATATTGTTAAATAAAACAGAATATTAATTGTTTGATAATGTTTAATACCAAAATGAATATTTTAAGTCTGATCCCAATAGATTGTTTACTTTTAGTCAATATAATCTAAGCCAATTTAGAAAAAGCCTAGAATACTTATTAAATTAACTTTACAATTTTAAATTAACCAAATATTGTAATCGCTACATAAACAATTAATCATAGAAATCTAAGAATAAGGTTTTGATTTGTCGTAGAGATTGGAATACCTTCGGACGCGTTGTAGAATTATTTTAGTAACCTATTTTACAATTACCAGTTTAGTCGATTTACCAGCCTAGTCAATGCGATAGTCTACAGTCTTTTAGTTGTGTGATCTTATTTAAATTTTAGTAATCCAAATTATGAAATTTCATGGATGCAATATATATTTATATTTTTAACCTAGAAGCTTTTAATTCCTTTTGTTTTTTATCCTTTGTTTCACTTTGCCTCTCTCATATACTACTTAATTCCATTTTTCACCACAAAATATTTTCCATTTTCGGAATATCAATTTTAAAGTCAATCAAAATATTATTCTTCTTTCTCATTGATACGAATTTCTGGGTTTTTTTTAAGCTCTGCTTATACATAATACAGTGTTGATTAAATTGTTCCCAGCAGTATTTTTTTCTGAAAAAACTATCGAAGTTGAAACATTTCTTATATTTTTGTTGTTGATGGAAATTAAAAAAATATTTTTTAGGTTCATAAATAAATATTTTTTCATTTTTTTTAAGTATTGGAACTTTTATTTTAGAGAAAGCATGTCTTTTTTATAATTTTATCAAAGACATGGGTAATAAAAGAGAATATTATATTTACATTGTATGCAGTAATTAAATATTATGCAAATAGTTTATTATTTATTTTAAAATTCATTTTTTCTTGTAAATTAAAATTATGATTCGATGAAGAACATCAGAGGAGATCTCATCTTTTAATGTTTTTAAAACGAAATGCTTTGAGAGAATAATTTTAACCAATACTGGATTATTATGTAAATAACATTTACACATTATTTTTTTTATGAAAAAATTGTCCTTCACAGAAATTCGTTTCTACTAAAAATACTGTTTTATAATAAATCAACTAATTTTTGTAATTAAAGATGCATTGAAAAACGATGAATATGAGAAAGAGAAAAGAAATGAATACTAAAGTAAATCCCGGAAATTAAAATGCACTCCTATTTTTATCAAAGTTATTAATCATTTTTGTTTTTCCTTGTAGATTTTATGTGGTCCCTGGGAGCATTACCTGATGGTAAGTAAAATATGTACGAGTTTCTCGGCAACTTTGGTGGTAAGGCGGACATACCAGTTGTCACGCTTGATTATTGGCCACATTTTTCAAATATTCTGGCACAATTCCACTTTATTCCATTATTCTATTTCCGTACAGTTTCTTTGAAACATATAAAAATGCTAGAATATAAAAACTTTCCTACACTATACCTATTCTCAGAGATATTTATCTTATAGTAAAACACTTGGAACATTACTTTTTTCAATCATTCTACTGTCAATTTTAAATTTATTGTTGAAAACAAATACTAAGCTAAATAGTAATCATAAGAAATCATTCTCTTTATCAATAAATGAATCCATAAAACCGTTTTCAAACATTATCACTACTTCTGTATTTATTAGAATCTATTAAAAAAATTTTATTCCTTACTTTCTCACTAAATCAATAAAACCGGATTTTTTTAATCCTTTAATTTAACCCTACAAAAAGTTAAATTCAATTCCCAAAAAATACTCACTGCAAGTCTGGATAAATTCTGGTTTAATAATTAAACACCAAAGTGGTTACAATATTAAACACCATAAACAAACTATAACATTTTGGTGAACAGCAAAAAGCGATTGAAATTAATCTACAAAATAACTATCGATTGTTTATGACGTTTAAAATTGTAAACCCTTCAAATATTTAGTTTCTGAATACTCAGATATATAGTGTTTATTTTTCTAAAAAAAAAAATAAAATCATAAGTCAGCCAAACACTGGCAGTTAATAAATGAATAAAACTTTTATTTATTTTAAAGATTAAATGGATGGAATGATGAATAAAAGTAATAAAAAAAAATTTTACTTTGTATAAAATGATAATTATAATTAACAAAATATTATTATATTGTTCACAGGTTTCCCAGCGGCAGCGTACGCGGCATACGCGGCAGGCCGCGGCTATTCTGGGTACCCTAGTTTCGGACTACCCTACCCGACAGGTAACCACCTTAGCCTTAACCATCTTAACCACCATAATACGACCCATATCGCGCCTCTGAACCTCAACTTGAACCACATACAAGCACCTTCAACACCCCACCACAACCCACCAACCCCTACTGCACTCTTTTACCATCCTAATTTAGACCTTTACAACGCCATGCCTCTGTGAACTAACTCGAGCACGTCGCGCACTTTAATCCATCGTTGCTTTTTAACATTATGTCGTTATCTCTTTGAACGATGATTATTGTACTCTTAAATGCACGATCCACAAAGACGACCATGCATTCCAGGGTATAAAGAAAATTAAGGAAAATAAAATAATATGATAATAAATCAAATTAAAGATAAATAAATATAACTATCCTTTTAAAAAAAAAAAATAATTTTAAATATTCATTTACGAATTAATTCATTATCTATTTAAGCTGTAAATATAGTTATTGGATGGTATTATTATGTAACTATTCAAAAGATATTAATTAAGGTTTCTAACGATAATTGACGAACGTATTTCTACTGTAACGTTTTAAATATACGTTAGATCGTTCGTTGAAAATATGTATGTCTATCGCATGAGTGTCGAAAAGAATCGATTACCAAACCACACTTTAATATATTTGCGTGTATCGAGGAAGGCTTCATACGAGTACCTACGCCTATGCGAGACTATCAGATTGATGTGGAACAGCTTCAGAAGTAGATTGGGTTTGATTCAGGGCTTGGAAGCATCTGTTTTATTCGTATATATGTATATATATATGTGTGGATATGCACAACCAATCGAAAATCATTAGAAAAAACTAGTTATTGCAGAATTCGATTGTAGGTCAAGCACACAACAGTCTTATTGGCAATTCAAATAGAATTTTGAGTTCTCCAAGGTTTTTTTTACTTTCTTATTTTACATTATTACTTGAATAACAAATACCAATTTTGTTCGTGGGAATGTGAGTTTTCAACAGCTTTCTTGGCATCAAAAACGTCTTTAGAAATTGCTTGTTTCTGAGTATGAAATACTTCAATTAATTTCGATAACCTCATTTATTTAATTGGTATAGGTATATACATATTTCGGCACAAGAAGGAAAAAGGTTAACTGCCATGGCGAACAATACAGTTATCGACAGTCGATAACAATAAATAATCTTTACTAGAACATTAAAAATTATTTCATCTATTTTTCTTTTTAAATGATTCTTGATTAGAAAGTAATTTAAACCCATTTAAATTTTTTTATAGTAATATAATATTATAAAAACATCAATTAGTTAGAATTAAATAATTTCAAAAACTTATCATTCTACTTTTTATCAACATTCATAAAAATCTGAACAAAAAATAATCAATTAAAAATGTTTGAGAGTTGTTATGTAAAGATTATTTCATCTTTTCGCACGCAAAGCGTTACCAATTACACTACCGCAACAATTGATAAGACAAATGAACTAATTTTTATTTATGTCTTTATCTTACATTTACAATCAGAATAATTTCCCATAAAAGTTCATCACTCTTTTCTTTTATCACACAAAACTAGTAAATTTTATTTATTTCTACTTCCTCTCAACCCGTCTGATTATTTCACAACTCTACCACTAGCTGATACCACTACCTCTAATCCAATGAATTAAATGTGCACCATAATACACATCTACGTTCATACATCGTGTTTTAAATATCTCTTTAATTTAAAATTTATTTTACCCATAATTTGTTTCAATTTTTTATTTACATTTGCTAGCTTTATTATCACAGTAAATTTTATTGGTATTTTATAATATCACAGTGAAAATTATAACAATAAAAATCCTAATAATTACGTCAATTATGAAGAGTTACTAATAATGAAATTTGCAGAAAAAGCCCGACATGAGTGTGTAATTTGAGATTTTATCAAATAAACTGCGATGAATTTGACGTATTTAATATAAATTTATTATCACTTTGAATTGAACAGTATTTTTTGCACAAAAAACGCGCGGTATTTATTCGTACATTGAAATGTTTTTTGGACATTGATTAATCCTCAAAGAACTTCCTTGAACCTCAACGAACATGATAAATATTTGAATTGAAAAAGAAAAAAAAATTTAACTCACTTGAATAAGCAATTTTTTTTTATTATAACTGGTGATTTAAGGCTTTTTTTCGATGCTATTTAAAAAAGAATCCCTTTTTAACGAATTCCTAACACATTCCTCCACAAATCGTTCACGAGGCATGGTGCAATAGAGACCAAATAACTCTGGTCGATTTTACATAGATAGATGACAATAACGAAAATACATTTATCTGTTTAACCCTTACTACATTTTTTCCATTTATCTATGTACCTATGTTCAACATCCACACACACATATGGACCTCAACTCCATTATACCAATGTCCGAAAAACATTCGTGACGTGTCCGATAATTTCTCGTGGGATGTAAGCGCAATGTGTATATCCTGGTAAAAATAATCGAATCAACGTCCAAACGTACCCTGGAGAGTATGAACAAGACTTTACCCACCAAGCTTCCAGAAGAGAAAAAAACGTTAATGTATATACTCGCAGTTTGTTTGATAAACCACTTGTCAAGTCATGTTGTAATTTATTTTGAATTATCATACTTGCTAGGTTAACACAATCTTTTGAAAACAAAAAACCAACAGGTAACAAAATTCAAACTAATTATGGATTCGAAATTTCAGGTATTGTTTCTGTCGTTTTTTTTTAACTCGAGTCGTGATGGAACAATTAACTTTATTCTCTGAAATTACACCAATTAAATTTTTAATTCCATATTTGTTTATTAATGAATTGATAAAACCTTTGTTATTAAAATTATGATATCAATGATGGTATTATTGTTGTTTACTCATTGCATTAAAAGATGCATTACAGCTTATAGCAAGCAACTAAAAATACTGTTCTCCATTTTCTTTTGGTAAATCAAGCTCTAATAATCAAGACAAGTTTCTGCAGTTGACGTCAGATTGGAGCAGAAAAGTTTACTTTTGTAATCAAACAAATTTGCCATTGATTTCATCCGTAATTCTTACTGAATTAATTGTTCTAATAGTCAGCAAGACAGATCCATTAATAAATTAGTCAAGAATTCTTGGTTCAACATCCAGCAGCAGTTAAACATACTGCTTAAACCAGTAATGTGCTAATCTTATTTCTTCTTAGAACACTGAGACTTGGATTCTATTGATTTGTTCAGCTAAATTATCTTCATTTAGAATCTGATACCATCAATAAACAGCTGTTGATAGTCAATTAGTATCAACTAATTTATTCTAAATGAATATAAATTTTATTTAACATGAAAAACAACAGAGATGTAACATTTTTCAATGAAAATAATTCAAACAAAAAAAAACTCTTCAATAAATAACGTTCTGTGAATGTAAATATGGCAATAAATAATAAGAAGCAAAATTGAAACGATAAGTTATTGAATAGTTTTATGGTGATCAGTTTAACTATTGAAAGAGTTGAAAGTCGTAAAATAATTTTGCCAAGACTGTAAATTCTGATGAATAAATTCACTTAGACATTTTGTTTTCGAAAGATCGTGAATCGATTTGAAAGTCTAGTGTGTTTTCTCACCGCGAGTAGGAGGGTAGAAGTAACAAACGTACAGAAAAGAGTAGAGTGCTGTCGTATTTCACAGTCATTACCGTAACGCGTTGGTGTACGCGCGCTCGTTGTGCCCACGCAATAAATCGTTGGTTACTGTTACCGTGACAGGATGGGGGTTTATTGCGGTGCCTCTTTCTATAAGTGAAAAGGAAAAAATAAATAGGGTACCTCTCTGAAGTTTTCTGCGCACCTCTATTCGTGTTCTGGTATATTGAATGCCTGTGCAATGCACGCAAGCAACCTCAAAGAAAGCTGAGCTCAATAAAATTTTTAAATTGAAAAAAAAAAAAATTTTATAAAATACAATAAAAAATAAAAAAGAAGGAAAATCACTTGATCCGATGCAACGCACACGACCCGTTTAATTTTCTTTCGATTGTACGGCATCGATTCGGTTTTATTTTCATTGGTGCACTCATTGTATGGTATTTTGTCATGACAATGTTTTCATCTGAATTGTCTATATTTTTTATACACTGTTTCTCTTTAGATCCTCTGATTTACATTTCGTTTATACTTGAACCAACCCTTTGTTATAAAATGGCTGAATTTGTGGTTAACTTAACATTGTCTTTTTATTTAAAATACATCTTTTCAGTCAAAACTTTCCTTATTTCAAGTGCACAATAGAATAACCACAGCATTGGACAAAAAATTCCCATTTTTATTTCTGTCTTATATAAAGTTTTGATAAAAGTCCATTAGATTTTTTTGTGTGCAGTAAAAATTATGTAACAACAACATAAAATAGATCTGACGTCCTTTTTTTTGTTAATTTAAACTCGAAAGAATCAATAAAAAAACTTCTCATTTATTAAAATCCATAATTTTGTCATCTTTTAGTTTATAAAAGATTGAAATTTTTATAAACAATAGATAATTGTTTAGAGTAATATGGAATCATTAGCAACTAGATTAAAACTTTCTTGTGGTTCTTGAGATATCGACAAAGAAAAAAAACCGGACATACGTACATACATTACCATTAAACCTTCCGATATACTTTTAAATGTCTCAAAACGTAAATACATGACAAAATTATGAATCTTAAAAATCGACCCCATTACAATAACTTCTAAAAGAAAATTAATAACAAAAATTTCACTTAACTTTGATCTAAAATTTTTTAGAAAACATGAAGATGATTTACTGTGCACATAAAAATTATCCCAATAATTAAAAATTTTAAATATTAAACTTTCTAGTAAAATATTGCGTTCAAAAAAGATTGATAAATTATGGACTTGGAAAATTTTTACTATAATTTTCTACAGAGTAAACTTGAAAGAGAAAAAAACAAATGCTAAACTAGTAAATAAAAATCAGAACAAACAGACATGTAAACATTGTACATATTGTTGGTAATATGTTGTAATGAAGCCGGAGTTAAACGAAGAACAACATAACTTTAAGTATGCCGCTTGGTACCGCTGTGTTATCTCAACTCTCAGCACAATTGAGTGTAGAAAAGCTTGGGGAAATAAACAGAAAATAAATCGTCGCAGAGTTTTATGACGGTAGGCGTAACGCGATTATAATCTGTACAACCCTCACACGCGCAAATTCGTTGCTCATAATGTATACATATACAATGTACTATTGAGAGTGCGGTAATTTTACTATCGATTTTCATTTATCCTCAGTCATACGATCATATTATTCAATTACTTGATACTCATGGCTGATTTTTATGTCCAAATAATCACCCCAAACAGTTTAAATTTACGTACATATTTATATGATACCATAAAGATGTAATAACGAACGATGAATACTGATATAAAGACATTCAAATATGTTTAAGAATAATAAATTGATTAATATTGTATAAATGTGCGCATGGTAAGCAAATCTTATATAACATTGTTGTTTATAATTGTTATTTGGAAAAAGGATTTAATCGCTCGACAACATTTTGCTCACGTTATTCCCAGATTGTTACAAAAAATTCAATCGAGTTATGTACATTTTATCTAGTTTGTTTATAATTTTTGTAATTGCTTCATTCATACAATTTTTTTCAACTCAATTACAATTTATTTGAAATTCATCCATTTTTTATAATAAAACAATCTCAATAAGTGGCAAGATGTAAATAAAAAAAAAATCTAAATATAAATTGAATGCTTATTGATAATAATATTTATTTAAACTAATTATAACATATGATTAATTATTATTTTAATGTTAAAAATTTTTATTAAAAAATTTTTTTATATCTATCATTAATAAAACAGAAAAGTGTTTACGTTTGATCGCGATGTATCGCACTATTCGCAGTTAAGGAACAAAAAAAAATGTTCACAGACGCATGGCTGGCTAACTCTCTGGTCCTACGTCAAGCGAAACGTCGACTGCCACTACCCCCATTCCATTAGGTATCTTCACATAAAAATTCTATTCAAATCAATGATAATAAATGCTTCCAAAAGACAACATTCAATAACAGACGGATAACATACACATGCTATAAAAAAAGCTGGAAACTATAATTTTAATCGGAAAATTTGTTCAAATAGTATTGAAAAATGGTAAAGAAAAATTGAAAAAGGGGTAAAATTTAATTTTTTATTCATTGTTTCAATTGTCAATGTTATAATTTTCTTAAAAAAAGAATTTAATCCATTTTCATGATGGAAAAAAGTCAATCAAAAAATACGTTTGATATCGATAGATAAATTATTTAAATAATTACGATAAAAATAAATAGATTTTTGAATTTTTCATTTAACCATTTTTCAATGTATAATAATTTTATTTTAAAACAAGTAGAGTACGTCGATTGTCATAAATGGAATGGAGACAAGAAAAGAATGACGAAAAAAGATTTAAAAAATTATGCGATTTAAAAACTAATGTAATTGGTAAAGTATAACGTCCGAATCTAGGTTACCCAAAGACTGGCTTTAGACGATATCAGGGGTAAAAAGAGGTTTTTTTTCAACAATAACAGAAATGAAAAACGATTAAAGTTCTTTATCATGAAAAAAAATTAGAGTATTAAATTGCTAAATAAAAAGTTGAAATTGTTTTTCTCTGGTTGCTCAATGATAACCGCTATTAGAGGATTAAATGCAATATACGACAGTCAATAAAATAATGATAAATATGAGTGAAAATTCTAAAATAAAATAAAATTTGTGGATTATTTAAAAATCAATAAAATATTCTCTTTCTCTTATGTCGAAAATTCTAAATCAGAGAAAAACTAAAATAAAAAAAAATAAGAATCAACTGATCAAAAGAGTTAAACAAGAACAATTAAGCTATTCTCCGTCTCTAGAATTGACACCAAATTCAAAAAAAGATGTTTCTCTCGTAGTTGTTGAATTGAATAGTAGAAGTAGTGGGTTCTAATATAATATTTAAATATAGTAATACAAATACGTTTAATCGACAACAGTTTAACATAGGTAATAGGTAATATATAGGCTTTTATTCGTGAACGTTGCAGGAGTTTACAAATGTAAAAGTTTTACTTATTATTGCCCGTCGAAAACTTTTCATCAACTTTCTGTTTACAATGTTACCAACAATAACGTTTATTAGTTACTACATTTCTACTTCTCTGTTATTGTATTTTGTGTTCACCTCTATTTGAACATTCAGAATGGAGATTTTGATCAATTAAATAAATACATTTGCTATTTCTCTTCATCGCGTGATTCCAATCTCTCCAGCAACGTTCTCGTTTACTAACCATGAAAATTAATACCACTAATCGTAGTGTAAGACCTCCGCCCCATTAGGCAAAATGAAATGAAACTAAGAGTTCCGAAAAAATACCCTTGTAGACAGGAGAAACTTTTTTCGTGGTTAAATAATGATGAGAAGAAAAATAAATAAAATGTCAATCCGGCCAAGGTCAATGTTATTTTTTTAGTTTATAACAAGTTATTACGGTTTAGTTAATTTATATTATTAAATAAACTTATTTTATTGGACGAAAAATCATTTTTTTAAAACATTACTCTGATTTATAAATACGTATATAAATATATCTAGCATAAAATTACTGATAATCAATTGTAAAAAGATGTTAAGGAGTTTTGAAACTCATATTTATTTATAAGAATCTATGTGATCTGTTCTAAAACAAAAAAAAACAAACTGGCATTTTGTAAAATAATTTATTTAAAAATCGTCAATGTTATTTTCTATAAAAAAAGACAAGCGTGGTAAATAAGAGACACGAGAAATGCAATCAATATTGAAAAAAAAAAATTATAAATAAAATAATTACGTTTAATGCGATGGACGAAGCGCCTCCGTCCGAATTTCTCATTAAAAACAAAATAATAAACAATAAATTAAAATTAAAAAAAAATGTTGTAAACAACAATTTTGTTCATTTAATTCAATAATCTGATGAGTTGATACTTTTATTAAGTGAGTATAAAATAAATTAAAAATATTATTTAAATGGGGATGCGTATGAAAAAGTCGAGCATAGAATAAACACAAACATCTGTCCTGAGCTTATATTTGTTATTATACAATGCTTAATGATATTATAATATTTTTATGCGCAATATTAATGCACTTGCGTTATTTTTTATCTGTCTGTGAATAAATGACGAATAAAAGAAGGCGAATTTAACGAAAAAAAAAATATCTATAAACTTGAAAAATGTTATTCAAGTAAAACATAATCATATGTAGTTGAAAAATTTATTCCAATTGATAAAACATTAACGCAATTGCATTACAATTGAATTGTTACTATTCGTAAGATTGTTGTTATATCACTGGGATTCGCGCGTTGGTTTGTGCTTACGTATTGTCGGAACTCTCAGGGAGTATTTACCGATCGTTGTTGCACTCAATTAAATCAAATACATTTGTCTTCAATTAATAGAAAATATACATTCAAATGCAATCATGCTTTTATCACAGAAAGCTTCCTGCAGTAATAGCAGTGAGTATCGAGAATTCTTCAATGCCTTTGGGCTAAACTTCTGTAGAATGACGTCGAGAGTAAATTGGATTAGTGCAGAGTTGGGAAAATCGAGAATAGCATCATGTCATTCTGAATACTCACACCCAACTCCAATGAATGTACAAAAGTCCGAGATGGCGTTTGGATTAAATTGAATCTGATCTTGAATTAAATGTCATGAGATTTTTTTCCATATATCTACGTAGCTTTTTAAATAAAATCATTTCTTTATTCTACTTTAAGTACTTTGTCTAATTACTTTTATTTATACTCGATCCAAATTTATCTTTATATTTTCTTCCTAAATAAATCCATTAGGCATTTTCATAAAATATATTTCTTAAAGATTATGCTTTGAACAATTCAACATTCTTGATTGTTAAATTAATTACTTAAATTCACTGGAAAAATTCAAATTCCATAAAAGAAATAAAGACTTGAGTAGAAAAAAAATCTGGATACATTAAAAAACTACGTAGATAAAATAGGGCAATGACGATCGATAAAAGGTTTTACGAATTACATGAGAAAGAACAAAAGAATCCTATTAGGAGGCGCGAGTGTTTTGTAAAACGATTGACATCAAAAAAAAAGGAAATCAAGAAGTAAATATTAAAAATGATAATGATAATAATTATGGTCAGTCAATGGTAATAAATGGGTTGAAATTAATATTAAATATATTGATACAAAGCAAATGTCCGTCGGAGATCGCTCTGAATTATAAAGTGATATATAAATTAATTACGCACTGCAAACAACAAATAAAATAATGTAATTATTCGCTAAAACTCTATTAACTATAACGATTATAAATTATAAATAATAAATGTCTGTAATAAATAAATATATCACATAAAATATTAAATATTAAATATTCAAAAAAAAAAGGTTTATCTTAATTGAAATGGAATTTTTTTAAAATAAATTATTACTTTGTTGGAAGAATTTATGTGTGTATGTATACATTTTTATATATATACTTTTTCATCTTTTTCCAACAGATGAATATATTTTATTTTATGACATTATTACAACTATGAGCTAGGTATATCATCTAACACATTCTTAATCGTGAATTAAAATTTTTTTCTTCAATTCCCTTGGTAGACTCAAGAGCAATAGTACAGTACCAAGTAACTAGTGAATTTAATTTTGTCGAGTTTCATCATCCCTTTCTAATTTTTTTTTTGTCCTCTCGACCACGTTTCCAACATCATTCTATTTTTGAGTTTTGAATTTCCGCCGCAAGTGAGTAATTATATCATCTCAGTTGGAAGCCTCGCCGATATAGATAACCTCACTTTCCTTGTTGCCATTATTCTCTTTTGTATTTTATTCATTCAATTTTAATACGTATAAAGAGATTGTGAATCATATAATTGTGTTTTAATTGAGGAGTTTCAATGACAATGCTGAGCTTTTTTGAACCTACCAAGATTCGTGTGAACCAATAAAATCATTTTGTTCATTCTCATTATGATGGCTGAGTTTAATTTTATATTAAATGAAATATTTTAATCAAAAAACTCTTATGATGTATGAAAAATTTGAAATAAATTTAAACTTTAACACTAGAACGAACGAGTGAATTTTAATCTCATTCGAATTTTTCAAATCAATAGATTGCCGAATTTTGCCAAAAGTTTGTAATTCTAAAATAGAAAATATAATACAACTGACCTAGAAACTATAACTCTACATGACTTTTTTTTATACATTAAATCACTATCGATTGGAAATTTAATTACTTTGAATATTAATGTTACATTAGGGAAAATTATGTCAAGATATAGAAGCTTTTCTGGTTAATATTCTAAACTCAATTACAAAGTCTATAATAAATCTTTGTATCCTTATTACAAGTATTTTACAATCAATCTAAACGAGCAATTAATTCAAGTACACTAAAAATCGATCAAACGTCAAGCTAAAAGACTTAAACCAGATTAATAGTTACCTTTATAATTTGAAGAAAACAATACATTTTCTTGACTCTAAACTTATTTTTTCTCTAAAATATCATAATGTGTTGTATTTATTATTAATAATGAGATAAAAATAATTCATAGTCCAGTAAGGGTGCAAATAAAAATAGGGGTAATAGAAAATACATTGTAAATTGTCAATTAAATTGTCCCCCTACTGGACTATCAAGCCCCCATTTATATCCCCAATCTGATGAGAGAATTTTAATGTGAACCTAGAGTTTTTCAACCTTGTTTTAATAAAATATTGGTAGCAAGAAAAGCATAGTAAGTCTGTTTTTGATATAAATGATGTAACAAATCTCCTCAATTAAAAAAAGAAACAGTTATAAAATATTAATAATCTCAAAAAAAAATTGAATAAAGTGTTGTTAAGAATGGATATCTGTTTGGTTAGGAGCGGTCGTGTACCGCGCAGTGGGGCCAAGGGTCGGTCGAGTGTCCGTCAGCCCCAGCGGGGGTTGCACCGGTAAGCTTCAACCCCAAAGTGCTACGTTGTTCGACCAAGTTCTCGTGTTCTCGCTCGTGTTGACGGTAACCGTAATCCTTAGCCTGTAGTATACGTACCCAGTGTCTCATAAACACACTAAACATTTGCACACTATTGCACTACTCCGAATATATACAATAAATATGTATACACACACACAAACACACAACAACAATATAACACACATACTCATATTGAAGGCAAATGCATAAGCAAGAGAACTTACGCGACAAAAACTTATCTGTTACTTGTAATAATCTTGGAAACTACACTGAGATACACCAAAATACTTACTAAGGACAACAAGAGTAATTTTCAGAGTTCATTAAAAACATCATAGTTCCAACAGAAACACCTACACTCATGCAAACCAAAGTGATACTGACATTTGTTTATAATCACTCGAATTATTTTATTCTCTATTTACTTTCTCTTCTTATGTTTTTATTATGTTTTGTTTAACTTTAAGTTGGTATCATTATTTTCATTCATTGTTTCGTTCTATCATCGACCCATGTATTTTGTAACCCATTAGAAAGTTGCATATGCTAAGTAATGAACTAAGTATTGTTGATAAAATTAGAATATTCTTCACATATCTTATTTTCATTTTTATTCAATTTGATTATAATAAAAAACAATTATACTTTCTAATGAAATGGATTCTTGATGGAATTATTACGTTAAAAAAATTCTTATTCTTTGAAATATTCTGTCTGAATAACAAAAAAAAATTTTAGTTATATTATTTTTAAAAAAATTATCCTTAAAATAAAGAAAATTCGTGATAAAAAAAAATATTCTATTTTGATCAAAAAAGCTCAGACATTTTCTAAAATATAGTTTCAACTTAATGAATAAATTTTCTTACACAAGAATTCATTCCATTCCCATTTGGTTAATATATTTTATTATATAATTTGTTCAATCGAAAAATGTTCATCATTGTGGAATGCCTAGGAGAACCGTCGAATGTTAGATTGCATTTGATATTTTATTTTAGTTGTATTATATTTTAATTTATTCTCATATTTATGATTAAATTACAAAAGAATGACTTTAATTAATTAATTTAAAAATGAATCTTATCATAATGATTATTACTATTATCATTATTGTTATTATTATAATGATCATTAAAACTGGTAAGTCCATCAAACAAATGAAAATTTTTTTTTTCTTTACCCATATCCATACTTCAACAATCCTCAATAAAAAATCCCGAAGAATTTTGAATAAAATTGACATTGATGATTAAATTTTAAACAAATGTGAAAATATTACTCTTGAAATACATCAAAACTTTACTCGAATTCGCTGGATGACCTGTCTATGCATATTCTTTGGCTCGAGTACGTCTTAATATTATCTAATTAGATTAGATTAGAGATTAAAGTAACGTATATTACACAAAACAAACTCTTAACTCATTATTTAATATAAATAACTTAATTACATTCTCCTGTATATTGATGGTGTTCAATGATTTGCCTAGCTCATAGATTAATCTAGTCTTTATCTTCCAAAACTTCCACTTAACTCAATTACTCTGATCACTATAATGCATAGTTTTCACTAGAACATTAACAAAAGCAGCACGAATGATGTCTAAATGAAAAAAAAACTCTGTATAAAATATTTCAGAGACTTACACAAGTTAAGTAAGTGCAATTTATTCTGCATGAATGCTTTGTTTTTCAGTTCTTGTGAAAACTAAAAAAACAATTTAACTCGCAGTTCGTTTTTGGTGGGATGAAATTGTTCTATTGGCTTATTTGATAAATTAATTAGTTATTTTTTCAACTTCGAATGCTATAAAAAAAAGCAAATAAGTAACAAATAAATAAAATATAAAGGAAGAACATCTTCACGAGCTGCGAGTTGTAAGAACAAAGTTCTAAGTGGATGGAGAAGGAGAAAATAACTGAAGAAGTCCTTCAGCGATGACGATGAGGAAAGAACAATCTCTGAAGATGCAAGGCTACCTAGGGGCGAGTAATTTTCCATCTACCTAACCTACTATCTTTTTAGTAACACATGTAATACATCTGTCGTCGTATAAAGAGTGTTGATCCATAGAATAAATTAGCAATAACGTCTCTGCGGATTTCTAATCGGTACTTTATTAGATAAGTATGATGATTTTTTATGCTTTAAGTTAGCATGGTTTTATGCAATTTTGGTAAATCGTTCATTATGTACGGTAATCAAAGGTAAAAACAAACACTAAAAGTTGATGATACCGATCCGCAAAGGCGTAAGAGTGTAGTCGACCTAGAAAGTTCAAACTAAATGAAGCTAAATAGCCTCTGGTTAGACACAGTCAGTAGCAAGAGTCTTGTTATCCGACTATAACCTCTGTAAAGTTTACTCAAGTACTTAACTCTAGCTAGTTACTTAGGTCTTAGGCTATAGCAACGAATTCGAGTGACAATGGAGATGCAAAATTGACAGAATTCGACCTCCATGAATATATATGTATTTATACTTATCAATAATTGATTATATTAATCCTTCTATTGTGTTGTATCAATTACTTATTTATCAGACTATTAATTAAGATAATTTTTTTAGACTTTTAGTAGTAAATCAATTTTCCACTGACAATTGCATTAGTTAGATAACAATTTAATGTTACATTAAATTTACCAAACAGCAATTTAATTTAATTATTCAAACACACAATTATTTATTCTATTTTTTTTTATATATAATAATAACAATAATCATCAGAAAAATATTCGACGAGTAAATCTGTTGAAAAAAGAATTCGCTTTCAAGTTGATGCGAATTTGGTTCATTAACAAATGCTTTTTGCAGTTTAAAAAAATTATTTTATCTCTTGAACTTTATTGAGAGAGTGATTGACGTATTTAATAGAGTCAAAAGTATAGATTCTAGTAACTAGTTTAGTAGTTTTAGAATGTAGATATTTTTAAGAGTGAGTTTCAGTTACATTAAGATGTTTATTGATAACTTTAATTTAATTAAATATTTGTGAATTGTGAATGAATGAGTGTGACAATATTTTTGACAAGTAATATAGAAATTTGAAAAAATATTAAAATATTAACTTATATTAGTGTTTTATAAAAATATGTTGATGGAATTAATATTATTATTGTTAATGAGTGTGCCATAAAATAATTAACTTTTAGTTAATTAGAGTATATAATTAGTCTAGTATTCAAATTAGTATTATTAATAATGCGTATGTAGATAGTATTTTTTCATGTCTACTAATAATAATATTAATATAAATGATGAAATTAAAATTAAATGTTTAGTCTTCAAGAATTTATCTTCAATTTATTTGGAATTTATAAAATATGTCCAGCCAACTTGAATTTTGCAAAAATATTTGGGATTATATTTACTAATAATTTATAACGAATCAGTTTCATTTCTAATAATTAATTGGCTCATGTAACTCCAATGTGTTGCTTCGAGCCACTGTTATCTTTTTTTTTCTATCATTAAATAAAATTGGCATCCTGAAAGACTTTTCAAAAAATATATTTCAACTCTTAAGTCAATTGCCATCAGCTGGTCAACATCAGAGCAGTTGGAAAAAGAGAAAGATTGAACTTAGCCAATGGCCGTCCAAGTCTTCCCATCGGATTTTTGCCCACCCTTATCCCTAGACTCGATCGCTTTTACGTCAGCTAGAAATATACTCGAAATAGATGAACTCTTGGCCTACATCCCTATACATCCTCTCACCTTATCCCTTCCTTGTATAAGAGAAAATTGTCTGCATAAGAATTGCGTTGTCATGTAAAGTATTCTATTCTCATTCTCAATTGGAATTGGACGAGAGAGTTAGAAGGAAAAGTTAAATTTACAGGACATTTGTTATGGTTATTTTTACTATTAATTTCCGTTTTACTCAAATGGATTCGAGTTTAATTCTAGTAATAAAACATTTAAGAAATATATATTTCAAACAATGTCACAATTATCTCTTATCTCCATTTTTATTTTTGATTATTTCTGTACTAATTTTCTTTCTTTGAAATCGCTTCTCTGTGAACTGGTAACATTTTTTTAAATTCATAAACTCAAAATTCAAAAGGTCAAAATAAAATATATTTTTGAAATTGCCGTGGTAACATTTTTATAAATTCAATTCTGATGATTACTTATGTAGTGTCTATTTATATTTTAATTTCCTTGAATAACGATTAAATATATAAATATTAATTTATATAAAATTTTAATATAAACATTAACATCAAATATTTTATTACCAATATTTCGAATTATTTTAATCAATTAAATTAAGATTTTTTGTAGAGCCAAAATGTTCTTTCTCCGTATACTGATCTATTAAAATAGTTTATCGAACAAATAAATTATCTAAAGTCCTTGAAAATTATATAATTTGAATATTGTTTATATTATTTTTGTCTTATCTATATTTTATCGACCTAATGTTGACTACAAATCACAATTTATGATTTTGCCATTTCTCAAAGCAATGTCCTATTTTCGATTATTTTTTTTCATTTTTCTCATTTCTCTAGCTCTCTCTTTATACCCTCGGAAAGTTTTGTGGTGACAAAAGTTACTGGCGTAATCCCCTTTTATTCCTGTCGTTGTCGAGAGCTTCTATATTGTCCTTATCCTTAACGACTCTTATACGAGGCATCCACGTGGTTCTACGTACGGATGACAAAACCATTCAGAACCCTCGTGAGATTTACATTATGATAGTGAGAATATTTTTTTTGTTATTTTTTTTTAAATTGACCTTAAAATAAAGAGCGGAGGAGTCAATATGTCATCGTCTATTAATACTACAATTTTTTTCTATCAAATCCATCTAAAATTGTGTCTTGATATCGCATTCAGAACATTATTTAACATAAACTTTTTTTTTATTCAAATTAGAACCGGTGAAGAGATGTTAAAAAAAGTTCAATTAGCAAGTTTTACTAATAAATCGTGATAATTATTTCTTGCAGTATAGTGATAATTTTAGTATGTTAATAAAAACAATTGTCAATTGGTTTAAAAAATTAACAACAATATTAATTAATTATTATTTTATTATTGTTTTATGATTTAATTATTTGTGGTAAATATATCGTTTTTTTTATGATTTTATTCTTTTAAAAATCTTTTCTCAGCTTTTTTTTTCTTGTTCTTATGAATGTCAGGAGTGCCGGCAGTGTACTACCACGGAACCGGGGGCGAGAGTGCGGGCCGCGTGTACTCAGAGACGACGATGCAACATATACAACGGAGTGCACTGCGGAAGAAATGTATGAAGTCGACAGTTTCAAATACATTGAAACAATTTATCTAAACTCATGGCCATTGTTTAAACAATATTTAATCAGATCAATAATAACAAATTAGAAATTAAATCATTAATTAACAATTAAATTTCTCTTCCCTTTTTTATCCTCATGGAAAAATAATTATACTTTTATCAACAATAATATTAATTATTATAATATAATTTTATTTATATTAACTCGAGATGAAAATGTTTAAATTTAAAGGAAATGATGTTTAAAATTTTTATTAATTAACAACACATTTTTGCGTGAGGATTTTCTGTATTTTATTTCATTAGTGGCCACTTAAAGAGTAAAAATAGTAGAATTAGATTAATTAGTTATCGCGACGTTAATTCTCGTCGCGTTTCATACATTTCTGCCTGTCGGTTCTCATCTGACTCGTAGCGTCACGTCCATGAATAATTAAAAGACAATAAAGTGGTACGAAGCAACACATAGGATTGCTATTTTTTATATTTATACAATATTTTTTATTTATTATTTATTATTTTATATTTTTCCCCTCCAATTTCAAATAAATAATATAGCGTGACGACACGAATAATAAAGAGAGTCGATTGCATTTTATATAAAAAATAAAAATATATATATTTATACATATGAAGAATAAATAAAGGTTTAATACTGCATCCATACCCGATAATCTTTTCGAACAGTTGTGAATCAAAATTTTATGTTTCAGTGGATCTTACCAACGGACAACTCACTCCAAACAACAACACGCCTTTGCTTACGCAAGCCCTTTCTGGTACGTTACATCAAACATACAATATCTACTTGCTTTTTCCATCATTTTGCGCTCAAAGTTTTTTTTTTTGTCTTGTTATAGTTTTTTTTTTTTTAATTTTTAAAACACCCATAAAGTCGCAGCCAAAAGCACGGTTCAAGTTTCTCAAAATATATAATAAGTTTAATGAAACACAATCCCAACCTACATTTTCAACTTCTTTTATCTTGTTTACTTTTTTTTTTTGTTGAACATTCAAAACTCAACTCATAACTTCAAGTACTCATAATTTATGACGGAATTATTAAATTGTTATTAGTTTTCATTCTAATGAAAAGTATTCGCGTAATAAAAATAGAAATTTCATTTTAGCACAGTTTTTTTTTCTCAATTCTCACAAAGGAGTACTTTTTTTTCTATTTCAACATATCCAGTAAATTTTATAGGATTTAAGTTTTTCTTTGTTGAAACCTGAAAACAATTTTTGAGGTAAAAATAGTGAGTTATATTTAGTTGACAGAATTGTTGATTCAATAAAATAATAATAACGATATATTAAATTATGAGTATTTACAGTATTTTTAATCATCAATCAATTTACGTACCGTGAACAATTTCATTTACAATTTGAATAATTCAAATCCACAAAAAGGCTATTCTAGTGCTGATTTAACGAAAAAATGTTTGAGGTATTTCGATAATTCCGGGCCGTGTTAAAAAAGACCTAGGATCCTTCGAAATAACATTAATATTTTTAATTAAATTATACACACTAGCTTTCTGCATATTGATTAATTTGTCTTATATTACTTCGAAAAATTGAATTTTCATATTATTAAAAATTGTATTGGAAAGTGTTAAATAAATTGAACGTATCTGGGCCGATGAGACGCCGTTGGCGAATCGCGATTTTCTATCTTTTTTCTCAATATAAATAATTTTTACCTCTTAAAAAGAATCGCGATATCCCTCTTACTTTTTTTCTCTGTCGTTCGTAATCTTCTCTCAAATAAATCAAACTTTTGAATCGCAGTCCACCCATGCCCTACGGCCACCTCAAGGCAAGAAACTTTGTAACCGGTCGCTATTGTCGAGAATTTAAAAGCTGAATGGGTTTTTAGATTGTACGCTGCGCGTTCGGTTTGTCATCATGTCGCATCTTCTCTTTTTTTCTTAGGTATTTTCGCTCTCTCTTTCTCGCTCTCTTCTCTTTTCTCTTACTCTTTTCCTTTTATATACTACACTGCTAACTTTGAATTTCCTGCTTTAATTTATCCACGATAAATCCTTTAAGAATTTTTCCAAGACCGCAAAAACTTCTTCCGTGCCCCGGCTCGACAAAAAAAAAATTCTAAGGCAATGCTTCAAAACTATGGAAGTGAAAAGATGGAAAAAAATACAAATTAGCTCTCACGATTACTAAAGATTTGCATGATTTTTTTTGAATTAATCATTGACTAACATCAAGAGTGCTAATTTGTTTTTATGAAATAATAACAGGTTTTGTGTGAACAAATTTTTGTTAGATTAATTTATTGAAGGATATTAATTTTACTCTGAAAGAGTCACATCAAGTGTCTATCTCAATACAAGTCACAAAAAATTAAATAATTCTATTCAATCATAAACTTTTCAAAAAATGAATCAAAAATATGTTCATCTCCAAAGATAACGACATAGTTGTAAAAAAATTTCTTTACACAAAATTTCTTGATAATAAAAAAAAATGGGTCTGGGTGTACTTTGTGCCCCATTTATTGAAATCCGTAATTTTGTCATCTTTTTTGTTGTGTATTATAAATTGTATCATTATAAACAATCTACAGTTGTACAATTACATCAAGTTATTTACGAAATTTTATTGATATTTGTCGAAAATAAACACAGCTATGATTATTGAATAAATTAAAACTATTTTTGATTGTTTACAACAAACTGAAATTGTTTAGAGTAATGTGAAGTCATTGATAATCATATTGTATTGATATCGAGCTTAGGTTTCAATAATATTAATTATTCAATAAGCAGACTTTACTTCAAATATCTTTTTCATTCAACTTATTTTACAGTCCTTTTGTTTTAAAAAAAAAGGCTAGACCGAATCTGTTTAAACGTATTTTCAGATTTTTTTCATTGTATTATCTTTCAAATAAAATTAGTCTGAAGTCGATATCTTCGGTGATTCTTGAGATAATGAAAACGAAAAAATCGGACATACATACGTACAAATGTACGTACGTACATCCATTACTAAACCTTCTAAAATACTTTCAAATGTCTCAAAACGTAAAGATATGACAAAATTACAAATTTTAAAAATCGACCCCATTAAAATAACTTCCTAATGGGGAGTTGAAAAAAAATTGAGAATGAATGAGGGATGTTGTAAAATAAGAGCGTTGATTTGCAGTGATGAACAACTACCAAGCAGCACAAGCAGGCTTTCCACCGGCTTCGCCACATGGCGCCGGAGGTCACGGAGGGCCCCAAGGTCGCTCCTTTCCCGCGGCCAACTCTCCCGGGCCCATTGACATGTACAGTTCGAGCGCAGCAGCCGCAGTAGCAGCCGCAGCCGCGGATTCCGCAGTCGCCAGCTACGTCCAGGCCGCAGCTAGCCCGCAGCCCCCTACAACCGCGTTTCCCGCGATCGCCGTGTCCCGCGCCCCGCTCAACTATAGTCCCGTAAGTCCATCAATTCTCGTAAATCATCAAGTACAGTATCAATGTCAATATCTATATAAATCTTAAGAAAACATGAAAATCAATTCATCAATAATAATAATAAATAGTCAGCCTATTGTTGCGTACCGTCTTCGATCCTCCAAACTTGTCTGCGATGTCACTATTGCAGTCTGTAAGGCTGGAGATGCGCTTTTAGAGGCTAACATTACTAACAAAACTTACTAGAGTGTCCTTAATAGCCTGATTCATGATGACAAAGGTCAAGACTTTTTTGTCATTTTTTTTTTTTAATTACTAATAATTATTGTGTTTCTTTTTTCTGTTAAGCAAAAAGAATAGTAGAAAATCCGACAAATATTTCATAGTATGTTAAATTATTTATCTGATGTTTCAGGGACCTCTAATACCAGCGGCGTTCACTAATGGCTACCATTGAACCTTGTTAAGACCTAACAAGTACGTAATCATCTCTTACTTTATAAATATAACTTTATTTTTTATTAAAAATATTAGCTTCTCTTTTAATTACTGGAATTTATTCTATTTTGACATTGACATCACTTTGATGTCAATTTATTCAGCAATAAATTTTTAATTAGAAACAAATATTTGTTATATCGTTAGTAAAATTATAAAATAATACAAAACAAATATTAAAAGAAATGAGAAGTAAACAATAATGTAACATAATATTTTTATGTTATTTTTAACAATGTCTATATGATTTATTCTGACTTCTTTTTAGGATGGACGAGAGGGCCGAGCGTCTTAAGAACATTAGCAGCACAACGAGTGACGTAAACGCCTTGTAAACTTTTATGAAAGGCTTCTGGACACTGGGGAATTTTATTTAATAACAAATATATATGTCATATGTATATATACACATGCATATATATGCATATATATATTATTATAAACATATATAAATTATTTATATCTTATCGGTACATTGGTAAAAGAAAGACTGATGGTAAAAAAAAAAAAAAATTACAAGAAATGTATATAACAGATGGGTAAGAAAAAAAAAGTAAAAAATAAAGATGAGCGAAATCATTCCCGGTAGCAAGAGTTTTAACACCGGATATATCGAAAATTGCGTTCAAGCGTAACGGAGATATGGATGACAGAGCACACTAAAGATTATAAGAATAGAATCTGTAATAATACAAAAGACCAAGTCAAGTTGAGAAATAGACAAAAGAATAAAAGCGGAAAACATCAATAAACAAAGTAATTAAGAGAATAAGTTAAGAAAAATGAACCAATTTTAAACCCCAAAACAGAAAAAAATAGAGAATATTTCATCCAGAAGCAAATTATTACACATTACAATAAAACAAGAAGCATTACACATTAGAATTATTTGAAAAAAAGGCGGCACGGAGATCGGAAAAATGATAAAACATTTTTCTGCAATCAAAATAAATACAAAAGAACAATGAAAATACGCTAACGCCCATTCTCTGACATTGATAAATAATATAATAAAACAAATTAATGATTAATAATTATTAATTGCTAAAAGTTAAACAGTTAAGTCTATAATATATTATATATATATATATATAAATAAATTATATATATGATACATAATTAATAACTAATAGACAAACGTATGGCTCGTAAAAACTAAGAAACAATACCAATACACGTATGAATATTATTATTAATTATTTTCACTATTCATCATTATTATTATAATTAATATATTTGGTCATTTGATTACACTAATTTTCCAATTTTTTTAATTGACAATGTATTATCAAATGGAAATAATTATTTATTTTAAGGCATGTGCGTTTTGAGATATTTATAAAACAACTCACTAATTTGTTAGTATTCTGATGTTTATTCTTACGAATGTTTAGATAAAAATGATCATGAAATTAATTAATTAATTATGAAATTATGACGACTCTCGCGGGTGGACGAAACTTTTTAAAAGATCCTCATGTTTTTCTCTACAATTTTTTTACATCCGACAAATGATTCGATTAATATATGTCTTTCCATAGTTATTTTCTTAAACTTTAAGATACTTTATGAAAACGGACTACAAAATAATCATGAATAATTATAATCATAAGAAAGAATTAAAAGAAAATATTGTATGAAAAGATATTAGAGATGGTTTTCATGTTTTAAGTATTGATATTCTGCGTGATAAAATACTGATAATTATTCATTAATAATAATAAAAATAAAAACAACAAAAATAAATAATATTTATAATGATAATGATAATAATAACAATAATAATAAATCAATCATTATAACAGTAAAAATAATAATAATAATGTGAAATAAATAAGCTTATAAGTGATTAGGCAAATTGAAATCTTGTGTCTTCCTGTTTAATTGAACAACAAGTTTTTGTTTTATACGAAAATTCATGAGATAGAAATAGATAAAACGGAATATTTTTCTGTTTTCTAGTAACACTAATAAAGCTCTAAATAATCTTTATAAAAAAATTTAAAAAAAAAACAATCAAAAAGTTTTTTTGAAAAATTCAAAATATCAAATCTTTAATTTCAATTTTAAAAATTAAATGTGTTTATAATCTAATACTTTATCGTTACTGTTGTTGGATTTTCAGAAAAGATAAAAAGTGGAAAATTATAAAATGAAATTTTAAAATATCATTTTAGATACTCATGCACTCCGTCATAACAACAAAGAGAATTGTGAAAGAGGCAAATTGAGGATTGAAATTGATAAATTATCTACATAAAGCTTTATTCGTCGTTACAATTTTTTTATCGGATTCCGTTCTACGATTATTTTCTGTCATTTGAAACAATGTTCAATAATTATTTATAAAAAATCTAACAAAATTTTTAAAGGAACAGTCAAAATAATTTATGAGGAAAATAAATGCAGTTCTCTCGAGTAAGATTTTCATAAAATAAATCATTGTTATGCAGACTGTATATTCATAATTCTGTGGTTTATATCAATAATAATAAAACAATACACAAATGCAAAAAATCGTTTCCATGTAGCATAAAAATAAGAAAAAGAATAAATACAACAAAACTTTTAATAGATTGATGTTTAAAAGAAATAAAAAAACTAGAGAATAATTTTTAATGAAATAAAATAATCTTGTAATTCCAAGACTCACCTAATCACTTAACCTAATCACAATGCAAAAAAAAACCATTTTTATTATTATTATTTTTATTATTATTATTGTCGTTATTGTGATACAAATTCATTAAGTTTTGTTCACAAAACACAAAAGTGAATTTTCATTGATTAAAAAACAATTATAAACGAATATTATCAGTGTGATTATGATTGCTGCTAATAAGTTTTAAATAATGTTGAATTATCATTAAAAACAGGGTAAAATAATTATTGAGGATATGGAAGAACAATTCCAAGGAAGAGCATCATGGTGAGCCGCGATCATTTTGTGTTCGTTTTGTAACTCATTTCTGAAGAACGAGCGTGTTCGACTTATGAAATCGGTGTCAATTTAATGTAAACGTAGCAATACTCGATTAATGTCCACTGAATATACGATAAATTTATTTAAAAAATGATAGTAAATAATTAATAATAATGATAATAATAATAATGAAAATTATAGTAATAGGGAATGAAATGAAAAGTTAACGATCAACTGAATTGCTGATAATAGGTAATGAAATAAATAAAAAAAAATATCCTAAACCATACGTCTGCGAAACGAAATGATGGCGAGCTCGTTCATGTTTCAGATCAAAACAATTAGATCAACTTAAATAAAATACTAGTTTTCAAAAGATAAAAATTACTTCAACTACGTGATTAATTCAGTGTTGATGATTTTTTAATTAAAACAAAATAACGTGAATACTTTTAAAAAATTTTTAGAAATTAAAATGCATTTGAAAGTGCAATTAAAACAAGGTAACCTATTAATTATAATTAAGTTTATCAATTAATATAAAAATCACTTAATCAATCTTTTTAATAAATTAATAAGTCACACATAGGTTTTAATTATAATCTAGTAATAAAAATGGACGACTAAATTCCAAGTGATCCAAGTAAAAAAATTATGTACATCAAATTCTAATGTAAAATTCATTTATTGAAAAGTCCATTTTTCAATTAAACTCCTTTCTGTATAAAAATACTCACATGGTTTAAATAAATGAATTATTTAAACTATGGCAAAAATGCAATAAACGTAAATGAAGAATATGAATAGATAAGAATGGTAGTAAATAATTAAATTAAAACAAAATGAAACAATTAAGAAAGGTGAATGAAGCTCGCACGATTAGATAATGTTATTAAAAAATAAAAAACAACATTTTCTTGATCGGATGGGATTAATTGATAGCATATTTGATAGAAAATTTTAGTTAGATCCATTTACATAGAAAACAGAAAAACTATTCTTTATCAATCTAAATAAAATATAAAATTTTTAAAAATGATTGAATAATAATTAAAAAAAAATTATAAATGATAAATTTTAAACAAATCAGACAACAAAAATCAACACTACAAGGGTAAAACACCAGCTCAAAGAATGTAATGGAATGGGATTTATATTCTAGAATTATAAAAAAAAATTTTTCAAATTATATCCTAAATAATATTAATTACAATAAATAAGCATTTCGCGCGGCAGCCGGGACGTAATAAGAGATAAAACGTTTTTAATTCTTTCAATTTTGAATCAATAAATTATCTCAACTAACAAAGAGTTTTATTTGATAAAAAAAAATAGTCTTTTGCTGAAAGAGTTTATCAAATATTACCTAGATATAATTTTCTATGATTAAAATCTACAACTTTTAAATAATTGAACTTGACAAAAGAAGAAAGTTCTGATAATAAACAAAAATCGAGAAGATAATAAACAGTTTAGGCATACAGAAAAAAATAAACACTACAAACTAAAACATGATTGCAAACCATACGTTTATAAATATGAAATAAAAAATAAATATTCAATCTATATCAGTGTTTGGTGATGATCCATAGCAAAAAAAAATAAACAAATAATTTACATAAGTAAAGATTAAAAATTCAAGCAAATAAGCTTTGAACACCTAAGTAATAAAAATTACTGATGAAATATTAAAAGAATAAAATAGAAAAATTGTTTCACACAAATTGTATATAATTATTGATGTTTTGAACACTTATACAATACATTATTGTCATGTAATTCAATTACAAAGTAATAAGATGGGTGAGATTGGCTGTGTAGCACTGACAAGTCTCAAATTTCGATGTTCTTTTTAGTCAAAAATCTTCATAATATTAATAATTAATAAATAATAATATTAATAATGATAATAACAATAATAATAATATTATTATTAATAATTAATAGTTGATAATAAATATGAATAATAATCATTATAATATTAAATATTTAAATAACTAAAATAAAATGAGTTGCTATAAATAATGATATAAATCATCAACATGATTATAGTTTACCAAAAACAATGACGCCAATTCTTTCACAATCCTCCGATTGTAATAAATAACAATCCGCCACAATAGTGAAAACAATTGATTAAATACACTGAAAATCTATGTGCGTTATACAAACACACATGAAACTTGTTCAATGTCAAATTGCCCTACACCTACAGTGGCTCTTGGCAATTATATATTGAACATGTTTTTTGCGAGTTATTTTCGCACACTTCATAAATCTTGGATTTGCAGTATAGTCAAGTAGACCAATACCACAGTATATGTAAAAAAAATATTTCCGCCATTTTATTGTAAGTGAAAAACTTTCCTTTAATAAATTTATTCATTGTTTATTCTCTTCATTACTATTGTTGATAAAATTGCTTAATTAAATTTATTAAATTTTAATTGCTTGAAAATATATTATTTGTTTATAAAATAAAAGAATAAAAAACAGTTTTATAATTTCATTTCGTTTTATGCCACTTAATTTAAAATAATTTTTAAACTGTTTTGTTTTGTGAGTATTTAAAGGCAACGAAAGTAAAAGTATCGACAAAAAATGATGACGTTATTCTATCACGGGCATTTAAAGGGTTCCTAGGAAATTTATGAGAATTTTGTGTCGAATATTTACCGCGAATTCATCTGGGTCACTAGACAAAAAAAAAACCTCGAGTCTAGACAATAACAAAGGATAAACATTCTTTTGAAATTTTCCACGAATTTATCGAGGTCGCGAAATGAAAAAGAAACTCCGAAACAATAACAGAGGATTAAGATAATAAATCTGTCATAATGAATGTAGTATCGCTACTCGAACGTTTACATGAAAAATGTCACACATAAACGCCTATTGACAAATACTTGTTTACGTGCACACATTAATAGAGGCGTTTAAGGTCACAAATGGTGTATTTTTTGATTAACAGAAAATAATAAATCATTATTTGAATGAAAATGGTTATTTATTGGTCTAAAGCATAAGTTTACATTATCACTTACTGTAAAATGACGGAAATTTATAATGGGAAAAATAATGTTGATTTTCAAGTGTAAATGTGCTAATTAATTTTCAAATTAATTAAAAAATTCATCATGATAATTTAAATTACTTCGTGTTTTTTTTAGAGATTTTTTATCCTTCTAGCATCCAAGAGCTGTCGCGCAGCTTCAAAGTAACAATTAAAGTTACTATTTGAGATTAGGAAATGCAATAAAACTCAAGTATAAAAGAGGAAATAAATTTAAAATGATACTCATTCTGTAAATATTATTATTATTATTATTATTTATCATTATTATTTTTTCTTAAATTTTTATTATTATTATTATTATAATTATTAATAATTTTTTTTAACATTTAATTTACACGGAAAATTAATAATTTTCTTCTTGTTAAATTTTAAATATTTTTAACCATTATCATCGTGTAAATAAACGCGTACATGTTAATATGCAATTCCCGAAGCAATATAGACCATTAAAACAATAAAAATTTGATATAATATCTATATAAATAAATAGACACCAAAACAAACCATCGGGAAGCTAAAAAAATTTCGACGCTTAATAAAATGGCAAATAAAATGTAAAAAATTTTTTAACATGCATTTTAAAACAAATACAAGTGCATATAGATAAAGATAAATGGTTAAACATTAATGGAACACAAAAGAAAAATTTTAACAATTAAACAAATAAATAATTGATGCAATCATATTTTGCTTCATCATACATCAAAGTCTGGTCTTACACAATTGTCACGTATATTTAATTACAATTGCTTATAAAATGCATTAATTAGTAAAGAAAAGTAATGAATAAATAAATTAATTCAATAATAAACTAAGAAATAAGAAACAAAACATGTAAATCAATGAATATATTAGTTGTCGATCTTTCGACATACAAATAGCAAAAAAATAATGCTACGGTTCACATAATTAAATAATTAATTAATTAATTAATTTATATGGTTATTCAATATTTATGTTTCCATGGACGATTTTGAATTTTATAGTTCGCACATCGATCCTAAGGAATCAATGATTTCAGATAAAATTTAGTTTATTACGTAAATCTATTAAAAATAATTATCTCAAGATTCGATGAAAATTCAAATGTAACTCACCACTTAGATTACATCGAATCTTCAGATAGGAAATGAAAAATATTAACATTTGAAAATTTAAAACATAAAAAAATCCCCGAGTGAGAGAAAAAAAACAGCGAGAGAGTGAGAGATGTAAGAAAAGTGGTGAATTCTACTGAAGTTAGAAAAACAGATGAATAATGAATGTATGGGCGAATTTGTATGTGTGAGTACGAAAAGAGATGATAACAATAACTAAATAAAAAAAGCAAGAGAGAATAAACTATGAAATGGATCGTAGCTAGATAGGCAATTTTTGACCATTATTATTAATTATCATTATTAAACAAAAAAAAAATACAAAAAAAGTCACAAATACATCGCCATTTTAAGTGTATCTTAATTCTCATGGCACATTGATTTATTTACATCATCATTTTTTCTACTATTATCGATCTTGTGTTTTTTTTGTTGATTGTTTGCATTAAAATGTATTTAGTAATTACTTGTTTATAAAAAATTTGTCTAAAAAGAACTTTGTGATTATTCTTTGGATGAAGCTCATTTTATCAATGACTGAATTACATGGAAATTAATTTAAATAAATTGACTTGAATCGAGATGATTAATTTTTATCCGTTGTATCTATTGGGAGATTATAAGCAGAAAGTATACTCTCTCGTGGATATATCTACAATAAATAAGATTTTTGTAACTTCTTGAAGAAAATCAGTCATTGTAATACAAAATGATTTTAAATTTGAGGAACAGCGAAAAGATATCAGCAAGATAAAGTTTTTATAAAGAAGTAAAAAGTATTGATATAAAAAATATTCAAAAACAAAATTGAAATAAAATATTTATTTTGAATAATGTTAATTAATGGAATAATAATTTATTATAATTAATCGAATATTGAAAACAAAAACATTCTTAAATATCTTCAGTTCTTGTAAATGATTTAAGCAATTTTCGCATTTCTCGTTTCTTCGTAAGAAACGAGATATGTATATAATATACATTAAATTCGCATCGGCGCACATCAAACACAAGAAAAAAGAAAAACACATTTTACAGATTAATAAATGAGAAAAAGGGAAATAATTAAAATTGTTAGCATGACGATACTATTGAACATTTTATAACAAGGCAATACGACACATCTTTTCTTATAAAAAAAAAATATTATAAAATATAATAAATAAAATAAATATATACACAATTTATTCCATAAGAGAATCCTTTTCAAAATCTAGTAATGGGTTTATCGTTTTATATTATTATTCATCAACAATACACACGAAAGAATGGACACAAATATAACGTATAATAAAATACGAATAAACATGAACAGAGTATAAGAGCCCGATGGTACCGTCAGTTTATTACATTATAAAATGGCTCGTAATCACGGTTTAATTATTTATTAATCGATCGTGTGCAGGTCTAATAAGATAAGTGAAATATTATAAATGATGAATCAAGTATAAATGCCGGGTGGAATTCTACATGTTACGATGGTGTTTAACTCAATCACGCAAAAGATCTTCACTTAATATTTCACTGATAAGTTATGAAATATCAATTGAATTGTAATGATATTTTTCTACCTATAAATTGCATGTTAACAAAAGTTGTGTTATATTTTAAATGGTAATTAATTGAATGTATTTATTGGAATTTTCATCTACTAATTTTATTTCAAGTTTCATCTGAATATAAATTAATGAATATGCACGTGATTCGCTAGCATAAATTTAAATGCCATTTTATGAAAATATAATATTTGATTAATGCTATTTATCTCTGATATGTAATTAATAATATTGAGTCACTATTGACTTTTGCAAACAAAAGTTATGCAATATTATTGTAAAAATAATTATTTATTCAAATTCAATAATTAAGTCATTATAATGAAATTATTAAATAAAAATTATAATAATTATTTGTATATATGATAGAGCAATATTTCATGTGATTATTAAATTTTTATGCTAAATTTTTGTATTTATGTCGATTTAAATATTTCGGCACAGTTTATTTACATGTACACGTTAATAAAAAAAAACAATGGCTATGAGTACTATTGCATGTAAAAAAAAGTGAATACATAAAGAATGGTAATTGTTTAAACATAGAACTTTAAGGAGAAAAATAAGGTAATAAATAAATCCACAATTAACGTAAAATGAGACAGTGGTATTTGTAGTAATTCTTGAAAACGATGGGAAACAAAGGTTTAAGCAAATGACATTGATGAACAAAAGCAATAAATGTGCAAGCGTATAATAATATATTTTTTCAATGTTTATGTGAAAATTGTTATTTCAGCTTGATTGAATATTAATAAACAAAGATTCAATTTTCGATCAACAAAGAAAACTAATAAACAATTGTCATCTACATTTGAAAAAAATATTCGCTACTAATTAAAAAAAATTTTTTTCTTAATAATTAAAGAAAAAAAGTTTAAAAAAAAATTTTTACACGACGTAATTTTTTTTTTCAAATTGCAATTTAGCATAAATATATTTTTGATGATTTTAATTTCATCAAAATTATACGGTAGAAGATAGTTCCGCGTGAAATGTAAATAAAAACACAGTGAAAAGTTTAAATGAATCAAGTCAATACGGTCCACTCGGCAGAAAAATTCTTTTTGTCATCGAGCAAAAAAGTAAACAAATGAGATGAGAGCACGTAGAACAAAAATAAAAATCATTCATAAAAAAAATAGAATAGTGAAAATAAAAATTTACAGACAGAATGAAAAAGTCAATTTGTTTAAACTTTCTCGTTTTTGATAGATAGAAAAAGAAGTGAAAAAATTTATGAATAAGTGAGAGAGAGAGAGAGAGAGAGAGAGAGAAAAAGAGAATAAAAAAGAGAGAGAGAACATAGAAGTGTGAGTGTGAGAGAGTGAACTACGAAAAACATTATAAAAAAAGATGTATAATGAAAACTGAATGTGAAAATTAATAAATTAGTTGAAAAAAAAATGAATGGACGACGGTACAAGCGCGGCGAGGAAACTTGCAATATAACAAGCAATAAATAAGCCACTCTTAATTCCATGTATATTAAACAATTATGTGGATGCTTTATGAGATTTATTGATTAAAATTAAACATGCAAAAAAGATACCAATTTTACATATTCTTACTAATCGTAAAAAAAAACAATACAAATACGTCTAGTAACATATTGAATAAATAAATAATTTAAAAAAAATTACGAATAAAAAGTAATACGATTAATGTATTGAGTAAAATAATTAAAAAAAATTTAAAAAAAGCAAAAAAAAGCAAACAGAAATTAATCTATCTTCGTAAGTACGTACAGTTTCAATTTTACACTACCGATAATAATGAAAATATAGCGATAAGGATATATAAGATATATGATGATTTATAATAATTATAATGTTGTACAGAATATTTATGAAAAGGCCCGCGTTTGATGAGAGAGTCGAACGTTTCAAGAATAGAAAAATAAATTGCCTTGATAAAAAAGATTTCATCTGGCAAATATGTGTGTGCTCTTATTAAAAAGAATAAAAAAACAACACAATAACTAAGTGAAATTACGATTGATAGTTAATAATTCATGAAAAACAATCGTAATAGAAAAAAAAATAAATAAGGCACAGCGAGAAAATGTTCTTAAGTAATCGATTTTAAGAGAAACCCCAACGCAATTCTTAAATAATGTTATCAGCCATTATTTAATAGAAGAATAAAAGTAAGAAATAAATAAAAATAATATTGAGTATATTCCCTTCGCTTTTAGATGAAGGGTAACAAATAATATTGATTGCGTTAGAATGATTTTCTCGCAATCAAATAAATTGGCGATCAACTTTCTTATCAAAATGGCCTATGACTATAATGGATGTTTTGTAAGATAAAGCAAAACTATTGGTCCCGTGATTCGAAAGCGGATGTTGTGTTTAGGGCTTTAAACAAATAAAGACTCCGTGCTGAGAGCAAAAAATAAAAATTAAAGACAAGTAGAACAGAGAAAAAAAGAATAGAAGAAATTTTTTAAAGAAATTTCCCGAGCTTAAAAGCTGGTGGAAAATTCTAAAAATATGAAAAAAAGGGGCCCTAGAGTTTAAAATGATAAACATCGTATGCACGAATTAAAAAAGGGCTGATAATTTAATTAATTGTGTATGTATACAGATAAATAAATAAACAAATGAATCTTGCGATTATAAATATAAACATTGATAAAATAATAATATTAATATTAATAATGAAAACAAACAATATTGTACCCCTCTGTACATATAAATATGGAATATAATGCAATTATTATTACAATATGATTTATTATATAAATATAAATATATATATACATATATATATATAATATATGTATCTAATAAATTCATATTACGTTTATTATTGTTTTAATTATTACTAATTATGATTGCGATGACGATTATTAATTATTATCATCATTATAATATTAATATTTAAGAAAAGGTTCACAACGTGCCGTGTGTATGTGGAAATAAAATATATAATATAATGGACATTGTTCAATTCAAAAGTATTGTCTATTTCTTTTATATAATCCCATTTTGTTGTTTTATACCTTATTTCTCTGATATTATTTTTTATATAAAAAAAAATCTTTTTCAATTTTTTTTTAAGTAAAAAACATCAACACTTACCTCTGGAAACTGCAAGAAAAAAACTTTTATGTACCTTTTTCAATATCAATGTAACGAACTTTTCGGCGTCGTGCGTCATTTAATTTAAAAGGTCTTTTTAATCATAATAAATTGATAACATCAAATCTGGCTAACTTTCAACATTAATACTTTCATATTTATTAATTATTTGTTGATTAGTATTCATGTTAAAACGTTGAAGAATAAAAAATCTTAAATTTTCATTCTTACGTGTAGCTGTTTAGCTGTTATTGCGTCCAGCATCAAAAAACAAATGAATGCGTCGCAATTAAATAGAAGACAATTCAATAAAATCCAGGAGATGTCGCTAGCTGCTAGGTGTGGCCGTTGGCGTCATCTGTACAACAAAAATGGCAACTTTGGAAAGGAGCTGTCGGTTTATCGTGCCTTGAAAGTTTTGGAAAATAAAATTGGGATTCGAATGTTTGCAAGTATGAGTAAGTAGCAGGTTAACGATAGTTAACCTGTAAAATGGCCGATATCTTCGGTCCAGCAGTGAGTTCAAAAATTGTGTCAAATGAAGTGGATTGCGATGAGGAGTCAACTTGTCAAATCAAAGAAAACCAAGAACCACTGGAGAATTTAAACGGTACGTTAGACATCATGTTTGTAGTGTCCCGATTTCTTATGGCCCGAATACACGAGTGTAGAGCGCTATTATTATATGCAACAAGTGGCACAAAGCGCCCTTGCATGCCGAGCAGTGCTGAAATAAAATACTGTTGATCTTTGTCATGTTTATGAATATTTTTCAACATTATGTAAATTCTGTTCGACTAACCAGCATTTTCATGTCATTGTAAATAATACCTTGAAGAATAACTGTGAATTTGTTCATGTTCTAAAACAAATCTGTTTATTAACATATCCATAAACAAAATTCATATGTTTTTTGAGATGAATCATAAAGTAGATGTTATTAAAAAAGTCTCGAGTTATTGCACCGTTAATTGGTTTTAAATTATGGAGTAGAAGTTTCATCAGTTGATAATAAATTAATTATTTTGCATCAACTATGCATTAATATTAAAACATTATGCGAATAAATATCTTTATACGTATGATATGTCAAAAGTTCAAAAATGCAAAAAAAAATTTTTGCAGAGTTATTACCAACAGATAAAGCTAATGGTTAATGGGTAAGATAGGGACTCATGTATTCAGTTGTCAGCACTGAAATCATTTGCACAGTAACGGAGCACTTGTTCGATAATCATCACAACAATCATAGTTATTAACAAATTTTAAGTGTTTACATAGTTTAAATTATTTATTTGTATGAATGACAATACAAATTTAGTCCACTGTTATGTTTCACAATTAATATTTGTTTTCAATTGTTAACATGAACATAATCTACATGCATGTCGTGTAAAAAGTAATAATGTCGACTTTTCCATCAATTTTGGAAAACATTCTTACGTCAAAAGATAAACATGTCACTCACCATGATTACCTTATTGCTTTGAGTATGATCATTATGAAAGAAAATGGTTATGATATCCAAAAAGCTCATAATAGGTAAGTAAATGTTCAATTAGTAGTAAATGTCATTCAATACTAAACAAATAAAAACATTTAAACATCCTTTAAAGACACTAATAATAATCATAGCTTTAGAAAAAACACATCCTTCAACACTTGTTTTTTGGTAAAGCATTTATGAACATAATTTTTTGTTTTATTTTTAGAGGTGACTTCGCAGAGTTGGATCCAAGTCAATGGATTATTGATGGTGCTTATCAAATAAAGTTTAAACATCTCAATACACCAGAATTAAACTGCATATTAGATGCCATTCTTGTCGGCGATGTTATGATATTAAATTTGACATCAGAAGACGAATCAATCAAAACAAGAAGTCTAGCAGTGGAAACCCTTAGAATATATCAATGTGTATGCCAGTAATTTTGATTGTCGTTTTATGAATTTGAAAAAATTTACTTGCAAGTAATTATAATTGAAACTTATTTTTGAAAATCATTTTTTTTGTATTTATCTGTTATTTTAATTTTAATTATGAATGTATGTAATATTCAAAGCTGTGATATACATAAGTAATATTTATGCAGGTTCAGAAATTTATTAACAACACCAATCAGAGATGAAGTGTTGAATAAACTAGGGGTAATGAATCCTAGTCTTTTGGGACTTCCAAATGAATTAAAATTGAAAATCATTAGCTTCTTACCAGCTAAAGACCAACGAAACCTTCGAAGATGTTGCAAAACATTCTACAATTTATAATATATATTTTGATACATTTGACATCATTGACTGATTGTTTTATAGCTGTTAACTAATCAATTGAGTGCCTGGGAACATATTGTTCATAATTGAACTGATAAATTCGAATATCTAATAGACTATGAAATCTCATTTGATTCGATTCAATTCCATGTAATATGAGATTACATATAATTACATTAAATAAGGACTTGATAAATGCAATAAAATATTTTTTGAATATTTTATTTGGTAATTTTTTTTTATCGAAATTCACTCAACTTCAGAGTTTTATAAGAAACGATATAATTTAATTTGAAAAAATGCTTCTAGTGAAGTATCTTTTAGAAGGTAATATTTTTATTGTAAAAATTATTTTGTACTAAAAATAGTATTAGTTTTTTTTGGAAATAAAGAAAATGAATCTCAATAAAATTCAAAAAATCATAGTCATTCAATATTTTCAGTTTTTTAATTAATCAATCAAGTTTCATTTCATTTTATTCATTTTTTTGACTTAATTTTCAGTTGATGATGCAAAAGATGAAACACCTGCAGAAAAGGATGAACTTGCAGAACTCACATGTGAAAAGGAAATTGGTAAGTAATGTTAAATCAATATTTACTTCCTTCTCTGGAACTAATTAGGAAATTGATCAAATACACACCTTCAGTTGGATAATGACATCAACGGTCATACGAATTAGACATGAAATTTATGCATAAATTCTATTTTAACCCGAAAATTGGGTAAGATCTACTACTAAAGTAAATTGTTTATTCTTGTCCATGACCTGTACAAAGTCACTCAGGTCACGAGGGTGAATATACTCGACCTTGCGGTGGGTTTGTGGTCTTTAAAGAGGAGTTTATGAAAATTTACATCATTTTCCTTATAATTATCAACATGAAAGAGATTTTTTAGACTAATAGGAACACGTTAAGTATATGTAAAAAAATCAGTCCGTTTTTGTCTGGAAGGTTAACATATATATCTCCATATACTCTGTATGTGCTGTCAGGATTTTAATATAAATTAAATAAGTGACTTTCTCCTTAATATTTATATCAGTTTTAAATTTTCTTATCTTTTAATGTTTTTTATCACTCTTTACAACTGAGTTGTTGAAAAATGTTTTTATTTTCAATATGTTTTTTTTTTATATTCAAATTTATTATAAAGATAAAAAAGTTAATGAATAAATTTACACTTGTTAGTAATAAATAAATCATTACATTTTGTTCACAAACTTTTAGGCAGTCTAAAAAATAAATGAAAAAACTTTATATATATATTTTAAACTTGAAATATCCTCTCATTAATCTAGTTTATTGAAGAATGTAGTTATGATAAATATTTCAAGTTTTCATATCATTTTATCACGTGACTTACTTTCAAGTGCATTAAATTTAATTAAAATATTTCTTGCACTTGAAGAAAATTTTAATAATGTACAACCCAATAATTAACATAGAATATTAGAATATTTCATTATCATGCAACCATAAAAAAGATTTATTTCACACTTAGAAAATATTTTAAAACAAGTTTGAATTTTTATTAGATGCATTAACAGTGAAAAATAGGAAATGAAGGTCAGTTCTAAGAGATGTTATGAAAAGTATTTAAAGCTCGGTAAAGAAGTATTTCAGGTCTTGGAAAAGCTTTGTTGGTTCAGGTTTACATTCGCTCAAAACATGAGAGCTAGGAGAAGGCACAATGAAGCATGTCTCTCTAAAACTAAGCTTGCGCTGTTCCATTTTATCATCTTCTCTCTCTTGCTCCTACAGACTTATCCCTGAACTGGGGGTAAAAGCAACCCTCTCTGTTCACTTGGTATCCCACCCTGCGCTACTCGGCTTTTCTTCTCCGGGTTTTGGTCCCCGGTTTCTCTCATCCCAGTGCGCGCATCGTACTCGTTCAACGAAGGTCTTTTGCGCGAATAAATAGCCATTTGAACCAGGGAAAATAATTAATCTGTGTTTTCATTCTCAGTGCCGTCCAGTAAATTGTTTGTCAAATCAAGTACATGAAACTTTTATTTACACAGTAGTTACATGAAGAGTCTTAAGCTTGTTGAGCAAAACCGCGTGCCTCCTAATAAGGAATTTCTGCTTCAAAAGCTAGTACGTGTGGAACTCACTGAAATATTAATCACAAATTCTGTGGTCAAGCTTTGTTTAAAAAAAATATTTTTAAAAAGTGTGCTATGATTATAAACAACTATAGAGTTTTTTTATTTTTTCTTGAACAATTGTGACATAACTCTTTGGATACCACTGCCTTCATACTGCAGTTGTTGAAATCATCAACTAAACCAGTTGCAATTTTTGTTATAAACTAAAATAAAACAAGTATTCTTTGTAAATTGTCAACAATCATTTCACTGTTGTAAGGTTTTTATATCAAATTTTTATTTGATATTATCACAATATAGCAGGAGTTTTTGCTGACTTATTTGACACTCAAGAAAAACATTTCACTATTTATTTTTGCTGCATGCTACCACTGAATGCAAAATATTCAAGAGAACTCATGGAATATTTTTCAAATATCTCAAAGAAGATTCTTCAAAGATATTCAGATTCATAAAAAATATATATTTTATTGGATATATTAACAGAATTATATTTACTAGAATATATAATTTTATTCAAAAATTCTAAATGAACCTCAGAATATGAATAAGAAAATTGTCAATGCAGGAACCTTCATGCCTTAAAGCACATATGATTTATTCATTTTTTCTAACCATGATGACATTTAGATCTTGATTAACTGTGTCCTAGAACACATTGAGAATAAAAATGGTTATCATTACATTCAATAATTTTTTTTCTTTTAATATCAAATATAATGATAATTATCAATTTAAAAAAATCACCTTTGAAGATTCTTAAGAGTACTTGAAGCTAATTAAAACGTATCTCAAATAGTTAGCACTTAGCTTCATAATTACCAAAGACTCGTTCACGGTTTCTTTCGCGCAACTATTAAGTTTTCATTGCAAGTATTCCATAATTGCAGTATTTTTGTTTTTAAACAAAAAAAAACTATTTATTTTTCCCACGATTTGCTGTTATTATTATTTTGTTTTTATATTCACTTCTTAATTGTTTAATAGCTAAACAAAAACACTGTCTTGTTGGGTAGCCAACATTTATAGTCAATTCCAACATGCTAGATAATTGTCTAGATATATTGAAATAAATTTCAATCTGTAAAGGTTTTCTTTTTAAATTAGAAACTAATGTCATTACTCTTGGTTTTCCTTCCTTAAGTTTCTACCTAACTCTTGTCTCTTTAGGACACAAGTTTAATTCCTCAGGACAGAAACAAAATAAAAGTTACTATTGAAACTTTCATCGTCATTATTTAGACATAGAAAAAAAAAGAGTAAAATAGTGAGTGTGTTTCTATAACATATTTAAAAACCTTGGGTTAAGTGAACAATTTATTGTGGTGATGATAAAAATTTTTTTGGAGTCACAATAATTACATAAGTCTTATAATCATCGTGAATCCTGTGGGAAGAGGAGAAATCACCGAGCGACACTCCGGTCGTTGTCGGAGTGTCGCTCCGAGACGTAACAAGTTTGCTGAGTCTTACCAAAGACGAGACTATCGGTCCTGGTTCTTCTGCAGAGAATCAAAAGCTTCCACGTCCACTTTGGCGGTTTTATTCTACAAGAATGCTTACTCACAGTCACAGCGATGGTGAATTTCCGATTTATTCTCAAGGTAAGATACGAAAGAACCAGATTTCATACTCATTCTTTACTATGGAATCACCTTTTTTGTAGGTTCTCTTATTCTTTCCAGAAAAAGAGTTGATTAAATAAAAAGTCTTTCTCATTTACTTTATTCAACATATTCTCTAACGTGAAATATTGATTATTGTAAATGGAAAGTTGATGATGAAATTTGGGTGGCATTTGAATATTGAAATATATTTGCAATAATCTAATTGCTATGACGAACAATAGAGAAATGTTCTGCTGATAATAATTGATAGAACACACACTAAAGTTGGAGAGTAGTCCCAGGTCGGTTGAAATTACGTTATAGGATAGCAATGTTGTAGGTAGAGAGTATTTTAATTTATAATAAGTGTTATATTTCATATAAAATATACGTTATATGATCAAAATTGTCGAATTTATTACATCGATATTATTAAAGTGTGAAGAGTTTTTTGAATTCAATTTTAATTTATTAATAATATTGTAAATATTCTTAGATAAATTATGCATTGAATTCATTATTTATAATGAAAATCTAGTTTGTAATTTTACTATATTTCGATAGCTCTTTTTATTTAATACATTATAATAATTGGTAAAAAAATACCATCCACTGGAATTTTTATTTCTAATAATTTCGTTATTTTTATAAAACTCTACAAACTCTCGCAATTATTTTTTTACATAAAAAAAGTATATTTAGTTTATGTTGAAAAGAAATATATACGAAAAAAGAAAAACACAGTGTATTTTGTGCAATATTGTTGTTGCTATAAACTTTAATATTTTTTATTATCGATACCAATAATCTGATACCTTTATAAAATAAGTATCTACCTCGAATATCTCATTTTTCATCTTTCAATAAAATAAAAACTTTGATGTTAAGTTAGATTGTTTAGACATTTTTTTTTTTTGCATGTTAAAATATCACTTACAACGTTAGTGAAATAAAACAATATTGTCCATCGTTATGTATTGACAGTTGTTTTTGATCGTAACGTAGTAATTGTCATTAATTCTATGGCTTTCAACGATAAAATCAATAACTGCCACCTACGTCGACAAACAATACAGTAACACTCGTTACGCTCACGGAGATTAAATTTGTTCATTTATTATTTTATTATTTTTTTTCCATCGCGAATGAAATACATCAATGCCATCATCATCTTCCTTTCTCTACAAATCGTAGCTTAATCTTTATTGATTCGAATGCGTGTCGTTCATCTATCAGAAACATTATTTGAATATCATGTATATTATATACTTGTTTAATTATACATCAATGAATAGAGTTAAGCCATAAGATGTAGATAATGCTCCAACAACTACATGTTCACTATTAACAATTACATTACTTCTTGATCCTTGATAAATTATTTTATTGGCCTAAAGCTTATTCAAATGTTGGGATATTTTGGGATATTAGATATGATGGGTAGGAACAAGTTTATTGTTTTTTTTAGCTTACCAGAGGAAAATTATTCTCTTTTCCAAGCAGGGAATTTTTATCAATGTCTAGTGGATGATTTTATATTGGCATATCAGACATCAAGATTGCTGAAAAGAGGCTGAAAGTTTTGAAGGATATTGACAAAAAACTCTCCCTCAAAACCTGAAAGTATAAAATAACGGAAATAAAGATCTTTGAAGAATCAGAAATAATGTTTTAGAACGTGCTAAAGTCACTATATCATCACAATACATCATGATATAAACGACCTACCAGGAGATGCAAGCTTCTATCTGAGATGTGGTATTATGTGCGTTCAAGTACTCTATCATCTTTGGGAAATTATCGTGTATTCTCAGCACGATGTACTCATCTATATCACCACCTGCTACATTTTTAAAACTTCACCAAAAATGTGCTCCTATTTATGGATCAATGAGTGTTCAATATATCATCAATTGGGGAAAAACATCAAACTTCAACTGTTTTTATTCAACAAATATCATTACATTTTAATTATTAGGATGATTGGAAAATTTAATAGGCATATTTATTTGATTAAATCATTCCTTAATGTTGAATAGCCACTGAAATTGAATTAATACCCTGATTAAACTGTTAATAAAGAAACTAAATAGAGTAAACAGGCTGATAAATGAATATTTTGAACTAGTTGATGCTCATAAAAACATGGATTTAAATGTAAAAAATGCTTTTATTTTTTGATTGAAAATATTTTCATTCAAAAGCTCGAAAAAATGATTACATTTACATTTTAATTTAGCCTTCATTTTCATAATTTTTCTAGCTTTTGGGTAGAATTTATTTGTCAGTCTGATTACACTGCACGTACTCGGGAAATATAAAATTACCTCAATTCTTGGAATGAAAATTTGCTCTTGACTTTTAACAATAATTTTTTAAATTAAGGTAAAAGCACCAATAGTTAACTCAGCACTAACAGTTGATATGGAACATTGCGGTCACCTTTTTACCGCCAGTTTTTTCTTTTGCTGGTTCTGGTGCTTCGTAGAAATCTCGTCTCCTTACAAGACATTGAATATTCACGAGGTGCCCATTCAACCAACATTACTTTGCTTCTTCTACAACGAGTATCACTAGAGTCTTGGTTAGGCTCCTTCTAATGCTCCTAAGAAAACGAGTCATCTCATGGGATAGAAAAGAGTAAGAGAGAGAGAGAAGGTATAAAAACACGCAACTTCCTATCTTGCACTTCTTATTCAACCTGCACTAGACAATGACGTCATTAAAATTTCCGCGTTAAATTACAACTCGAGTATATTCTGAATTCTCGGGAATATTTAAATAGTTTACTCAACATTTTCAACGGCCCTTTGATCATTTAATTCATCTTCAGAACAATTTTAATAAACTCCATTTATTTTAACTCATTATCACTAATATAATCTTATGCTTTAAATTATTTTTCACTGATTTTTATTATCTACTGGAAAAAAATTCTAACTTTGTACTATACAATTTTTGATATTGGTTTTAACAATCCTGTGACAACATTTGAACAAGAAAATCAATTTGTTTTAATGTTTAAATAGTTTTATTTTCAATAATAGAGGTCAATTCTCAAGTTTGATAAAAAATGTATTAAACAAAAGTTGAAGAAAAATGATGTAAAGAACAATAACTCAATTCGAATTTGTATTAATATTAAAACTATTGAAAAAAAGTTAAATATAAGAATATAATATTCTCCCTTTATAATAGTAAAGCAAGCAAGCGTCATATTGAGAGCAAGAAGCTTTTATTAAGCTTCAACAACTATGAAGTCTTAGTCCTCATTGAATTGTATACAAGTATATTTACATTATCTTTATTTTAAAATTAAAACTACTTGCTCCAGTTAAGCATTTTCATACTTGGTATATTTTCCTTTTCTTTGTTCAAGTTCCAAGTCGAATCAGAATATCTGATTTTCTTCACTTGAATGATTTCGCATCTTATCGTTACAGTCACAGTCACTCAGACAATAGTGGTAACATTAGCATGGTTAACGAATATTTGATTGAATGAGACATTACATCAAGTTTATACTCATTTAGGCGGGGTTTGAACAACCAATCACATAAGATATGGTCGAATGCTTTCAAAGTAGTAGACTCTACATGAAGAGTTGACGTAGTAGCACACTGTAAGCGCGCGTGTCGATCAGACTAGATCAGCGGAAACCTCCTAAGTGATAGTATACACACATTTCTCTGCTGTATAAACATTGCGGACAACTTTAGCCATCAGTAGGCCGAATGCCACGGTCGAAGACATGACAGCTAAGGCATTTAAATGTAAAGATACTTAAGTTACCTTTAACATTATAAAACTTTTCTTTTAAAGAGTACCTGGATCATACTTAACAATAAATATTTTAACTACAGCAAAGTTATGACCAGTTAGTTTCAATTTACTGATAATAGTGTAAAAGTGTTTACAAAGAAAATGCAAAAATCAATGAATAAAAATAAATTTTTCACAGTTGGTCACCTTGGTATTGATAAAACGTGTTGATACAACGTTGATTGAAAGCTGAAATGAAAAATATTTTACGACTAAGATTGAAAAAGTTTTTTGTTGTCAAGAATAATTTCAACTTCTAAAGCATATCAATAAGTTGTATGAATAATTTAAAATGTTTATTAAACATATTTAAAATTATTCTAATCACCATATTATTAGCATCATTTTTCAAAGTGTCTGAAGTCATTATTGGAAATGTTTTCAATAGTTCTTGGAAAACGTAAAATTAATGATACATGATCGACCATTACTTATGTGATAATTAGCAATTACATGAGGTTGCATCGTTGCAAGTAGAGGGTGGCATTAAAGCGTAGCTTTTACTGCTGTCATTACTGTGATATCACTCAAGTGAAGATGATATTTGTGTTAAGTTTGCAATAGTGTCAAGTGTCCTATGACGTAATAAGCAATGTAGAGATTAATCAAGTGGATTTTCCTAGAAAATAATAATTACAACAATTTATCAGTTAAACAATGAATCGTCTTCTACGATTTGCTTCTTCAGGAAATGGTATGTCAAAGCTAATTATTATGATTTCGATCTTCACCTAGAGCAAAGTTTTACTCTTCCTGATAAAACCTCTCGTTAGCTTTGAAGCTTGAGGAGCTGTTCGGGCATCACTTAACTGTCAACTTTGATATCACATGGTCATATTCATGTTAAATAACAGGGCATTGTCATTTACATACTGATAGCTAACAGAGCTTGTATTAATTTTATGTTGAAACATTAGTTTTATGAAGTTATGCATAAAGAAAAAAAAATAGAATAAAAAATACTTCGATTTTCTGTATCATTTTTTAAAAAATTTTTTTATCAATTTATTTATTATTTTTTTTAAAGACTGTGATGGTGTTCTGTCACAAATAAGCAGATAAAAATGATAAACAATAAATGTTATCACTTTAAGAAAATTTACCAATGTATATTTTTGATTCTTATTAACAGTTAGATATTATTTTAACGGCAACACTTTCACTAATGGTAGTATTTGTATGAGAGAAAAAGTTATTATTCGTGATAGATCTTCTGACTGAAAGAATATTTTAAAAGCTGTTGAGTAGTGGAAACAAGAAGAGAAAGCATTTTTCTATCTCACTGCTGTGACTATTACGAAGATATAGAGAAGGGTGAAGATTCTGAAAATTTAGGTCATCGATTACTGATTAATATATATGTATAAAAAAACTTTGATTGTCTTTCACATTATTCCATTCAATTACTAATTTCATTTTCTTTATTAATTCTTACTTTATGAGCTAATATTTTTATTAGTCATTCGTTTGTGTATAAATTCATTTATACAAGTGAATGAACACGCTAGATATTTATAAGATAAAGATGAAAAAATGTTAGAAGCTCAGAGAAATGGATGATCATCCCCTAAAAAAAATGATGGGGGAGTATATGTAATTTTTCTTAATCGATCATCATTAATTAATGCATTAACAAATATTTATCAAATAAATGGATGAAGGAAAAATAATCCTTCATGTTGAAATAATCTCAGTTAGATCTTTACAAAATAAAAATCAACCTCTCGGTGACTTTTATTATCGATAAAGTTCAGTAGTTTAATAAATTTATGATGTTTCTTTAATGAATATTATGACCAGTTTAACAATAATCCAGGATCCAATGTAACATTGTTAAGAAGATTGATGGTGAAGCCATCAAATGGAAATTTGCTTTTTCTCTTGGACAGTAAAATATAAACCACAAAAGCGGCCACAAAACTATTTTAATAACTGGTTTTGAAGAAAAAGAGAAAATGCGAAATGAAGATGAAGAGGTAGTTATCAAATAGAAAATAATAAATGGAAATTTTTTTTTCTTTTAAATTTTCATCCTTCAGCACTTAGAGAAACTGAAACAGAATGTTTGGAACTTCTTCAAAGAAAATATTTTTTATATTTTTGATGATAGCAACTCTAAAATGGTTAAAAATTTAAAGAAGACAATTTCTGCTGGGAATAATCAATCAGATTAAACAAAATGTGTTGATTATGTTATGAAACACCATCGAAATTATTCTGTTATTTCGAGATGTATTAAATTGTATCACAATAAGAAGTTTTATGAAAAAAAATACGATGCATCACTGCAGTATGAACCTTTGCCAAAAGTCAGCAGAAAAATAAGATAAATTCCTGTTATTTTCGATAGGCTAAAAAGGAATATTTATATATCTAGTGAGTAAGATGGCATTTTTCTGGAGATCATAGGTTGTGGCATGAGAATATGCCTATACATTACTTTAGATAATGTTGTGGTGCACGATGACTAAAAGAACATTATTTTACACGGCTAATGTATATAACTCATGTTCTTCAGTTCTATCAATCTTTGTTCTGGTGAGAAGACAACCATACAAGCCTCTGGTCATCAGATATAGTTGGTCTGTCACTTCCTCTTTCCTTTGATTTAGACATGAAAGCAACTACTCCGGTTTTAGTTCATTTTAAATGGTCGACTCATCACACATTCTTTTTTTTTGGTGATAGAAAAGTTACCTATTGAAAAATCAATTGGTGGGAGACTTAACAGTTCATCCATTTGCACTTTATTTTAAATTCTACTTTTCTTTTTAACTAGTTAACTACTTCACTAACTTAAGACCTAGCAATTTAAAGTACTCTCTTTCAAATCAACGAGTAACTTACTTGATATTCCACAAGAATTGCTCTGAACATACCAGGAGCAACTAGATCAACCTGGTCTGCTGATAACAGCTAAGCTATACCATCTTTCCAGTCCTGGAAAACTCAGTTGCTTATATTGAATTGATGCAATTGTGTAAGATCATGTTGTTAAACAATTATATGATGTTTATTATTGAGTAATTTTCTTTAATAATTTGTTGGATCCATTGCTTTTTACTTGAGGGTATTATTGATCAACATGATTATTAATAGTGATTTTTATACCTTTCATACAATGTATTACTTAGGATTTATCAATTATTGTACAACTAATTATTTAACCGAATAATTTACTTAACTGATCTTATCCTTGTCATCATCATCTATTTTATATCCTAGCAAAGTTCTAGTACTTATAAATATTAAAAGTATAAAGAAATCAACCAAGATTTATCATTGTCATTGTCAGGGATAAAATAAAAACTTTTGTGCAGTTTTTGCACAAACCTGCCAGAGAAATATCACGAAAAATGAAAGATGGAAATCAAGTATAAGAGTAGAAAATTATTATTGTAGTGAAGAATATGCACAGTATCAAACTATCAGCATCTCACCGAGGTCTAGGTGTCATTCACCCGTTTTGACAAGGTTCAGTGCGTCATTGTTCGTGTTTAACGATAGTATGCTTCGTCAGCGCTGATAATTCATTTTTTTCTCGCCTCCTGAACACTCAAGAAAGCATTATACAAGAAGAAACACTAGGGACGGAAGTTTTATAGAAAAAAAGGGGTCTTATTGAGCATATGAAGCGTTACTAAACAGCGATTTGGAACTTGGTATTTAAAAATACAAGATTTACAATTAAATGGCATACAAAAGAGTATTAAAGTGTTTCCTATAGCCACTGCATTATATTTCTAACGAATGCCTTCTTTTTCTTTCATTCAGGCTATTGATTCCATAAAATTGATGATCCATAATGCTTTATACTTGAGATAAATGGATTACGTTTTATTTTTTTGTGATACTTGAACTGATTCCATTTCACTTGTTGATAATTAATTAAAGTATTTTTTTTAACACAAACAATTGTCAGTACTTAATGTTAATAAAAACTTTTATCAAACAATCTGATAACTTTATTAGTTTATCATTTTTAAAATTTTCTATAAACATTTTTTATTATTTATTAGTAATTTTATTTAATAGTGTCATAGAAATGATTGATATTTATTATTTCTTGTTCTGATAATGTTTTGATGCATTATTTCTAATCAATTTATTTTGCTTTTGAAATAATTGAAAAATAACTGATAAAGTTATTAACTTAGAATGTTTATCAATGTAGACAGTAATGAAGCATCAAAAGAACACTAAAAAAATTTTAATGGTATAATTTATTGATTGACGGTTCATTAACATGCCAGTTAATAGGTAAACTAGTTGATTTCAATATTAATCATCCAATATTTCGAATTAATTTTTTTTCATCATATTAACTTAAAAAATTTCAACATCATGTACATTTTTTTGCAACATATTTAAACGAAAATCGCTTCTAAAATTTTCACTGAAAAGTCTGAAAATGTACTCTCTAAAAAAACATTCGAATGTTAAATATTTACTCAACGTTTATTTTAAAAATAAATTCATCCTTGTAAAGTTTTTCATAGTTTTCTTCTTTCAAAATATAAAGAAAATTATTTATAATACATTATTTACAAGGATCAACTAAAATCCAGAGACTTTTCTTTAATTAATGGAAGAAGTATCATACTTTTCGAACCAAACAGACATTGGAAATGAGTTAAATTAATCCAAAAACAATTACCAAACAAAAAGAATCCTTCTACAATTTGATTATGTCTTCTCTGAGTAATTGTATTTTTCCTCTTCTCCGTTCGACTACTTGTAGACTCATCGACCGGCCTTCAGCAGAGTTCCAATAATAACTCAACAATTTACTGTGGAACGTATAAGATACAAAAAAAATTAGCTTTGTGAATTAAATTATAATTAAATCTTTAATTTATAATTGTATAGAAAAATCAATAACAAGTTATCAAAACAGTCATTCAATAACATACATTGCTTACATCAGATTGTATAAAATGTCAAGCTCAATAAATATCCACTTGATTTGCCCTTTATTTGATTGGCATCATGTTTTCTCTTCTGTATAATCCGCAATGTCGTCATCTTGTCGATACAACGAACAATATCCTAGTGTCTAATTACGTAGTATGCAATACTTATTATTAACGATCGTACAGCCTATTTTTATGTTGGTATTTATCGGGATAAATTCTCGAACCGGAAGATAGGAGATACTGCTACTTATATTTTCGTTCAACAACTTTATCCATGTCATGCAATTTATAACGTAGGTGCTCAAACTCTATAAAGAGAAATATAGGTAGTAAAAAAAAATTCTTTGACTTTCAACTAAAGCACCATTCCATGAATGAATTTCTAGTATAAATAAAGTTAAACGATTGCAAATGCATTTATTTATAGACGTTGAAACAAAGTTCAAAGCCATTACTTTATTTTCGAATTCAACATCAATGAAATTAATTGAATTTAATTAGATAAAGAAGCAATCTATGTTACTTATTTAAACGTGATAAAATTGTACAGAGATGTATTTATATTTTTGATGTGAATGAATCAATAAGATTTTTATTTCTGAAAATATTGAAAAGTTATTGTCATGCTACATACTAATAATAATGAAATATTGTTAAATTCATTTTTCATTCTAGGTTAATTTATTTATATTTAATATTATTGATTATGAATTTAACTGAAACTCAGCTTAACAGTTTATAATAAAATCGGGTCATTGTAAAATATTACGATTAATATTTATTTATTAATTAAATGATTGAATTTACGATTAACAAAATATTCAAATATCCTGAAACAAGTATGATCAATAATAAAGTAAATTAAAAAAAATTTTATATAAATGACTGAAATGTTGATGGAATACTTGATAGTAAACTAATGCCTGTAAAAAATTCATATGTTTGTTCATGAAAATCAATTTGATGGACTATATTCATAGCAAAAATATGCTGAAAATATGCAGCCTATTGAACAATATTTTTTTTCTCAAAACAAAAGTAGTAGAATAAAATGAACACATTTCTACCATTTTATTTTTTTTAGCATGCTATTTTTCATCGTTGTTGACATCTCTGCGTAGTATATTAAATTAAACAAAATTCAAATAAGTGATAGTAAAAATAAAGAAACCAATACCTGCTATTTAATATTCTATTCACGCATTAATGTGGGTGGCAATCATTTCTTTATTCCAGTAACTCACTCGTGATTCAATATTACACATGCTTAGTGTGTAATGCTATTACTTTTCTATTGATGCTCTGAAAGTATGTACGCAATTTATCCACTTTCTCTGTTCACACAATATCATCTTTGTTCTTTGAAAGAAATGTCGTTTCGATGCAGAAGCAAAGGAAAGGTTGTTATGTCGTGCTCCACTTCGGATTGCGTTATCGCAGCAATACTAAGAGTAGACCTTCAAACGGCTCAGAATTATTTTTTTTATTTTTATAATGCTGCTTATTAATAGTTACAATCAATATTTTATAGTGTTTCATAGTCTGTAATATTTTACATCCTGAAAAAAAAATTTATAATTACTTCAGAATACACATCATATTTGATATATAAAAAAAAGTTTACCTGAGGTTTTTCCAGAGAGAATAATTGAAATTCAAAACTATGACAATCGTGATATGAAAATACAATGTTTCTCATATTTAAATTATTAGTTGTGACAGTAGCTAGACAGAGATACCAAACCGAAGTCCTCGTGTAGAATTGCAAACCGGTTTAAATTAGAGTCTAGACGCTTTGCGAATACCACGTGCTGCACGTCATCCCTTATTTGTATTTTCGGACTTTAAAATCTAATTTACCACTCAAATAACAAAATAACAATACTGAAACATTCTGTCGAAACTTTATTATATTGCAAATAAAATTTATACTTGAAACATTTTGCAATAAAAATGAATTACGAATTTTTGTTGTGTTGTTTTACTGAGTGAAATATGTGCTACAAAACCCACTACATTGTCGAAGATCAAAATGAATACATAATAGCATATTATTCGTATTTACATTTTTTTAAATATGATATTTTAATGGACTAGATGGCAAACATCTATCATTAATGTTCCGTTTAAAAAATAAATAAATATCATTTATTGATATTTAAATTAGAAAGTTATTGAAAAACTGAATTACAATTTTTGTTGGTTTAGATCATTTTTAGGCTTCTTAACTAAACAGTGAATTTTGTATTTTATTCCATCAGAAAAAAGCTATTGAATTGTCATTTTTTATAGTAGCAAAAGAAATAAATAATGTGCAGTCAGATAAAATGTATGTTACTATGAATAAGTGATAAAAAAAATCGATTAAAATATTTCAAACTGTTAAAAAACTATTAAAAATTAACGTGAGGTTATATTGACTAAATGATAAAAATAAATCTTCAACTTAGAATTGAATAATAAGTTGAATAAAAATATTTAGTCTCATTGATAAGTTTGAAAAAAACTTTATTTAATTTATTCTTTCATCCATGATAATAATGACTGTTTGCAAAAATTATTGAAACAATAGAAAGTAGGCAAATCATATTCATCCAGGTTTTTTTCTCCACAGAATTATAAGTCTTTTAATAATATGTAAAGTTTATCAATTTTTTCATTCATTGAATAACTTTAAACACACATAATTCTTCTTGTTTATTTACACAATAAAGATAAATATTTCATGAGCGTTTGAAGCACGTAAAAAATGTGATGATAATTGTCATAAAAATATAAAGTATATGATCTGAATAATAATATTTTATTTTATATAGAGATGACGTTTATTTAGACCTTAATTTAGAATTAAAAATAATTAAATTGACCACAATTACTAGTACACACCACATATACCCATTGTATGTACAGCTAATATACACTAATATAGTGTGTTGCATGTTTGCATTTTACGATCCTCGTGGTTAGTTGAGTCTCTCTCATTCATGGCCGCGTGGCGGCGTCGTAATCGCATGGCTGCCGTCAGTGCTCGCGAGCCTGGCTCGGTGCGTGGTTATGAAGTTTGGTCTCTCGTTTTAGATTATTGTTTTCTTGTCATTATCTCGTGCCACTAAATTTTAACTTCCGTCTACGACAATCCGTCCAATCGTCACGACGCACATAAGTGTTTAGTATCGAAGTGAGTGTTAAAAATCGTGCAAAATTGAAAAAAAAGGTAAATAAATGAGTGATGCGAGGCGTCGAGTTTTTAGAGTCTGAGTCTAAAGCATCGGCCCTCTACCGTCTATCTTTGTCCCTTTCAAAGTTTTCACTGCATTTTTTTATCATTAATTCCGTTGGAACGATCAATTGATTAAATTTCTGATGCGTCTTGAGTGTCAACAAATGTCATAATTCAAGTCTTTAAGGCTTTGTGAGTGACTCAAAGGCTTTTATTAGTGCATGTGTATCAGTTGTGTATATTTTCATGTGAATATTTTTTATGTGTCTCTGTCTTTCCTGTGTGTATCCGACAGCGTCGTTGGTATCTCGTTGATCGCGTGCTGCACAGGTGTTTCGAAACAACCAACGGAAAAGGAATAGGCGACGCGAATACAAATAAAAGAAAAAATCGAAATGAGAAAAAAAAATAACAATAAAATGCATTGGCTTGTAGTTGTGTTCCTTTAAAAGTAAATAGACTTTTATTTATCGGAATTAAATAGCTATGTTGATTATCATACGAAAGTGTCAGATAGGTCTTTTAAATTTTTACTTTCGTTTTAAGAATGTTTAGTAAAAAACGGTTGTTGAGATAAAATTTTTTGGAGTGTTCTTAGTAATTTGGTTCGGAGTTTATAAACCCTTCACGACATGGAGAGGTCGCAATGGGGCAGCTTCAAATTCTCGTTTACCTTCGACTCTCCAAGAATAACTGGATGGTACAATCGACGTGTGTTTTCAATTAAATTAGAGCAACTATTGTTCATTTTGTGCTATAAATATCGGTCATTTTAAAAATTTATTGAGTTTTTGTCACGGGTTCATTTTTCGAGAAATTTTAAAAGAATTTGCTTGATAATAAAACAAACACAGTGTCATTAAATTACTCGTCATGTTGATAATATGAATTGATAATGAAAATATTTTTCTCTTGTCTGATATATTATTCTGTTTTTCAAAAACAGTATTGCTTTCATCATTGTTTCTATTTCCATTACAATCTAAAAAATTCCAAGAATTTAATATTTATTTTGTAATATTTTCTTTAAAATCAATTAATATTCATATAAAATTAATTTTGACATTAAAATTCAATAGTATTCTTGAATTTTATTAACTGTAATATTTCAAAGTATTATTTCAAAACTATTTCTGGAATTTGACAAGAAGAAAGTGACGTTTAATTTAATAATTGTGTTGAATATTTTTATCACAGATTTTTATTTCAATATCCGGACTACTAAAAAATTCTTCTTTTTATGAGTCATTCACAAAAAATATGAATAAGTCAAACATAGATAGTAAACTAGCAATTTCTACCATTCTATTGTGCAGAAACTGTGATCCTATCTCTACTCTCTCATCTCAACACTCTTGGGATCCAGTGAGCAATTTTCCAACGATGTCACATGTGCCAACAGTTGGATAATTAATGAGATCAACGACAAAACTAATAACTTGCAATACACAAACTGAAATTTTTTTTTCTCTAATATATCATAAGGAGAAAAAAAGTTGTCGTAAACAATTACGCCTTTAAAAAGCAGACATTTCGAATTTATTAGCTTTTGTCAACGAATTTTGAGCCAAGTATCTGCCTTTTCTGTATTCAGCTTTTTTACAAAAATAACATAAGAAAATTGGTGTCTGTTAATGTGTGGTAACAAGATCATCTATCTAAATTATTTGACATGATTCAAAGGTCGTTTGTATGCAAATTGAACAAAGTGTAGTCACAAACACAGTGGATAAATCAAGAATGCAGCTTTTTCAACGTCGATAGAAGGAAAGAAAAAAAAATGTGTTAATAAACAGTCAAGGATTCTTGGAAGTTTAACAATGACTACCTCAATACATTGGAGAATGCTCAAGAGTCAAGACTCAAGACAATGAAAAGGACTAAATAAAAATACGTGACAATTTACCATTTAAAATAGATACAATAAGCCTAGGGACCATGAACATTTTTTTAAAAAACTTATTAAAGCATGCAAACAACTAGAGAATTTAGCCGGTAGCCTATTGGCTATCTTGAATTACCGGTATCTCGGTATCTTATTGTCATCAGAGCTGTGGAGATGTCCTTTCGAGTGAGTGGTGGTGTTTTCCTGATGCCAACACCTGGATTACAGGATTCCACTAATGAAAAATCAGTGAATACTAATGATACTAATAACCAACAGTATCATCAACAATTCCATCAAATGACGAAGACCGTCACTATAGTGTCAGGACCGCAAAGAAGTAATAGTTTGGATTACCTTAACTTTGAAGAGAAAAGACAGATTATTGCGTCTTCACTTTCTCTAAGTGACTTTTTAGCTCATGGACCTGCGGCTGCGGCAGCTGCTGCCAAAGAAGTCGCAGCCAGTACTGTTGTTATTGGTGAGTTTATCGAAATTACATATAATGTATTTCTTGGAATATTGTTTTTGACTGATGTATTATTTTCGATAATAACAAATGTGATAACGGTTTTCGGAATATATTTCCCAAAGTTCCATGATTAAGCTATTATCAATCAATTTCCAAGAATCTTCGTCATGCATTGTTTATTTTTTTTTTTAAATAATTTATTTTAACTTGTCATTACTAAAACTGAATTAAATTTTATTTATTTTCAATCATAATCAGATGCTGATAGATATTATCTTAATATACATTAATATAAAAGCTTGATTAATTAGAAAATTACTTTTTTTAAAAAAATCGAGCTAAATCGATTAATGTGTAGCAGATTTCGAATTTTCAAAGTTTGTACACACAATTTTTATTCAGAGAGGATTTTTTATTTTAAAAATAACTAAAATATTTTTGAAATGTAGATATGAAACTTTATTCTTCATTATTCATGAAGATGAAGTAGAACGAAAGTAAGCAAAGATTGTAAGAAAAGAAGAGAAATATTTTAGTTTTTAATTAACTTGAAAAAATAACCAAGTGTAAAGTCAAAGAACTTTAAACGCACATTCTTTTTTATATCAAAGCAACTTTGATTCTACTCAATGCGTGAATCATTCATTTATTATTCACCCTAGACGGACTTAAGTTCCTTTGGGAAACACATTGGATATATTTCTCAATTGTTAAACTTTTATTTAGTATACCTATAGAAAGATGTACACAACTATCATACTAAATGTATGCAATTCACGAATCAAATAGACATTTCTGATGCCATGGGAGCTCAACTATCTTATATATTGCATCACAATTACAACTCCACGCATAGCGACGTTGCCATAAAACCATGAGGATCAATTATCGTCAAGTGCCCACGATATTAAAGAAAATAAAGACGTTATTTGTTAGTCGTTACTTTACAACGTTGGTTAAAAATAATCTTTCAGTTTTTTTCACTGAGAAATGAACAAATAGCAATTATCAATTTGAATTACATGTAATTAATAATTTTTACAGCTTATTATCTCATGTATTTTGCTTTTATATCATTAACTTGGAATTTTAAATATTAAATTAAAAAAAATTTTCATATTTTTACAATCATTAATACATTTGTATATCTCCAATGGGAATATTCGTCATCATTAGTCATTTTTATAGAAATAATTCATGACTTAATCATTTTTAATGAGTTCATTGTAAACATAAAATTTTTTAAGCCATTATTCAACTTAACCATTCGTTTACAAATAATTTTTTCCACAAAATTGAGCTCTATTAACAGTTGAAGCATTTTTCTTCTTGTTTCCTTTTTTTTGCGTCTTCTGGCGATTTCTTCTAACTATTTGCCGAAAAAATTGCTGACCACGCGAGAGATAGCACGGCTGGGAAAGGGGCCAGATAAATGGCAACAGTGCTGGCGGAAATCATTCATTGAGTCAGGAGCCGCCAGTCTGGACAGCATCAACAGCAATGGTGAACTGGTGTAGAGTATTTGAGAAGAGCTAACCCGTGATTTGATGTCTATAAGTTAGTGATAGATTCTCTCTACGGTATTCCCTCTAAATCGTATTCATTTACTCTCTTCTTTTCATTTCTTCTTTCTTTTTTTCTCTACCTGTTATATCGGTGTATTAATCTGAAACATTTGGGGATTAAACTCATTATTCTTCTTTACACGACATTTCCTTATTTAGTAAATAGAAAAATTCCTTTCTTACATAAATTATTGATGCAATAATTCTAATCTTCACATTTGTTTAAATAACAATTTAAAATTTATCTAACTTTGAAGTTCAACGTGACTTTATTGAATTTTATTTATTGTTGTGTAGTTTTTTTTATTGATAACATAATCACTCTTTTCCGATTTCATTGCACAATTAAGTATCGTAGTGTAGTGAAGAAAAAAATGGAAGTTTACGTCATTCATCTTGTAGCATTTTCTTTGTTAAGGCGTGAGAATTAATTATAGAGAATCTTCTTAGTGAAATGACTCATGTGTAATGTATTTTAAAATTATTAAATCATCGTTGGTATGTCGATACTAAAATATTTGCATCTAATAATGTAATGATAGACAAGGGGATGGGGAAATACATTAGATGGCGCCAATACGACGTCTATCCTCTCGCCTATTTTAATTTCAAGTCGCGTAGAGTCATCATCGACTTTTTTATAAACAGCTTTTCCCAATCGCTTTGAACAAATTTTTAGGCTCATCAATGAAACAATTCTCTAAATATAATAATAATTCAACTACTACTTAGTTGTCATTTAAGTTATCATATCAACAACATATTGTTATAAATAATTTTATGTGATTACACAATTGTATATTATTTATAAAAATAGCAATTCAGTAGAATTCAAATTAAATGTTGGTTATAAAAATAAGAAATATTTTTGTAGTTTATTTAATTCCAAAAAGTTTCTTCTGACGAATTTATGCACCTGCGAATCGCACATAGTCTAAAAGGTACACAGGCAAAGCATGTATCGATCGTAACCAGCTTCGCCGTCTGTTCGTAATTTTCCATGCACCCTCGTTTCGTCCCCCGCCAGACGCACGAGGCATACTGTTGTGCGTATGTGACGTAGTGAAGCTCTTTTCACGGATGCAGGTGTGTCAAATCATCCAAATACGACGATACAGAGGTACATAATGAATGATTCATGAGATTGATTTTACTAAAAAATTCGGCCAGCCAAAAAATTTTGGCATTCTACTAAACTATAAAATGCTTGTCTCTTTACTCTCATTATTTATTTTTTTATCATTCCGTACAATTGTAAATACGCCAACTTTTAGGTGAAGTTTGTATTTTTGGCAAACTAAAATATAGCTTGAGATAATGATAATGATAAATTCATTGAACAAAACGAATTCCTGTTGTACTTCTGATGAGTACAAAATATTTTATTTTTTCTATTTATACATTTAATATTTTCTCTCATCAAATATTCCTTTTTGATGCTTGATATTAATAATTTTATTTCACTCGAAACAGGTTATTTTAGAAATGGAATGGATGCTAATCATGAAATTTATTTTATCGCTTTAATTAATTAAATTTTTATTTTACTATCAAAAATAATTTTGAAATTTTTTTTTCTTGTTCATCCATATGATATATAAAAAGCTACATTTTAAATCTTCTTTTAAAATGAATACCTGTTAGCTTAATTATATAATTAACAACTCTCTTACACACAAAGTAATTTATTGATTCATCATATTTGGGTCATGCTCCAAAAAATATAATTAAAAAGTTTTCCTGATTAATATGTAAATTATTATTTTAATAGAAAAATATTTTTTTTAAATAGTATCAAATTTTTAAATTTGTTTAACAACTCCATTATAAAATTATATTTTTATTTTTTATATTTTTCATTTACTGAGTATTCTGAGGAGTTTTTAATTACACGTTCTCCACTTTAATTGCTTTGTTTACTTTAGTTATTTTGAAGCACAAGCATAGTATTTATTCTTTTCAATTTAACACCCATTGATAATGGAAAAAAAATTTTTTTTTCATCTTATAATTGACTTTCTTCATTTGCCATTTAGCTTTTTAGCTTAGAGGAACAAGTGTTTCTGTCATTTTGAAACTAACTAAATAAAACTAGATCAAAGCATCTTCTTTCTCTGTTAAACTACTTGTTTCCACTTGCTTACACTTTGTTCTTGGATCTCAACGATATAAAAACTAGAAACTGTTAGGATAATGACAAAATGTGTTTTTAAAGCTTGACACTCTGTATTATCATTTTTCAAATCTCATCGTTAACGTAATTATATAAATTACTTAAAATTTAATGAAAATACTTCCTTTATCTTTCCTTCTTTTATAGTGTTCAAACTAAATAAAAAATCAAATACAATTACAATTATTACAATTGAAATGCTAAATTATATAGCTTGTTTATCATTTCAAAATTCACGTACATATTACACTCAAATCTTTTGCACAATGAATCATTTGTCTGTTAACGTTCTGACTTTCTGAAATGTCTACAAATTATCGTCTTAATTTTACTACGTAGAAAAAATTACAAATAATTATAGAAAAATAATAATAATTCCAAAGTATTGAGTCATCCCTAAAAAACACTGGTTGATAGGCAGGCACTGAAAGCAGTCATTAGAAAACAAACTTCTGATTTACAAAGTTATCATCAAGCCAATATGCAAGTATGGCACCCAGCTTTTGGACTCTGCATGCATCAGCTCAATCCAAATAATACAACGATTTTAATCCAAAGCTCTTGAAGTCTTAGTAAATGCGCCTTGGTTCGTTACAAATGAAAATATTCACAAGGACCTTGAAATGAGCACTATCAGAGAAGAAATAGCACTATTCAGCACGAGATGTATCGACATTCTCAGCTACCACCCCAACAGGCTAGCCTCAACGATCGTGAATAGGAGTAACGAACACACATAGACTCGAAAAGAAGTTCAAGCCACTAGACCTACCATTGAGATTTATAGAGTAAAGACCAAAAGGTTTTCAGTACTCTAGAATATTATAAGACTTTCTAATGTACATAAATAAACCATCATACTTACTCACTATTTAATCGAAACAAATTGTAATTACATTTATATAATGAAAAACATCAGCCTAATAGTATTGATGATTTATATTCAATGAAAATGATGAATATAGTAATCTTCATCATGATTCTAACTTCATTATTTGGTGATTAGATATAAAATTAGCATCATAAAAATTGACCTCAAGCTATTTTTGTTTTGTTGTCAACTCCATAAATCTACACAAAACAAAAGTCACTGGATAAATTTTTCAGTTGTCATTTCTATAGATACATTTGTTCTCTTCAATCAAGTCTTCTGATTTGAATTTCAACTCGAAAACAAATATCAAACATAATCCAACAATTTTTTTGCTTGAGATATTTTTTATTGGCGCACGGTAGTGGATGATGTGCAAGAACTTAGAGTTATATTGTTTCTTCGGAGTTTATTTTACTTCGACTTACTGGAGTCTAGTGTATACAACAACATCTGTATATTAAAACGTGTTGTCATACTTTCGCTTATGGCTTAAGGTCATTACTCTCGACAAAGGACAAAACTTGTGACAATAATTATGAATATTTAATTCTTTATAATGGATTTTTTTTCATTACAAACATCCAAAGAAAGGATTCTCTTTCATTTGATCGCTAGATTATAATAAAGTCTCTACTGCCCACCACTCAATTGTACTTAATAATTCTGAGCTAATTATACCCACGAGTTAAATGCTCTCATAGGGGTACTTCAGACATTATACTTGCCTCATTTACACTTATTAAATTAACAATAATGCTTTTAATTCATTTTTAAGCACATGTTTAACATTTTATATAATGAAAATTCTTAATGATAATTTAATCATCTGCAATCCTTTTTTTCTTCATTAATGAGATTTAGTTCATTGGTACTTAAACACATTTAATAAAAACAATTAATAATTCACTTCTTATTGGACAAGATAATCTTTCGTCCTGATGTTACAAAAAATTAGAGAAACTTCTGCCGAGTAATTTTTTGTTACAAGTGAATGCATTTCTGCAGTGTTTTTACCTTCATTAATTGAAAAAAAAATTTATCTATCGTGTTCCAATAAAACTGATTGATTCTTACGACACATCAATACAAGCTACATGGTTTATATGTTGACTTTTCACCTATTTGTAAGTCGATTAATATCATAATATTGCATGATCATCTAAAATCTAACTTTAAAAATTAAAGCAAAAAATTAGAACGAGATTAATTAACCGTTGACTATCAGACGCAAAAAATATATTAATTTAAAATTTTTTTCATTCATCAATTGGAGAAGTTCAGGAGTTATTTTACTGTCATATTTATTCAGGTAATAAAAAAATAAATTAATTTAAAATAAGTACCAGCTAATTTTCATCTTTTATATTTGGATTGAACAGTCTCTATTCTATAATCCTTGGCTTTCTTCTAAAGTCCGTTATTCGGTTGAGTATAAAATAAACTCACGAGAAAATTACAGTGAAGTTTTGTGCTATGCACTTTGGAGATCCAATAACTTAGTGATTGGATTATTTTTAAAATAATATAGTTAGCCAAAGAAACTCTTCTTTCAAACAATGATGGATGAGAAAAAAATTTATATGCCAATTAAATATTATAATCATGGATAACAAATAATTTTATTCGTTATTATCTGCTTTAAATCTGATGTAAATACGTTTGAGATTAATGAATCAATAATTGAAGTTTATCTTTATCATACTAAAATAATTTTATTGATAAGCTGAGGAAGAAAAAGAATGACGTGTGTCGCAATAAATAACAAGCATGGGAAATAGAATCTGTTTATGAGAGAAAAAATGTTACAATCGCGTGGATTTTACTGTTTGCTTCAGGGTCTTATTTGAAATGCATTTTATATTATTTTAATGCTTTAAAGTTTTTTCTAGTAAATCATCATGAAATTGTTGGGAAGTATGTCAATAAGCAAATAAAAATGTTCCTATGTTTCTTTTTTATGTGACTTTTTTTTTCTTTATCAAATATTTGGAATTTGTTAAAGTACAACTTAAACAATTATTTTGAAAACTCTGATTTCCATAATACTGGATAAAATATTTGCTCAGTGTGATAACATAATAGACCCGGAGGATATTTCGATTCTAAAACATCTCTGTTTACAAATAGTATCTCAATTAACTCTGGTTTGTTTGAACATGCGATTAATGAAAATTTTTTTATTACTATCCATGTTATTTAGGTGATCAGGTGTGTGGAAAGTGAAAACAAATTGCTACGGAATTTTTTTTTTTTGTGTTCAGTAGTGAAAAATGAGCTTTGGAGGAGTGCCAATTTAAATTTTTATAGAATCGACCTTAGTAAAAAATTTAATGGTTCTTAGAAAATACGTATGGAGGAGAATAAGTCATTTAACAAACTATATAAATCACACAGTAAAAATTTTTACGGGAATCGATAATGAACTATGTCACACGAAAATACTTAACTTATCAAAAACTTTTTTTTCTATTGCTTTTTATTTGTGCTAAAGTTAAGTAATAAAATAACTTGTTCATCATATATATTCTCTACAATATTTTTTTTATATTTTTATTTAATTGATGTTATTATCATGAAGAGACAGTACTGGGTTATAATAATTAATTGACTAAGATTTATTGTATTATAAACATCTTTGGAATAAATTGTCAAAAAGATTTACCCTCCCCTAATTTTGACTACAACATGAACTTAATCCCAATATTGACCACAACATGCGCTTGATCCTAATGCCGACCACAACACGAACTTGATCCTAATTTACTAATCATCTGTATCAGTCGATCACTTATTTAATTTCCTTAATCAAAATGAATTTAAAATTAGATTGACAACATTAATTAACTTCACATTACAAAATATTTTGTGTGTTATGTATTATTAAGTAATAACAAAGAAAAAAATAATAAATAGCAATAAGAAGATTCAGTACAGAGTAATATTAATAGTAACCCAGCAGCAGTAGTAAAGTACAGAATTGTAATAATGGGATAGTAGTGAAAGAAGAATGTAGTAAAGTAGTAACAGTCGTGAAGAAAAAGAAGCAAAATAAATAAATAAACAATTTAGAGTAGAGTATAAAGAAGAAGTGAAGTGAATTATCACGCACACTATGCTTTGGATGATAAAAATTCCAGCTTTTCAAACAACGAGTGTTTGAGGGATTTAGGGATTTTAGTGATTCCTAATTTGCATTTACAGCAAAGGAGTCGAATATGGTCTAGCTTATCCTTAACAAATTCAGTTGAAAGCCTCACTCGTCCAGTTGCAATACATTTCAGATTGTTAAAAAATCCCATATTTTACTATTTAAAAAAAATATTGTTGTTTACTGTGGAAAGATCTTGAAAGCGTATGCAGAAAAACAAGGTAATTCTCATACGTAACCTACTAACCGGAAGATACAGCGTGTGACATTCCTCTGTATTGTTAAACTATTATCAAACGGAAACGAAATCCACGCGCTCATGGCAATTCACCAGAAACTTTCAACATTGTTGCATGTCCTTGCTTCTAGCTTTTCCTCTTTTATTTTTCTACCATGACACATCTACGTATCTAGTTGTTTTACTGTAATTTATTTAACAATGTTTTATTTCCATTCATTCTTACTTGTCTCTGCTTAGCAACCTCATTACCGCAGAGTACCGATTACGTGTGGCAAGTTCGATTTATGATTGTAGTCTACTTCCGGTCTGAATGTGAATCCCATCAGCTACTGATGCGGTTTCAACCAGCATTCCGCGATTAACGGATTTACCGCTTCAAATCCGTCTAATACGTTCATTCATCTTTTTCGTAATTCCCTTGACAATTATTGAACACATTAGTCTAGAGCATGAACTATCATTAATAATATTTTTTTTTTATATTACACCATATAAAAAAAATATTTTATCGATTTATATAAATTTATCATAAAAATGAGAAGAATGTATCCTCAATTACGTCTGAAATGATAAAAATAGAATAAGGAGGTCACGTATTGAGAAAAAAAAACATACAAAATCAATTAATTTTCTGATCTAAATGATACTTCTTGAATAAGACAAACCTTGACCGCCTCATGTCTACGACAGGATCGTGCTCTTCAGTCTTATGGTAGAGATTGAATGTTTACCCTGTCGACTGCAGACAGAAATAGAACATGAGTCGATCCCCCATTGCCAGAAGATTTCGACTGCAGTTTCTTCTTGAGAACATAGCAATATATTGGCAAAGTAAACATGAATCTATTCATTTTACTCTTGTAAAATTATCTATTATTGCATCATCAATACAAAGAATTCCAATTTTTCGAAACCAACAAACATGAAATATTTTTAAAAATATTCTCATCTATGGCAAAAAAAATTCTTTTTCTCATACAAGAATGATTTTTAGCTAAATTTGGAAGTATTCAGAGATGCTGGAAAGATATAAACTTAATAAAATAATTTTGCTCAACAATTTCTCGGTATAAATAGTTTTGGAGTATTATTTCTATTGATGTAGCTATTGAGTTAACAATTATTTTGATAATTGTTGATGCAGCACCGTAACATAAGTATTCTCATCTGGGACTTGAGAATAGGGTAGCAAAATAATGTCTAAAGTAATTGTAAGTAATCTTGTTACGCTCAAATGTAGTCCTCTTTAGATTCTAACTGTACCTGGAAGTGTTGAGTTGGCGGTAGTTCTGAGTTTAGAACAGTACAGTACTACGTAGAATACATGAGAGGGAAGAAGGATAAAAGCAAAGATGCGTGTCTCTCATTTTCTCATCGTTTCCAACGTTACTCATCGTTTCTATCTCTACTCTCTTCATCATCATAATGTGTAGGTTGAACAAAATTATATCGTGCATATAAAAGAACGTGTGGGCTCGTAAAACAGAGTTCGTATGACCAAATTTGGACTTTTTTATATCTTTATTGATTACAATCATCATTTAACTCATAACTATTCATTCAAACTTCACTTTTTTCACACATTAATTTGTGTTAATTTGATGACAATTTCATACTAGAAATGATTGATTATTAATCAAAAAATGGGCTTGGGCGTTGACGACAAACTTTTCATTAATTGAAATTTCTAATTAAAATTTTTTTTTTTCCTATTTTTAGTAAACAAATTACGAATTTCAAATCCCATTACAATAATTTCCTAATGATAAGTTAATTAATATTTTAACAAACATTATCCTTCTAGTTGGTTAAACAAGCATTATTTATTTATCTCTATGAATCTGAAAGATAATCAACTAATGATATCTTTAATCTTTCATGCTATCTTGTTTTTTATCTTCATGGATTTTCTACTGCATCCCAACAGAACTTTAGACCTCACATTTAGCATGAATAATTTTTTTCTATCTCTCGTGAAAAGCACTTGTAAAATTTTCATAGCCTTTTCCACTCTTTAAAATTCTTGTGCAGAGGAATGCTGATAAATATACAGGAAAACGATTTTTTTATCAGTGATTCATTGAAAACCTTACCTCTCTAATATCAAGTAAGACAGGATATTCAGTTGCATCGTCAAGCTACGTGCAATGCATGTCGTAAAGATACATAACATCATGAACAAATACAAACACAAGTCAACATTCAGTCGTGCATATTTATTTCGTGATGTTGACTCATGTATCCGTTGAAGTCTATGTGTTGAAAGGTGAGAGATAAGTCAAATTATGATCGATTTACATAAGTGAGGGGTTAGTTACTACTCTGGCATCATATTGAAGTCATTTTTTTTCTCTTACCACTAATATTACCCTGATGACCTTTATTCCAGCTCAACGGTTATGATCTTCATAGCTTAACTTAAAAATACGTCATCTATAAATAATACGATTAGATCCAAAATAATCCGTGTAATATAGGGACTTTTAGATTTTACAGATAAGAAGAAATTACAAACTAAGCAAATAGTTTTCTTCAAATTCTAGAACAGAGTAATCCCGTTTTAATGAATATTTCTGGTTGGTATTTTCTTCTTGCTTTATTAGCTTCTCCAACAACATTTGTAATCTATAAAAGCAATAGACGTAACGTACTATTAAATCATTATTCTCATTCCTATTGCCTTTCTTCAACTTTCATGTAGATTGTGTATAGAAGTACTATCTTAGTATCAACATACAGCAATCATGCAACTTACTTGTTAGATTTTTTAATAACGATTTTATGAATGAGTAATCAATGATATATCTTAAAAGAAATACTAGTAATTGTGGCGAACACTCGTATTACCAGTTTACTGAAATGTTTTATCTCTGTTACAACACTTCAGTGATGCAAAGTAGTTCCTGTCACTGGACATTTTTTTAGGTTTAGCTTTCATTATATAATCTTATTTATCAATGATTTATTAATAAAATTATTCTAAACCTAAAAATAATAAATTTTTAAAGTTAAACAAAAGATAGACTTAGTTTTGAATATAACTACATTGAACTTTATATTTACATTCCAATCCTTCACATTAAAAAAATTCTATAGAAAACCCACATCTATCAATAACTTAAGGTTCGTACGGTACCTAGAGGCAATATTTACATACAACCAGTTATTCTACATAATATTAAGAAGTTAAACTTTAACTCTTCATAGGTCCAATTACTCACAATGCATAACGAAAAATTTAATATTCATAATTATTCTCTAGATTAAAAATTTTCTAATGAACTTTTAATTACATCAACTACATAAACAAGAAAGAATTAAATAAACAAAGTTCTTGGAAAAGTTTTATTACTACATAACAATATAAAACACGAATGCAATAAAAAAAAGAAGATTAATTAATGTTTATCACGAAGAGAATTTTTAGGGTGAGAAATAGTGAAAGAAATGCTGTGGAATTAGGAAAGTCATGAAAAATTCGGTCACGGTTCCAGGGCGTATACTTCCGGTGGGGAGATCTAGTAATGAAACACTACACGCAATGGTGCAAACCCGTTTACGCGTACACGAGATCGGTATAAACCGTTTTATCTGACCACGCGGGAACATACATTGACTTGGACTTGAAGGAAAGAGAAAGAGAATGAAAGAGTGAACGATAGTTTAATCTTCACAGCTAACGGTGCTTGTTGTATATAGGTAACATGTACGTTATAGTACGTATTTACGTTACTCACAGACTTTACGAGCGATACATGCGTCCTCCGGAAGTGTCTCCACCCGAAACGGAAGTCCCATAGGTAATAAAACACACGACATCATCAACACAGCTTAATTTATCTAATAGTCATCATTAAAACAAATTGATAGTTGTAATAGACTATTAACAGTTCACGTTTACTTACTTAACTCTATTTACTTAACCCTGTTCTTCTTTGTAGGCTACAATAATTAGCAAACGTTCTAATTAATTATTTCCCATGTTTTGAGATTTTTTTTCCATCGCTCTAATGCTTGGTTATTTTTATATAGTTCGATAGTTTATTAATGACAGATTGTTGTTGTTAAACATTCGTTTACTAACTTCCTCAAGGATTTTATCATTAAATAAATAGATAGAAGGGAAAGGCTGAAGAATTCAGGCCGAACGTTTAGCTACGCTTCATCGGGAAAAAATTGTTGGGGAATAAGGTTAATCTTCACGCAGCAACAACTATTGGATACTTCTTTTTCTATTTATTCGGCTGGAAGTGATTTTTTCTCTGTCAGTCATCAATGACTTTTACGAAAAAAGTCAATTAAAATACATGAAAGTAGAAATTGATGAAATTCATTTATTTTATATTCGATACTATTAATAAAACATTTTTCCTAAATTGATTTAAAATGGTAAAATCTTTTTTGACGTTGTTTTGTCTGGTAATGAGGGTTTAAATTGATTGATTAAATATTAAATGAGATGGGAATAGAATAAAAAAGAGAAAAAAAATTGTTTAGTAAACATTAGATAATTTATTTGAATGCCAAATGAATCAAAGTAAAGTGTAGACCGTTACTTGGGTGGTCTAGATTATAAGTGCCATGCAAACTGGTAAATGCAATTCGGTCGTCATGAGTCGTCGATGTTGACGAGTTTAGAGCGTGCGCACTATAGAGGTTATTGTACGAAGGCTCTATGGGGTCTATATAGCACAAAGAGCATAAAGTAAAGGAAGATCTAAAGGAAGAAGAGAAAAAAATAAAAAGAGATCCAAAGAGACGAGAAGAAAACAGGCACCGTCAGATTCAATCATTTTCTAGCACAAAGCAGCGTCAGAAGGCAAAGCTTTTTTCTGGTTACCATTTAACTTCCTTCAGACGTAATTTCGAGAGACCGTGGCAATTTTTTTTTTGATAATTGGACGGTTAAATGTTCTCTCGACACTTGACTATTTAATAAATACATTTTTTAACATCTCAAGATTTAAATTATTTTAAAGTCACTAAATATTTAGTCATTTTTTTTTAATTAATAAATTTTTAATTGAAGAATTTTTTTAAAATTCATTTAGGGTGTGTATTATTATAAAATTAAACATTTAATTATAAAGCAGTGGTGTATTTTTAATAGAATATTTTAGAAATAAACATCTAAATAATATTTAAACTCGAAATATGCAACTTTCCATTTTATTTCTGATGCTAAAAAAAGGAAGAATAAAAACCAGAGTTATCCGTCTGCTAGTCGGGGTAATTGTAGACCGAAAACAAAGTACGGAAAATCACCATGGAAACGATCTTTCTCTCTTTTACTTCAATAACATCCCTTCACTTGAGTTTGATTTTCATAGTCAGGTCTGGAGTGCTGTTAAATCTTCGATACTCGGAAGAATTTAAAGACACAAGCAGATGTAGAGATGGTGAATTAACTCGGAGAAAATCATTTCAAAAGGGTACACAAGAGAAAATAAGGGTCGCAGTTTCCCTAAGCGGTACTCACAAGTTCATAATCGGGGCAATTTCTTGACTGTAGTAAGCAGACTTTCCTAGATAAATTAATCACCATATTATTTAAATTTTCTTTAACTATGCACTACAAATCCACGATTTCACAAACGTGTTTGAAAAATACATCTAAAGTGTGTTCACTTTTTACCTATTTTAAGTGTGTAATGTGTGTGTAAAATTCATAATTTTATATTATTATTCTAAAGGAAATTGAAGTTTTCAGTATTAAAAAATTTGAAGTATTGAACATTATGAACACTTTAAGTATTTAGTTTTCAAATGCTTAAATTGGCAGAAATAAAATTAAAAATACTAGAGTAAGAAAAATCTTTGAAGGTAAAAAATTATCTAAAAATATTTGTTATGAGCTTTGATATTGATTATTAATAAAATAATTTGATTAATTGACACAATCATGTGTTAATGGAATAAATATTTCACTCATTGAAGAGTTATTGAATCAAGTGATAATAAAAAAAAAGATCTTTTTCGTCGTATAAATGATTGATTAACTTGAAATTAGATTATTGGTTTTGTTTGAGATATTTAATGGATTCAATTTTAGTTGGTGAAATAGATATCAATTATATCTCAGTATTGGAAAAAAAACTCTATCAACTTACAAACAATTAGCTAATTTTTTTTCTATTTATATTGCTCTTTTATTCAGTATCGAATAAACTTTTATAATTTATAAAGAAGAAAATTTTTAAGTTATTCAGAATTTTATTTATTCCTAATCAGGGAAAACTTCTTCAAATTAAAAAAAAAAAAATTGAAAGAAAAGTGATGAATATAAGTTATCTTTAATCAGTATCCAGAGAAAATAGTGTTAGAGATCGTAGAGGTATACAACTAAGATATTGAAACACGCCTGTGGGGTCGTCGACATACTTGAGCATGTCTCGAGTTATTGATAAGCCCCAGTGGAATCGAAAACACCGCTAAATTATCCATGTACTCGTTTGAAGCTTATCAAATATCGATTTCAGGCTCAATGACGCTCGCTATGCCACCTTTATTTCTGATACATATAGTAGGAGGATTTAATATCATGAAAGCTATTGAGTACCAAGTGAAAAATTACCTTTCATCTCGACAATACATGCTTTTCCTAGCTTATTACTGATAGAAAAGTTAATGAAAAAAAAATTAATTCATTAATATTCAGGAGGTTACTTTAATAACATCAAGCATGATTGTTCTTTGATCGATAGTATTATGAACATAATTATGTCGATGAGGAAAATTATAGGTTCAATCTTACTACGACAAATGATTCATTATTTTATAAATTAAATTAAAACGAATTTTAAATTTTTAATTGAGCAGTAAAATATCTTTATTGATACAGTAAAAATTACTTTTACTTTCGTTGCGAGTACTAAAAATATTTAAGTATTATAAGATGATAAAAGTCACAAGTATCATCAAATATACTTGAACTTTTGTTGTAAAATAATAGATACAATACAAGTAGAATTGAAGTTTGAAAATTTTTTTTCTTAATATAATTGATTTTTAAAGGGATTTAATATGTATACTATTTTGTATGAAATATGAGTCTAATATTACCTAGTTGATATTTTTTTTATTGCTTTGAAACATTACGTAATCATATTATCTATCGATAATCGATGAGAGTATCTAGATAGTTACAAAATGTGTCGAGTAACATCGGAAGAGGTTTTGATTGGAGTGATCACAGTCTATAAATCTTTCCTACGTTCCAATTGATTGTTCAATAAATTTTTCATCCAGTGCTTATATAAAATTTTATGAGAATTTTATTGAATCATAAAAAATATATCTTGTTGGTGTTATTGAAACATTTCACACGGTTTAAAAAAATTGAATAATTATTTACTTGCACATAGCTGTTGAATAGAAGTCTTGTCAATTATCCTGTGTAAATTAATGAAGGAAATATTAATCATTTCTTTTTATCAATGATGATGTGATGATTCTTCTTATCATGCCATCGATGGTCGCTAGTTGATGATGGTCGATAACAGAGAGATCTACAGTGGTTCATTACTGCTTATTACTTTGGAGCAGAGAAAAGTTTTCTCTCTGCCTGAGGCTGTTATGAATCTTATCGTAAACTGATAAGATAATTTTTATGACTGTGATTCGCAATGTAATTCATTGACAAATATTCTGTAATATCATTATCACTGATAATATTCATTTATGAATTAAGTTTATTGTAGAAAATTGCATAAATATTTTTTGTTGCAGCCAAGAAACAAAATGGAGCAGCTTTACGAACGAATAGCTTGGGGTCGGGAGCGAGAACACCCCCGTTGGAAAGGAAGAGTAAATTTTCCGCGCTGGGTAGACTTTTTAAACCTTGGAAATGGAAACGAAAAAAGAAATCAGATAAATTTGAAGCCACATCACGATGTAAGTTACTATCTTGAAAATTATTGCATGTTGAATTATTTTTTCTTTTACCTACGATTGCTCAGTTATTGAATGGTTTTTTATTTTTTCAGCTCTTGAACGTAAAATATCTGTTCGAGCAAACCGCGAAGAGTTGGTACAGAAGGGAATTCTTCTACCCGAGAGTCCAATCACTACAATACCAGAGAATGGTGAGTTTGACTCTGCATTATCAACTCTTCATAAAAAAGCAAAAATATCTGGAAGTATGCAAATAATTCAAAAAATATTGAACAATCTCAAAAATTGTCATTTCATAAAAGAAATTGATTAAGATTGAAATGTACTTTTGATCTCAATGACTATATTTATAATAGAAATATAACATCGATAACAGTCAAACATTTATAACAGTCACGTTAATTTCAATGTAGGAGAAAAATGACACTTGTTAATTCTGCAGAATTGTTTCATATTACCTTCTCTTCAGCCAAAAGTGTCAGTAAAGTTTTTTTTTAATACAATATTTAAACTTGTAAACTGCTTAGCAACTCATTTCATAAAAAACATTTTTGGTTTTTTTTGACTGAATCTTAATAGATTGAAACTTAAATCTTAATCCGAGCTTTGTGTTTCAATGATTAAAGAATAAAATAAAGCCATGGTTAATTTTTAAAATGAAAAGTTTAAGAACTTAAGTGGGTTCTCAGTTTTGCAGATCTAAAATGATAGAAAGCACTTGAACCATTTTAAACACTGTAATGTGAATTTGAGAGATAACTAATCCTTAAGCTAACATATTTACCTTAGGAATTATTTATTACACTTAGTTTCGCGTACAGAGAAACTTTAAAATAGTTCCTGCAACAAATTGAGTTAATATACTAGTTACATATTTACTTCTTCATACATAATAATTTGCATATAACCCAGAACACTCTGCAATCCTGTTGAAGGCTTCAACAGTTATTAGGCTAATGGAGTTGAAAGTCGATTCTTAGCATAAACCTATGGTCAAACATGTTTTTAAATAAAGCACAACTTTAGAAGTTCTATTCATACTATCAAGCTGTGGAATAAAGGATAATGTAGCTTTGTTGAAAATATAATCGAACAAAGTTCATTCAGAAAATACTTTTAAACTTGACAGTTGTATGAAAAGTTGATCCTTTATACCTCAACATATATTTTCTACAAAGTTCCACTGTTATAAATTTATATTACCACTGTGTGTGATAGTAAATAAAGACTTGATTTTTTAAAATTCACAACCATAGGCTATAAACCCTAACAGTCTAGACTTTGTTATACGAACCTGTTAAAAATTTATCCATAAAACTTCAGAAATCAATAAGTTGACAAGAAATAAATTCAAACTCTAAGTCTGAGTTTCAATTTTCTATCAGTTGTAACCTCAGAAAATAAAATCTATGGAATTGGACATTTGACGCTTTTACTCTTGAAAATGCTTCTGCAAGCAAAAAATAATTCTTCAGTACTATCAATCAAAATCAGTGAATCAAGTTATTCTATGCTATTTCATTCTAATATATTATATTCCCAATCAAATGAATCTTTCAAAATCTGTATGCTAGTATTTGAGAAATTAAGCAAAAAAATTTTATCTATTAATATTTAACAAAACAAAATATTAATCATAAAAATGATGCATTTTAGGTCCAACAACTGACTCGATGTATATTCAGAAACCTCCAACGCCACAGCAGCAGCATAATCAGCAGCAACAACCAACACCGGGTGGTGGAACGCCAACGGCGACCCCAACGGCTGGCCAGCAATGCCAGCAACCGATCTCGAGTGCTCCAACCCCTACGACGACTGGCAACACCCATTCGATTTGTACTGGATCCAACAGCAATCAACCCTCACCTCATCCCTCGCCCCTTTATCCAGGAATTCCATCAACTAATCAGTTTAACGGCAACACACAGGGTAAGTAATATTACTTTCTCTTTAAAATCTCCTTTGACTGCAACCGAGTGAACTATATTGATTGCATATTTGCACCTGATGCTCCAACTTCTTATCATTCCAAACAGCTGTAATGCCTAATCACACGTAACTGAATAGGTTCATGGGCAAAATTACCTACATTGGTGTAATATTGCTAATGAATAGCATAGCAGTTATATTATCTGATAGCAACAAGTTTATATCAGAATATCTAGAAGGCAATATCTCTAAAGTTCTATTGGAAAACTTGATATTCTTATCCAGAGTTATTAGGATACTAATTTATATTTCATTATAAATCTCTAAAATATTTTTTCTTACTGGAAAAAATTAAAAAAGTCGACTCTATCATTTCATGCTATCGCTGTATTAAAAAGCACCAATTACAGCTTGATAGTGATGTTTTCTAGTTGAAGTGGCTAGAAATTTTTCTGAGTGTAGACACATGAATAAAACTGTTTTTCTATCTTGAAATGTTGGCAACTCACTTGAATTGAATATATCGCTGGTATCGAAACTAAATATTTTCTTTGGCAATTTAACTTCATTCAGAGATCAGATCAATGTCGTTAAAAAATTAATGAGTACCAGTAAATGATTATCACTCATCATTTACATAATGCTTGATAGAATCCTGCTAAATTGCTATCACTCGTTTATCACGAAAACAATGATCATTACCATCGACTTTTTTCCTTAGGTATTTTGTTCTATTAGATACTTAATCAGAGTTGTAGACTACAGGATCCACTCTAAGGTACAGACTTAGTAATCTCCATTAAAACATTAGCTAATCAGATTAGTGAACTCCTGAATGACTGCAATCTCGTAAAATGAATACTCTGCCCAAGTATATAATACTATTAAACAAATTATTTTTGATAAATTTAATAAACATTCATGTCGAATGGATATTCCACGATGAAAATATGTTTTATATAATATTAAATGTCACCAGATTCCATATTTAAACATGAACGCATAATTATCTGAACAACCATTAAATACTGTGTTTGTGTTTAAGCCAAGTAAATATTCATGGATAATTATAATACTTAATTTGTAAAAAATCAGCATTGTATAAATACTAATAAATTGATCCTTTGAAATAAATGAATGCGTTCGCGCAAATCAAACCCATTCGATTAGGGTGGACGCCCTAGTAGTTGATCGGTATCAAATTTTTGTACAACTACTAGATGGCTATGCTGTCAATAGCTGCAAATACATGTGGAGGCTTGATCCAATTATTGACCTATCAGTTTCTATGTTTTTTAGTTGGTAAAATACTTTAATCGATTGAATATATTTTTAATATTTATTCTCCTGACTTTAATAGAGTTAGGAATAAATCTGATTGAAGAGTTATCTTTTTTTTTATTGTCATCTAGCACACATAAATTTAATAGCCAAAATAAAATGGTATTTTTATGATTTTTTAGACTAAAAAAATTCCCTTATCAACTAGATCTGATGAGTTATGAGTCTCATTGAGACACATTTAAATACCATCACTTCCCTCTTAGTTATGACTTATTGTTTTGGGAAACACGAGTTATTATATTTTATTTTTCTAAATTAAATATATGTGGAATAATATTTGAGGATTATTGGGGATTTAAACGAAAATTATTACGTGTTCAGAATATTTAAGAGATAAAATTAATAAAAACATTTCTGAATGGGTTTTCTAAATCGACTCTAGAACGATAAAAGTGTTAAAAAGTAGCACTTATAATTGTTAGAATGTCACATAAATTTTAAAACATCAGACAAGGTTATTAGGTTTCTCTTCTTTAGTTTAAACTGAAGCCATAAAGTTGATACTAACATTTCTGATTGTAACGTGATATAAGAAATCTTTTGTTAAACTACATTTTGTTCTATTTTTTCACCTTTTTTTTCAAATAAAAATATAATTACTTTCAATTTGACAACAGTTCGTTCTTTTAGTTGAGGACTTTTATTATTAAATTCTTAAAAATATGAAACAATCAATTTCGAGAATAAAAAGAGAAAAAAGTTGAAACATTGCAAAAAATAGAAAAAAAACTGTTTGTCGTCTAGTAAACGTATAAATGATATTCTGATCGATATTTGCACTTAGTTACTTATACAGTCTCTGTTTTAATCGTTTGATGATCAATTTATTCAAATAATGTGTATTTAGTATTATTTTTATCACATTCATTTTATTGATCTGAACATCATCATCCTACTATATTTGTTATTGCAATATTGTATGATGAATAAATATTCCATGCATTGTAGAGCTTTGAATTTTTTTTCCTTTTTACAGTCGTTTGGCTGGAAAAAGTATTAAACAAAAAATTGGAAAAACTTTTTATAGGAAATATTTTTCACAGTAATATCCTGTTTTGTGAATATTAAAAATTTTATTCATTAATTACTCAGTGCACTTTGCTAAAATAAAAAAAATTATTCGATTATTAATGTTCCATAATATTTATCCAAAAATTTTATATCTTTCTTCGTTGAAAGGTTAGGTAGAGTCATTTATTTTGATATAGATTTACAAAAAATTGCTCCGCGCATGCGCATAATATAATTTTTTTTATTAAAATAAACAGAATTTTTTGTTTTCATGGTAATAAAATTATAGATAAATTTCTATTTCAATTGTTTGAAACAAAGAATTCTAGCGTTTAAATTAAGCCATTTAGATGATGATACTTATTGATCCGTTAATAACTTTAGATTTAAACAAAAAAAAATCCCCATCCGTAGAAGTAGCTTTTTCATCCACGAAAGCTTTCGTTATCTTTGCAACGAAATAGAAAGAAGGAAAATAAATGAATGAGTGCAATTCAAGTTAACTTGAGATTTTTTTTCGGTAACTTTTTTGAAAAATATTTTGCAATCTAAATCTTTTCCCGACGTTTTTCCTGTTTCATCCATAAACTACGATATTCAACTCACGCGACGAATGAAACAACCTTCTCTACCCCTGGCTATCCATTTCTCAAGAGTAGAAAAATGGGGAAAATATTCTAGAGACATGTTCTTACAAAACTTGAGTTTTCAATCCATTATCTGTAAATATATATATATATATATATATACATCAAAAAAATCTCCGAAAAACATTTTCGTTTTCATTTGTGTTATTCATTCTTAACGAACCGTCTGTTAGCAAGATAGAAATGCAATCAATACAGAATATTAATGTTATGCTGCTCTGAAGTAATAAATCAACAAAAAGTGGTTGAAAATAGGTAATAGTAATGAAACTAATCATAGAAATTTCAATGACTGCTGGTTTTTTTCTATTTATTCCAGATAATATATAAAAATATAATTAAATATATTTTCATAGTCAATGATATAATTAAAAATTTTTTATACTTAATTATACCAGATTTGACGGAATAATCCTATTATAATATGTTTTTAAAAATATATTTTTTTCCATACGAGTTTACATACTAGACCCAAACGATTGCTAATCACTGCAAGTCCAGTGCTTAACAAGTGTTTAAAGAAAAATAAACATTTTAAAATATGCTGTAGTTTGTTTATATTATACTTTTCTGGCGCCAATTACAAAAGTCTTGGAATCAGTTTTATTTTTAGTATGACAGTTCAGCAGTACCCTTAACTTTTGTCTCAGATTCAAATTTTTTTTAACAAAGTAACAAATTATACAAAATGATCGTTGGAATAAAAATGATTAAATACTGCCATCAATAGAAAGAAAAAGTTTTATAGTAAGAATTCTTTGATATCCGGAGTGAGTTAGAGGGGAGAGAGTCTTGAAATTGGAAAAAAGTTTCAAGCTTAATAATCTCTTTACAATTCGAAGACGTCTTGGGATACCAATAATGCATTTATATAAAAGAATATTCAACTGTAGAGTTTTCATTAAATCCAATAATTACTTTTCCAAAACTTATTTTAACTCAATTTAAATGATGTCCACAAGAAATTTTAATCATATAAAAATAAATTATACTCTTCTATTAAGTGTAGAACGCAATAATCATGAAATCGATACGTGATGTTTTTGAACTCGAGTTTTAGCTGTGAGGTCAGTCATTGTCCTCGAGAAGGTCGATGGGAAGTGGATTCACTCGAGCTTGAGCAACATATATCTAGTGTATCTGAATTAAGGAAGGCCAACTGATGTATTCAAGTACAGGGAAAGCAAGAAGTGGGTTTGGACTTCACCCTAAGGGCAAGAGAGGCTCGGAATGCATCTATACATGCACACAATCGAAGAAACGAGGGCTTTACGTTGCACTTGCGGCTTGGTCAACAATTGGAAATCGATATCTTACCGTAAGCATTAAAGTATATGCATTGACGCGTATGATCCGCGTAAACTTGGAAAAAAAATTATAATTAATCCTCTAATCCATTTAATAATGACGGAGGAATGTTCTTGAATGCAACAAGCATCGTCTGAGATTTTAAAAAATGTCAAAAATGCCACAAGAAATAATGTACGGCATAAGAAAACAAGCTGAATGATGCAGACTACTGAAAACAGTAGAGCAGGTCGTCGTCGGTCAGCCACCTACAGGATGGCACGGAGGTGCGCGTACGCGTCGCGGTCGAACTTGCAGCTGCGTCGGGCCAACGAAGGAGGTTGTACTGCTTTGAGGGGTATGAAGGGTAGCTAACATCAGTGAGAGGTGCATACGAAAGGTGGCGTCGGCATCGCGACGCCCGGAAAGACTCAGTCGCTATTCGACCTCAGCATGTGTCGTGTAACCTTTTTTAATCTGAATCAAACATAAGTTTGTGTTCCCGCCTTTGTTCTTTATTTTTGATTAGATTGTTAATAAATAATACCACACACTAAAGCCGTGCTTTAGCCACATCAGATCGTGGAATTTTTATTCATCTTTTAATCAAAATAAAAAAAATCGTACATTAAAATGCAAAAAATTCGACTATCGCGAAACTCGAAAGGTGTGGAACAAATTTGCCTGTGGTACTTTATCGGTGATGCAGTGATAAGAGTTCGAGGAAACGTCATGCGTGTTTGAGGGAAGATAAAAGATAACCTGAAAAAAGTTATTTCCAGGCCTTAATGTAGATCTTGATATTAATTATTTAAGAGTTTTAAAGTATTAATTATTAAATATACTAGGTTGAGAACAAAAAAATGCTTTCGGTTTTAAGCGTTTCTGGGAGAAGTTCAATGAATGAACGTGCGTTAATCAGGCATTCAAGTGACCTGATGACCCATACATTTTTACTCACTAAGATTCACATATATATTAGAGCTCTTTTTTGAGGGAAAAAAATTCCACATTTAATAATAGATATTATATATTTTATTTAACTCATTTTAATACAGACAAATCCGAAATCATTAAAGCTACTTATAAATTACAAATGACCGTTCATCAAATTAATTAACGTAGTTGAATTAACAGCATAAAAGTACGAGCTCTTTTATTTCTCGACCTCGTTTTAATTCAAGAGATAGAAGACACTTGAAAAAAATTAATAATTTTTTTTTTCTCGTTGAATATTTTAATATTTTCATTATCATGATTATCCGCCATTTTTTTGTAATGCTTGATAATAGATTTATTATAATTAAATAAATTATCAATCGTTAAAAATAATTAAATAGTCAAATAAAATATATTTTATATTGATAATGATTTGTGCAAAATTATTAATGTAATTATTTTTAATTAAATAATATGCATATTAATGCATTTTCTCAACACTCCATGTCGATATTCTGCTTTAAAAAAATATCTACATATTACTGAGTATTTGTGTTTTTATTGAAACAAGTTTGCGCACGCGTATTTGGCTACTACTTTTCACTAGTATTGTTTACTTTTTGTAAAGAGCTCTTACTATATTTCATTCCTGAAATGTTGGGTAATAAAATGTAGTTAATATAAGTTAATTAAAAATTCTATACTTCGTTAATACGAATGTTGTGTGATTCGTAAAAAAAGCTTTTATTAAAGAAATTTTATTTTTAAATTCATAAAATAAATTTAAGATGCAAGACTTTAATTCAAAATATATTTAATTTTTTTATAAAAATTGATTGAATGTGTCTTCGTATTTCTTTTACAATTTCAATAAGCATCAAGTCGCAATCAGAAGTCATCCATTATAATAAAAAGAAAGTTTAAAACATGTTGGATTAGTTTGATAAAATACTTGAGAATTTACCCTCGAACACGCTCAATCAATTCCTCAACGTCTTTCATACAACCCTTCATTCATTCGCCTTTTCTTCGTCATGTGTCATAGGAATTATATATTTGATTTTCTCGGACGAAAAGACTAGAAGGATCAAGTTGAATAAAATATAAATCGAATTCTTTTGATATTTATTCCAAAAAGTGAACAAGTTGATAACCAGTGAATGGATATTGTTATGCAATTGTTTCAGTGTGCAAGTGAAAAAAAAATTATACGATGAATTATTTGTGTTATATTATTGGGAGTCATTGACCTCTTAACCCCTGATTACAGTTCTATATTGTGATGTTTGATGCTGCATTGGTGTTTTATGCGGCGGCGACAAAAAGGTGTGAATTCCTTTAATACTAAACAAATATTTTAACATTTTAACGTCATACTAAACAGGAAAAGAATTTTTCATCCGACATTGCATGCTAGATTTAAAGTCAAAGTAATTGACAGGCATCTCGTTTATTGTCAAAAACAGGGAAAAAGAAATATCGAAATAGCTAAAGGTAAATATTTTGACTGATGAAATTTATGATATCAATTAAAAGATTTATTTTGAAATTTTTCTTTCTCTGTTTGGATATAGGACTGTTCAAAATAAAAAATCCGGGATATCTAACTTCGACATATACGTCAGGATAAAATATGATTTATACACAACAAGTGAATTAATTAATAACTCACAGTAGTGATATATGAAAATGTAAAAATAACAAACAGCTTCTCAATAAACATCAAAGTCTATAGAACCTCTGAATGCAATAATTGGAAATGAATAATGTAGTATTTTTGATAATCAATTTTTTCGAGATATTTTATTACACATTATATATATATGAAGCCATTGAAAAGCTTTCTTTTATAGTCAGCCCTTCATAATAAAATAGATAATAAAATTCTTAAACTAAAAAGATTAAATAGTTAATGATAGACCTGATTATAATATTCAATAAGGGTTTATAAATCTTCTTAAGGTTGTTTGGCATCCATATGTTGATAATTAAAATAGTAATGATTTTTTAATTATTTTTTTAAAATCCATAGAAATATTATCTTTCAGATCAATTTAAAAAAGGGTTGTCAATGCCAAACTACCTTAAGTTCATCTAGGATAGTTATCTTGAATTATAGTGGATCAAATAAAATGCAATAGATAAATTCAGCTCATGCATTCAAGTCTGCAGTAATTTATAATTGTCCCTTAAAACTACTTCAAACGTGATCGTTTATCATTAATGAATAATTTGCTACAATTAATAACACTCAATTTCACCATAAAAAAAAGTTTATAGTTATTCTCATTCATTATTATTTCAATTTCATCTGTAGTAAAATTATTAAACGATGAATGGGGGAGAATTTCAAGTGACATCGAAACCATTTAGATAATCATAAATAAATTTTATGAGAAAGGTATTGAAATAACTGAATTAATTCCATCGTGTGTATGACCAATGAAAATTAATTGACTTTCATCTTGACGATATCCTCTACATTGATGGCAATGACATAGATCGTTTCAATTGAATAGTCTATACCATTTTCACCTATATCGTGCCAGAGCAATATTCTCTCACCAGTCAATGGCATTTACACTATTCCAATCTATTTTATTTCTATAAAAAAATTGTGATGAAGAACAGCTGATGTTGGAAGCGAAGAAGACTTGAGACTGTCTGCGAGGCCAAGAACTGCAACAGAAACTCTTGAAAATGACGCATTAAAGTCAAGGGAGCTAGAAACTACTGAGGTACTTTGTTGAGGAATGAGTATAATGCTCTCCACCATAGGTCTAAATCGTGAAAAAGATTCAGGGAAGCATTACAATTTATAGTGAAAACAAAGCATCAACATTTTACTATCATAAAACTTTTAAATGAATAAAAGCATGATAAAGATAACTATAAAATATGATTCAACTTTTTTAGTTATGCTCTAAGAATTATGGTTAACACTTTTTCAACCTCGTAAAAAGTAAACACCAGTAATAATAAGTAACAGGTAAAAAATTATTTTACATAGCTTCGAATATCATAAATCAAGGGAATAATTTATACATCTTTCTTAAAGATGATTGCTTCCTGGAGGCTATCACTATTAAAATATTTTCCAACCAGATCTTTATCATTTTCCAACTGGAGATTTATCAGTCCTGGTCTCCATCAAAATATAAAAGAGGCAAAGCACCAACATCTGACTAATTTTAATCGTCATCATCATCATCTAAATGATGAATGGAAAAATTTAATTTAATGATATTTAAAAATAAAAAATAAATCCAAAAGGTAGAAAAGGAAAGAAGCATAGGAAAAAGACGAAATAGAAGAACATGATGACAAAGTGGAGGAAGAAAAAAGCTCTAATAGAAGTAGACGTAGAAAAGTGGGAATAGAGACAAAAGTGAACGACTGAGAAAGACAAGTAGTAAAAGCTTTACCCTTCTGAACGAGAGAGCAAAGATAATTGGGTTGAATCTCGTGATCGATCCTCGTGAAGTACGAGACTAAAACATGGAAGAGAGTTAAAGCCGGAAGTTGAAGAGCTGGAAAGTAAGATGATGAAAATATCCTAGAGGTCTGCATCAACATCAATTTCAACGCTTTTGCTTTCTCTTACATTGCAATACTTGAACATCACTGTTAATTCGCTAGCAAATTTAATTTACGTCAAACGAATAAAGTAATGGTTATAAAATACATCGAATCAACATTTTAAAACAAAAACAATCTCTTTTAAAAGTTCATTATTAAAGCATTCATTGTGGAGATGATATAAATTGTCAAGTCATGCCACAAAAGCATCATATAAAATATGCTATTATAATAGTTGCCAAAGCAGTTGGAATTTTTTTAATTAAATTTAAGACATTTTAAATTCCACAAAATATCCACTTGGCTCTGCATTCTTCCCAATTGATCCCAACAACTCTTTTCATGTAGAAACCAAAATTTCAAATGTCTCTTTCGATTGGCTCACAGTGGAAAATTCCAGCTTTTTACTGACAAAGATATTTCTCGTCGTAAAATCCATGCAACTCAGCCACAACTCAACACATGAGCAGAAGCATAAAGCATATAGCATGTTGAAGTCAGATAGAGGCGTCATATGGACATTTTTCTTTCAAGTTCAGTGTAATCCATGCTCTAGAATTGTAGAATCATTCAAACAGTCAATGTTATCGTATGCTATTATTTTCGAACAAGATGTGCAATGATAGTTATCAGCATTGTGTGGTATAATAATCACAAATCAGTATAATCTGCTAATTTTGTTTATGTAAAGGATTAGTTTAATGCTTTGACGTATAAAGTATGACACTGAAATAGGGATATAAAAATAGATGAATAATTGCCTTTTTTTTCAAAGTTGTCTCTCTAGTCGAATGAAAACAAGTGTTGGTATTAATAATAACAAATAAATTTATAATTATTTAATGATTTTATTTACAATGTTTAAATATTTACTGATGAAAACCTTGATTAAATAAGTGAGTCTTTTAAAAGTTTTTTCGTTGATTGCAATTAGTTATATTGATAGAATTTTTGTGTTAAAATCACCCCTATATTGTGAGTGAACTAAAACAAGCCAGACGTGTGGTAAAAGTTAGTACAATTTGAGGTCAAAGTCATTCTTAAAAAGCAAAATTTTATTCCCTACAAGTTACTTATCTACTTAGAGTATTTTTTATATAGTTTTGAGTAATTATCTTGTGAATAAAATAATGAAACTTTATTATTGAAATATTTATTAATAATCACTAAACTTATGTAACATTGAAATTATAGTTAATTAAATTTTATGCTTGAATAAGTTTTAAAAAAAAGTTTCCTACCTGCAAAATGTATTGAATATATAATAGAATAGAAGAGCTCCTTTGAAACATTGTTACAAACTAATTAATCCAGAACAGAGTTTGAACAATGAATACTGAAGAAATCTTATAAATAACTGCGATAAACTTATCCAGTAATTGGTTTTCAAAATTCAATAAAAAGTAAATAAATGCATAGGAATAGTTTTTCTTAGAAATGATCATTTAATCAATAAAAAAAATTTCAATAAAATATTGTATCTGGATAATCGTAGTTCTTAAAAAAAATGATCAATTCAATAAAATATAAGAAAGTTGTTTGATAGATTTTAAAAAATAATAAAAGAATGTTACCATGTCAATTGCAAAAAAATCAAAATTGTAATTTTATTAAAAAAATATGACTCATTTATGATAAATATTGATTACACTCAATATTTTTCTATTACTTGTGAGGTATATTATTCATAATTAGAACAACATGCAATACTCGCATTCTTAAAAACTTAATGAACTGGAAATAAATGGTAATTTATTTGAGATAGTGCTTTGATAATACAGATGTTCGAGACAATTGAGAGCGCGAATGGAGTAAATGGAAACGAAGCTCGAGTTATCAGTATCTATTTACCAGAGCATTCGTTTGCTGCTATGGAGCTGTCTCTAGTAAAATAACAGAGAGAAGGGTATGTTGCAGTGGGTTGTCTGTATGTCCTTAATAGCTGAAAGGAAGAGTGGAGTAAAATATTTATCAACTACAAAGACATTTTATCTATCTGGTATCCATAAACTGAGGCTATAAAGACCACAATCGTCAAGAATGAAAATACTTTCTCACATAAAGTCATCGGGATAACATCAATTCAATCAACAGAAAAAAAGTCATCTTAATGACATAAAATATGATGAATATTGAAGGTGACATACTCCCACATTCATTGATTTTTATTCTTACATAATCGCTGGTACAATTGACAAACAAAGAATTATCTCAACTGTCTATTGTAAAACCTACAGTCGTACTGCAGACACGTTATTTGTCCGTCCCGTTATCATTAGCACTCAGGAATGATTTATTATATCCCGTTATTCATTTCATTATCTTGTTAAGCTTCAGAGTAAAAAAAAAAGATTACATTTTTTTGTTTAATAATTAATCATACTGTGAGAATTTTTTTTTTTTCAATATGACTTCACAGTAATCTAAAAAGGCTTGAAGCAATATACTTTCTCTGTTAATAATTTCTTTCCCAAGTCGATTGGAAAAATAAATATATCATAATAAACTAGACATAAAAAGATTGCCAGTAGTTAATCTAATATTTATTTCTATTATCTTGGAAAAATTATAAAAACAAAGAGAGTAGATAATTTTTAATTAAATAAAGTCGTTTGAACTTGGAGAAAAAGAAACTACTGAAATAAAGCAATGTTTTTTCTTCAAAACATTTGATGTTGACACAATATTAAATCACCTGTAAATAAATTTTATCCATACGTCACTATAATACAATAAGCCGCAACTGCCAATAAATATTATTTTTTCCAATAGTTCTTATCATTTCTAGAGAGAAAAATTTTATAAAAAACTCTTGTTTTACAATTCTACATCACGAGTTGAAAAGATGACAAAGTTTTAGACTTCCGGTAGTGACTTGATCAACTTCCTCAACGCGTTCAAAGTATTGATACTAAAAATCGATGACCGTTAGTCATTCAAGTGACACTTAGGTTAAAGAACTACATTCTCTAGTGTATCATGGGACTTTGAATAGTCAATATGATAGAAAATAGTTTGTGAAGGTGGTGATGAAAACAAAAAATTCGGTGATGAATAATAATTAAGCAATCTATGTACATCCGTATATTGAAGGTGAAACGAGTTTAAAGAAAGTGATGATGGGATTTATTATGGGCTGCACGTGTTTCAAAGGTACTACACTGGGCAACCTTTATCAAGGTTTGTTTGAGTCATAACTTTAGTAGTTTATTATTACAACTTTTGTGTTTTTTTTGTTTTTAAATGTAAAACTGTGCTTTTGGTATCATTCACATGTATTTCACTAATACTGACAACATTAAATAATTAAACTTTCTTTTTATTTATATTAAGTTCACAAAAAGTTTTTGCCATAACCATTTACTTCACTTGTTTTTATTTTATCAACTACAACCGTATACTCCAGATGTTTTTTTGGATTCTAGTTCTGACAAGTTTTAATTATCACATCGACACTTAGCACAACGTAAGCAAGCTTAGGATAAAAATAATCAATTTTTTCTTTTGAATCAAAAAAAAAAAAAAAATTTAATGAATGAAATTAGAATGAAAGCCATTGAATCATCGTTAGGTTTTTTTCTCTCTTTGAGATAGGAAACAATATAAGATTCCTTAGCAATCAGACTGGGAAGAATAAAAGAAATGTAAATGTCTTTAACTTTTTCACGACAATATAAAATCGAAGAGAGAATATTTATGATTCTTCTTTGAGCCAACAAGGAATTTTATTTGAATCGTAAATAACGCAATGAATCGATAACTTTTTAATCGGCTTGAAGACTTAACTGTTAGAAAGTAACTGTAAATAGAAATAAATAAATAATTATTGATAAGAAAATTAAAAGTTTAATATATAAATTACTTAGAAGATGAGTTTTACTAAAATATTTGCTTGTTATTGGAAAAAAAGATTTTCTTTGAATTATTTCTTGACCTTTAAACCTTTAAACATCAAAGCAATTTGAATTCCACTTAATGAAAGCCTCTTTAGAATGACTTATTCATCAATGTAATAATTTTTTTCTTTTTCGTTTCAGGTATGTATATAAAGCACCATCTACTCTATTATGTTAAGAAATTCTTCGTTGGTGAGTTACAAAATTCTCAATAAACTCTTGAATAATTGTGGTTTTAAGATATGATAAAGTTCCTTACGATTTTGGAAACGTGCACATTCATGATCGATCGTCGACCTGAGCTTTCCCGGGATTTTTTACTCCAAGCTCAAACATGTAGTGCCATCTACCATCTAGACAAATGTTTATATTCATATCATGGTTTAGGGTGCTGCCTTCTAGCATAGATAAAGTTATCATGATATGAAAAGAGCTTTCATATTTTTTCACAATTCTCCATTTGAATGAATAACAATGGAAAATCAATCTTTGTCGACAAAGAAAAATTAAAATTTATGAAACCATCATAAATAAAATCGAATATTATTTTTTTTACCGATTTCTAGCATAGCAGGAAGTTGAATATTCCACTGTTAAATTTAAGCTTCAAAAAAACCTAGGTAGATGTCGTTACGAAACACAAGTAGAGCTTTCAATGATTGGAAATGATTTTAATTAATATTTGCCATTTTAATATAGATTTAAAAATAGGTATTTTCATTATTTAATAAATAATTAATTTTATTCGAATATTTAAATTTAAAAAAACCATGCGGAATGCAATGAAATAATTATAAATATTAATTAGTCGCTGCAATCAATTCAATCGAATTTCAATATTTTATTTTTATATCAAATCTCTATCTGTACACTCTCTTTTTATTAATTAAAATCATCAAAGGTCGGTGATATTAAATATAACAGATTATTCATAGGCATTGAATCGATTCTCTTTTATGTGTGTTATACAAAATCGTTTGTTTTTAAAAAAAAAAATCGCGACCTTTGAGAGTTTTTTTTTTCTATTTATTGAGTAACACTTTTTGTTGCAATTTAAATTCTCATAAAGTCTTTTTTACACAGCCTGAATTAATTTTCAGGGAATTTAACGTTTTTATAGATGTGTACGTGGGATGTTTCGTAATTTAGTTGGATATATTAACAAATTTGTTGAACTTCTAAGAAATTATTGGTGCATAACTAATGACCTTTTTTATACCTCTTCTAACTTTCTTTTCTAAAAAAAAAAACATTGCAATTTAGTGAAATATTTAATAGCTTTGATAATTATCTATTTTCAATTTAACTTGAAATATTACTGATTCGAAGTGAAGTTTTTAATGTTCATTAAAAAATGTGGACATTACTTTTTATCCGTTAAAATTTTTATTGACCTGAATAAAACATTTTTAATAATTTTTAATACAAGAAATGTGTATTTTTTATGTCTTCATAAAAAAAATAAAAAGCTCACTTTGTCGGAAATATAAATCTGGCGGTGAAGAATCTTTTACTTATTTAATATATGTAGAGCATTTTGTTCTGGCTTCAAGTACAATATTTTCACTGGAACGTGAAGAAAATACTGTAAGAGAATTTCTAAAACCTATCTTTTTGATGTATTTTCTTCGATCTGTCAGTTATGTTAAAATATTATTTACTTAAGAAATTTTGCATTTTTCTTCAAAACCAACCATTTATTTGCATAATTAAACACACCAAGTAGGTCAGGGGAATCATTTAATCTCACTCCCTTCCTAATGATTCGAATAAAAATTCTAGAGGTTGAATCATTTATTCAATCAGTCAAAAAAATTTTATTTCTCATTTAACAAAAAATCTAGACATTTTTTGGTAATAAAAAATAAAAGTTTTTTTCTTCATTAGAAAATGGTCTGTAAGACTGAATTCTTATAAACAAGTTATCCATTTCAATAAATATTTTATCACCTGTCAACCTGAATGTGTCGTGTTTTTATGCTTGAGAAAGTTTGCTTGAAGCTTAGCAGATTAAGTACATACAGTTTTGAGTGAGTTTACTTAGCTACTGGTGCATGGTTGCACCATTCAGAAGACAGAAATCAAGCTGTTCCCAATCACATCTTGCTTCTATATTTTTTTGTACACGAGTGTACAAAAGTCTAATTGATCATGAAAATGAATAAATAAAATACCATTAAAGAATATGAAATTAATTTTAATTCAAAAGGTTATTGATTCATTCCTTTTTTAATGAAATTAGAAGAAATACAGACCAGTTTACTTTGAAATATTCTTTTTTCTGTAAATATCTACTGAAAAGCAATCTTTCAGTCTAATTTTATTTGATTTGATCTAATCAATTTTATGGAACATGGAATGTAATCAGATAAAATGAGATTTCATGAAATTTAACATATAAATTATTTTTCAATGAAGATAAATTCATTTAAATCCACATTCTATAATCTTCTCTAATTTAGACTTATGTAAGCTGATTTAATTTGATTAGATCTTGAATATATTTTTGGTAATTGAATTGAATAATTTCCACACCATTGAAACTTCATAATTGAAAAGTACTCAAAAAAAAAATCAATCAATCCAATAATTATAGCATTCTTTTTATTATAAACTCTAAAATATGTATTGTACTGTCAAACGTTAATTTCCAAACTTAAACAATGATAACATATCGAATTTCAAATTTCACAAGTTTCTAGACCAGCAACATTTATCATAATTGTGTTAAAAAGTAATCTAAATGCAAATAAAGGTGACATAGGCAATTTTAAATTCGCTGTTTAGGCGAAAAAATGAAGCCTATTGAAGGGAGAATGATTAGACGTGTGATCAAGGATTTAGAAAGCTGCAGTGGAGGGTGGTAAAGTAGGAGGCCAAACCCTCAGGTCTCGAATGCCCGGGGCAGTTTGCGCGGTATTCGCCCACGTGTCTTGATTGCAGCTGCACAAGCTCTCTTTGCCTCTCTACACCCTCTTCAAGCATCTATTTTCCTCTTTCCCTTAACCTACATGTTCCTCATTCCCATTCGAACAAGCCTGTGTGGTTAAACTTTGGTTACAGCACTCGTACCACCAATTTGTCGTCGACACTAAGACCAGCTTTTTCTCATGTTTTTATTATTATTTTTAATTATAGTATAAATAATCATATTTTTTTAAATTTACCTTTCTCCAACACTTCAAGTACTCTAAGGTTTTAAAGAGACTTAACATAATTTTATAAATCCAACATCTCTGGTACATTTGATCATTAATAATTACCTCAACATTTAAAGTGTGAGATAATTTTGACATTTGGCTTTAGTAGCTTATGTTCTTAGTCAATGAAAATCACAAGAACAAAGAGATTAAGTGAGAGATTTATATAATCTCCAACAAATACCAACGATGTGTAAATGAATGTTGGTAGCTTCATAGAATGATGTACATATTTAAATAGAAATGAAAATTATGAAAATAAAGACAAGGTGATGATGAATGTCAAGGTTAATCCGCTAACAAATTCCCGTAATTTCACTAAACACCCTCAGGAAATTCAACGAGATATGTCAAGGCCATTCGAAGATTCAAGTTCAATCCCAAAATAAACTATCTCATCATCGAACATATTGTGTTACCTATCATCATAATTATCATATGTTGCTCTCTGACGTCAATTGTGAAACCAAGTTATTTTATCCGAATGAAATCTAGCTATAGCAGGTATCACGTTCGATTAATTTAGGGTCTTTAAAATGGATCAATCGTTTGACATGCTTCAATATAGACACTTAGTATTTTAATCATATCATGAAGTAATATAATATTTAATAGATTTATCTCGTTTCCTGGTGCTATATACCTACATCATTAAAGTTAGGGTTTTCAACACAGGTGGTTGATAAGCAAACTTACTAGGTGTTATTGAAATTCAAAATAATTTATAGTTACAAAAATGTATTACTTAAAGAGTCATTGTTACAATGTTACATCAGTTCTCTGAATGCAGTTGACAACAACCTTCGAATTTTAACAAGGTTCTATTCAACGATTCTATTCACACAGAAATCCTTCAAATATTTATATTTTATTTTCCAATATTTTTAGAGTCTGTATGAAACTAGAATAAAAAACTGATAAGGCTTTTATGAGATTAACTACAATAGTTATATTCAGCTGTAAATGAATCAATATAGCGTTGATATTAGTAAATATTAGTTTTAAATATAAATATAATTTTTAATTTAATATAACATCAATAATGATTGTTAACAAAAAACCCACACAGTAGTTTAAATTGAATTATTCATCCAAAAATGCATTTCAAATTCAATTATCATATGAGATTGATAATAGCTCAGTAAAATAAAGAAAGAATACATATAATTTGCTAGGAGGAGAAGTTGACCATTTTTCGTACATATTTGCATACATCTACCAGATCAAATACTAGGTCAATTCTTTAGCCCAATTTATTAAAGAAAGAAATGATGATGAAAGAATACATTTCAACATCACGAAAATGAGAATAATTAAAAGACTTAAGGATGGTTTTATTAAAGTAGCTAGAATATCTGATACAATGGAAGATATTCAGTTGCTAATGATAACAATTAGTTTATCATTTGACGTCAGCATTGAAATGGAAGAGTAATTTTGCTACAATTAATGTTTATAACACGCCTATAACGAGTCTCAGATGATTTATTCATGTTGCATCTGACAAGTGAATAATTTAAGTCCACTGAAAAATAGACAGGGATTTATAAGTCTGTATAAATATGATGGTGAAATAATATCCTTCAAACTAATGAGTATTATATCCTTGTTAAATGATGTTATGAAACTCAAATTCTCCTAGCCTCTTTGCTCGTAATTGATGCTCGGATAAACTTTGGTGGCGGCTATTGATTTCCTTCCATGTTTATCCATTGGTCCATGAAATTAATGCCTATACATGTAGGAATATCTGCAGTTTGTGTGAGGTTTGTGATGTAGTAAACAAAGGACTGAGGACTGGTGATGTCTATGTTGCAGCTAAACTGTCAAGTTTAGAGACATTTGTGACTAACATTACATTTAGCTTCTGACTTTTAAATAACGCTACTTGCCTTGCTTGAGTTGAATGTTGACAGGTCAGTTTACTGGTTTCATTTTTATATTTCATATTTTTAAATGTAATAAAACTATTGGGGAAGACTTTTTCTATGATGACATGAAATTGGAGCTTTCCATCGTAGAACCAATTCATCAAAGTTACTGATTCAACCTCCTACACGCTGACGCATGTCAATGCTAAAACAAGCTGTTTGAGCATAAAATATCTAAATAAATTGATGTCTTTTAGTCTCTTTGAGAACATTAATTAATAATTTCTGCAAACAACCTATATTAAATTTTTGTTTCAATTTAAATTCACAGCAGAGATCAACTGTACATCTTTTATTTATTATACTTAAAGTAATCTGGAAACTGGATAAGTTTTTGCTACGAAATTTCAAAGTATTATTCATAGGTTAATTCTAGCATTTCATTGATATTTTAATGAATTAAAAATTAATTGACTTAGAAAAAGTAACATCAAAATCATTGAGCATAAAGGAAATTTTGAATTAATTTGATAAAATCATCTGGTCAGAAAACTTAGTATATCTCACCTAAAGTCGTTAAATGGTACTTGAATACGTGTCATACAAAGGTTTTTCAAGGCGAAGGACAACGAAAATGAGTAAGAAGAGCTCTTGTAAGTCTGAGTATACCACTAAGAGCTGTGACATATATAGAAGATGGAGAATTATCTTTTCTATGACCCTCATAACGTCTTCAAAGTACAGTAATATTTTTTTTGCCTTTATTGTCATCCTCTATAGTATGAAGCATCATTACTTACAGGTTTTTTCTCATTTATATTTCATTATGTTATTACTTCTATCTCAAGTATGTTTAATTTTTTATATTAATTGATAGCAGGAATTATTGATAGAGATGATTCTGAAATCAACTTTGGCAATATAGGTATAGACTTTGATAGTGAATATTGAAACCAATAAAATGATAACTATTCCAGGTAGCCTTGGAAAGTTCAACTGAAAATATAGGAAACAGTTGTTAGATTTGATCTCTTCAATTCTGGTTGTTACAGTGAAAGCTGTGGGCGTTAAACCATAGTTATATAAGCTCTGTAGGTTAGCATGCTTATAACATTTCATTCACTTTGAATGATAAATTTGTAGTTCGACAGACAAGTTCAGAAACCAATCAAAATAATAAACTTATATGGATTAAATAAATTGTATACCACCACATTTCAATCATATGTTACTACTGAAGCTCTATTTGATTTCAAACAAAAAGTTTCATCAAATCTTCTTATAAAATAATAGCTTTCTGTCCATTGCTATATAAACTTATCACTATTAGTAAGCTCCAGGTTGTAACAAAAAAAATTATCACATATTTAATCATTCCAAGTTTAGTTGGAATGATTATATATAAAATATGTATAAATAGTTTTTATGAAATACAAAGCAAATATTATTGTAACAATTAAAACTATATTAGTCTATTATTGATATTTCCAATGAAAATTAATTAGATTGAAATTTGTATTGTTTCTAGAAATAATTCAATCAATTTAACTAATTATTTGTATTGAATATTGATATTTCTAATAAGCTAACTTGATGAATTAAAATGAATATTGTAAATATTAAAAAGCAATATTACAAATATAAAATATGTCTACTAGAGAATTGTATTCAACATGATTAAAGATAAATTTCTATCTTCTTTGCAAAATCTCTGTATTGTGATTAGTTTTGAGGATAAATATTTTATCGGAAATAAAGGAAATAGTAAATATTTATCAAATTCTTATCAACACATCTGTACTTTGTAGATTAATCAAATTCGTGCTCTAATAATTTTCTACGCTGTGATGGATACAGTTTCGCTTTGATGTATTTTATTGTCAACTCTACAATATGCGGTTGAAAAACTTTTGATGTCTCCATAAAATCAAGTTTTTCTTCTATTTAACTACTTTTTAACATTCAATTAAATTTTTTTATTATCCTCTTTTTACCTCAGTTTATCGCTTTTTCATCTCATTTTCGTTTCTTTTTCATTAAGTTTTCGAGTAAAAAAATATTTTTTCTTTCCAAGTAGTGATGTAACTGACGATAGGAATGGGTGAAACTTTTATGAGAAATTGAATTTGACTACGTCTAAGAACCACTTTTAAACGTAATTCGACTCGCTTAGAAAATATATCTAGTTGAGGGAATAAGTTAGTTGTGAAGTTTCAAGAGCAAATGATGAACGAAGACCTGGCCCTGTCAACTCAGACTTCAGTAGCTATTCGGCCAGCTGTTCGTCCTTGACACTACCTTGAACTTCTCAAGCAGCTTTATTTATTTCTTATATATATATATTCGTAAGTCTCTAACTTATTCATGAATATTCCTACATTAATTAGATGGTTTAATTCAAATAATATTTATCAGAAGATTATAATGAGAAAAAATTTATCAAATTTCCCTTTTGGATTAATAAACATGGCATCATTAAGATTCAATTGAGGTAAATCAAATATAAACTGTACGTAGGAGGAATTCAATTTTGTGTAGAATATCAGTTTGGTTAAAAACATTTACTTACTATTTTAAAATAATTATATCTAATTGATGTTAACAATTTGAAATATAAGTAAATTATTACGTAAATGCTACGAAGGATGTAGGTGATGAATTGAATGAGTACTTAGCAAAATTGCTATTGAATAACATTGCAATTAATACAATTTATTAATTCTACGTATTTAGTTTTAAATTAATCAAATATTATACATGGACATTATATTAGATTGATTTATACATGATCGTATTTCTAGCCTGATGTACTAAAGCCAGCACTAAAACTACCTCCTGATCCTAATCCACTGCTTACTCCAGATAAACCACTACCACTCATTATTCCACCTCCGATTCCACCACCACCACCTATTTTGTTACTTGCTCCTCCAGAAAATCCATTTGATCCAGCACTTAAAGTTCCAGAAATACCACCTCCGGACATTCCGCCTGATCCACCACCTATGGTTCCAGAAATGCCACCTCCAGTTCCACCGATTGCTCCTCCACCTCCTGATCCACCCCCTATCGTTCCAGAAATGCCACCTCCAGTTCCACCGATTGCTCCTCCACCTCCTGATCCACCACCTATCGTTCCAGAAATACCTCCTCCGGTTCCACCAGCTCCTCCGCCACCACCGATTGCTCCAGAAATACCACCTCCGGTTCCACCAGCTCCTCCTCCACCACCTCCGCTAATAGTAGCTCCGCCACTTATTTTTCCTCCTGGTATAAGACCTCCAATGTTTCCTCCTATTCCACCAGCACCTGGTATAAGACCTCCAATAGTTCCACTAATTCCACTTCCTCCACCACTGATTCCTGGTATGAGTCCTCCTCCTATCTTTCCTCCTATTCCACCAGCACCTGGTATAAGACCTCCAATAGTTCCACTAATTCCATTTCCTCCACCACTGATTCCTGGTACGAGACCTCCAATAGTTCCACTAATTCCATTTCCTCCACCACTTATTCCTGGTATCAGACCAGTTATTCCTATTCCTCCACCTGATCCTCCACCTGTTCCTCCACCTGTACCAGTAGTAGTTACTCCATTATTTGTTCTGGTAATAATAGTTCGTTCATTTGTTCTAACATTATTTCCTCCAGATACATCACTCGTTCCACCATTGATTACTGGTGTACGAGTTATTATAGTTCTCGTTACATCATTTGTTCCACTTCCTCCTCCAGAAATTACAGTTTTATCGTTCAATAATTTCATCAACAACATTTCTATTTGTGAATTAACTCGACGTAGTTCTTTCTCCATTGCTTCCAATCTATCAGAATCTGCCGTTGCTTTTGTTTTCACTTCAGGTTTAGAATCTTCATCCTAAAAACATCCAAAAGTATTTTTACAAATTCGTAGTCTTACTCAATTTAAATAAAACTCACTCTTTTATTTCTAAGCAACAGTTAAATTAAATAATTGTAAATAGAGTTATTAAACTTGTTGCTTTGCTTTATGAAAGAATTATTATTATTATCAGTCTTATACCAACCTCATCGGAATAATAATCACACAAATCACTCCAAGAGAAAAAAGAATGCACCTGTAACATATCAATTTAGCATTTGATCAAATTATCAAAATTTATTTAAATGAAATATAAAATTTAAAAATTAAAAAAGTATTGGTGTTTATTTTTTTATAAAAATCGTGAACAGAATCAAACACACTTCCACTCATTTTAATTTTTATCAGTTCAGTTTATTTCCATAATTAAAAAGAAAAACTAAAATGAATACTAAAAGTTATGACTATCATAAAACTTTTTAGAAAAAAATCTACATTACCTGAATAAATGTCGTGCCTATGATCAAAAAAAATAACCACTGCGGAGGCATTTTACATAAAAAAAATGTCACTCCGAAAAAATGAGTAGAATTATTCTGATGATACTCTAGCAGCCAACTACCTTTTTATATTACCTTAATGTCGAAATTTCTGATAAACTCAAGATATTAAGACAATTTTTCAACATCATTTTTTTACTTTTCACTACTGTATGATGTCATTATTATTGTAAATATTATTTATTTAGCTGCTATTATTTATTCGCTTGTACCTTCAATTTATTCTGTATTACACCTGATCAATAATAAAAATATTTATCAGCATTTTCGATTGAATTATCATATCAAGTAGTTGAGAAATCGTTTTGATAAAAAATTCTTGTCTATTTTATTAAACACAAATGACTTTTCATTCATCCCTAGTCTTTGTAATGGAACACAAAAAGTCTAAAAACGAATAAAGCGATTTCGAGCTTTTGGATGAAAGCTTACTTAAGCCTCTTATTCGAATCATAAACTGTCTGCAAAGAAAGCCTCAGTGTAGACTGTGTATACAATTAAATAAAGTTTTAATTCGAGAAAGAATGCTTGTATTATTTAATATAAATATCACAATGGTAAATTAAACATATCAGTCATTGAATCAATGTTTAATTCAAGTCTAAGTAAGAAAAATGGATCAATCATCATTGTTTTTGTATTCACGAACAAAATTTGTGATTATTATTAGTGAAAGTGATAAGTATTGTTGAAAACTGAGGTCAATATCAATTCAATATGGTTGTTAATGACTTTATATGACTCTAGATCATCATTTATTGTTTATACAAATTCAAATTTGTTATAAACAATAAACTCTAAAAGATGACAAAATTACGAACTGTAATGAATGGGAAGTTTTTCGTTAGACGCAAAGTGTGCGCAGACCCATTTTTTGATAATTATATTTAAAATTATCTAGGCATTTTTTGACAATTGCTAATCTCTTGCAAAAAAAATTGATCAAGCAATTGATTTAATTCCACTCAAAGTAAAGTCGTATCAACTTTCAATCAGCAACAAAGTTTTCTCAAGCCTGAAAATAGTTTGTTACCCAACACAAATACATGAACGTATTTCTATATTTTCCATAAATCTTCTATAAGTTTCTCTTAGCAAGAACATCTGTTCGAATGTCAATATTCCGATATTATACTTAGGAATATCATATCAGATTGCCAAACATGTTATATATATATATATTTATATACAAACGTGATACATAGAAACATTTTTTGTAATAATCGATCAAGGTGTATGTGTTTCTAGATAAAAAGAAAAAAAAATAAAAGCTCTAGAGACTAATAGAGAGAATGGGAGGGAAAAAGGGGATCTAACAAAGCCATACTGAGTAATGGCGTCGAGGACATCAGAAAAGTAGAGACAGAAAATCGTCACGAACGCTGTCAGGCAATGGTTTCCATTCTGAGTAAAGGCTTTTAACGTCAACCACAGACGTTTTTAGATCTATACTGACGATTTTCTTTTCAAGGAGCTTACAAGCTCTTACCCTTCGTAAATTTAAGGTACTTGTATTTTTTACTTACCAATAAAAATCTCAAAAATTTTGCGTTTGTGAAGTCCTTTGTTGAACTTGACTTTTTTGGGTTCTGCTGTTTTTCTCGGAATTATTCGTTATTGTTTCAACAATCTTCTATCAACATCCTAATTGAAAAAAAACCCTCCCCAAAGTATTTTTAAATGTTAACGATTCATTTTTCAATGTGAACAAAAAACCTTTTGAATACTATAGAAATTATTAAATGTTAATATTTCAAAAACCGGGCAGTCATTAAATTAATTTTTTTTTGCTCATTAAATTCAGGAAAACATTATTAAGATAGTGTATTATTATATGGAAATTAATTAAATAAATTATCATTACCTATATTGTCTACAATAATTTTTGCAAATATTTTTTTTTTTAAAGAATATAATTAATATACTCGTCATATTTTCACGCTAAAATCAACACTCTTATTACAATTGAAGTTAAATTCTCAGAAATGTTAGACCTTGATGTAATATTATGTTAAATTGATATAAAATGATATGCAATGTTTAATCTTACTACAGCACCTATCAAGTTCAGTCTTGACATAAACCTCTAGGGTGTAATATTTTAGTCGTAAAGAAAATCTCATTTCAAAAAGCACATCTATCTATTATCTAATGTTATTTTTCATCCTTTTTATTCTTTATGTCGAAAGGTTTCCTTTATGTCTCATCTACTTATCTTTATTTTGTTACTACCACCCACATCACTACGTTAAATACCGAGTTTCTTTGTTGAGAATTCTTTTTTTTTTTTTTCATTTCTACTATTTCTAATCGCACAACATTACTTGCGTATTTTTCCCATTTGACCACAGAGTGAACAAATCTGTTTCTCGTGGGAAATATCATGCGAAGTGCTGAAGAGAATGAAAGTAGATGATCATAATTTTGTTCTAGAAAAAAAAGATTAAATAAAACTTGGGATAAAACAACGTATTTTATTTCTTGTCACATTTCATAATTTTTTTTTAATTTATTCATTTTTTTTTTTTTTAATGTAAAAGAAGGAGAAACAATAAACAAAGGAAAAATTGCAAGAACAATGAGAGAAAGAGAAAAATTAAAAAACTAACTGCAGTAAATTCTCAACAATCGACAATTACTGGTGCAATTAATTACAAATAGTTGGTTGACTAAAATTATATTCTACGCTTCGATAATTAAGATCAAAATCTCCATAGTGAAGTTTCAGAATAAGTGACAAACTGTTCAAAGTGTTCACACCATATTTGATTAATTAAACTTTTGATCAAAGTATAGATGTTCAAAGGAAAGCCGATTAAACTCACAGTTGCTAGAAAAAAAAAGAATTCAAATAAAACTTTATTTCCAAATTTAATAGCTGCCGGATAGAGACAAAGCTGCAATCTGTATTTATCTATTCTTTGGAGAATTCGAACCAAGGTCAAGGTCGAATAGTTGACTTTGAAAAATCAATATACTTTGATTTATTTCTTTTTTCTCCATAATGAATTTTTCAATATTTATAATATAAATGCTTTTTCGCAATATTCTGTGAATAAAACAAAAATGGAATCTATTTTTACCCAAAAACTTGAGGAATAAAAAGTAAAACAGATATCTTCGATTAGTTCGAAGTTGAATTCAAAGAAATGGAAAACTTTTTATCGTCTTGACTATCTTCAATGTTTCTAGATTTTTTGTTATTAATTAAAAGCACATTTAGAGGATGAAATAATATATATATATATAATCAGAAGAATTGTCTCAATCAAGTAAATAGATTATTGATCCTTTGTCAAATGAAAGCATATTAACTACTTGATAATAAAATGCCGAGTAAGAAGATTATGAATCATTTTATTCATTTCAAGAACTCAAATTATGACTTTAAGTTTTTATTTCTTTCTAGTGCAATATAAATTACATTGAGCTTGCAATAAACATTAGAAGTTAGTATAAAAATTCTGTGGAGGAGTCATGTCTAGTATACAATTATATATCTCTGTAAAAGTTATAACTTATATCTGTAGATAATTGATATCTTATTGATTTTTTAATAACATTTCTTCAGTCTACAGAAAAGCTACGAGCCTTGAAAATCTTCTAGCACGCATTTAAGCATTATCTGAAGAAAAATCAGAACAAGGTTGTGCGAGTAATCGACCAAAGTTTTAAAGTTCCTCTGCTTTTTATTATTATTTCTCAATAAATTAGAAAATTACAGCTATTAGTTCGTTTTTCATGACCAAATCTTTGAGAACAAGTCATTCAATTGAAAGACAAAGTATGTCCAAATGCTCTTTTTAAATTAACTTTGTTCTTCCGTTTAGTTTATTATTTTCTCAAGCAAAACTTTATCACTGCTAATACAAGAAAATTGTCGAATAATTATTTTAACTTTAAAAAAGTAATTGAATATAAAAATTATGCTAAAACAAAGCTGAGTGTATAAATATTTAAATGAATTGACTAGATCATCCACTAAAGATCAATGAATTGTAATTTATTTCATTTTTACTTTCTTTTTCGAAGATATCCTTATCTCTGTCTATTGGTCGGAAGACCAGGACTAAAAAAAAGGAATTTAAAGTCTTTGTGGTTAAGTATATGATTCACATATTGAGACAACAAAAAAAATCGTAATTAGTCTAAACTTATTTTTAGAATTTTTTTTCAACAATAACAACATTAAGAAATGTTAAATTACTATTCTAATTAATTATAATTAATAGTCTATTCATGTGAATTGCAAATTCAAGTATCTATTGTTGCTAAAATTCCATTTAAATATGTAATTATTTGAGTCAATGAAGCAAATTTAGCTCCTATTGAGATTATTCTCTTATCGTAATCTAATCGAGAAATTTTCATTAATTAAAGTCATCTAATTTAATAATCGATTTTATCTTTACATCGCAAGTGCCTTTTAAGAAAAATGAATTCCTTTCCTTTAAATATTACTTTCGTTGTAAAAAAAGCTGTGTCAAACGATTGTATCTTACGGAACATTCGGCAGACATTTATCAGCTAAAAAGTAATTTATTGGCAAGAGATGCTTCATTCATTCAGTGCTTCGACCTTGAACTGTAGTAGCTCACCGCAGAAATAAGCTCAGGTTTTCTCTTTCGCGTCTTTGTCTGGATCAATCGATCAGTAGTAGCACTCTTTTATGACAATTTTTTTCACTACAAATGAAATTCAGTAGAATAAAAATTGTCAAGTATGAAGGAGTTTTTTAGAATTAAAAAAAAATATAAAGATAGTATTATTTTTATGGTTCTATTGTACATATCAATGACGTCAATAAAAAGTGTTGTATCATAATATCTACCAACGTTCATTCATCTACAAGATTCATTCACGCAAACGCGTGATATGACGTAAAAAATAGTATAGAATACATAAACAAAGAAAAAGTCTTCGTAGGAGTTATTTTAAATTTTCACTGAAATATAAATTAAACATATACGTCACGAATCATCAACGTCATCATAAAACCAATAAAGAAGAAATTTAAAATATGACAATTTTTCACATACATTTTAGAAAATTATTTAATCAAATTTATTATTTTTTTTTTATTCATCCATTAATGTCATTTTTCAGCAAAAATAATTATCAAGCTAATTTTGATTTATGTGTCTCAGACACTTAGCACTTGTAGCTATTTTTTTCCATCGGTAAAATTAGATAAGAAATTCGTGAAATAAGATACACTAGAATATGCGACATAATTTAAACAGATATCTGGTCTATTTTCGATTCGTGATCTGATCGGATCTAATAAATGTGTCTATAAAAAGGCGATAAAATAAAATAAGTAACAAAAATAAATAAAAAATGCAAAGTAAATCCGATTTATAGGAGAATTATATAAAAATATGAAAGGAAAAGAAGGGAAATAGAGTCAGCAATCCTTTTGTAAATGCATAGACTCAATTCCATCCTGTGTAATCTCTCAAAGTCGATTATTGAGTTACAAGTAACGAGACAAAAAAGAATTAAATTAAGGATAAAATGGTATCTTAGAAGAGTCATAAGCTGTTTTGAAACTAACGAAAAAGTATAAAAATAAAAAAATAAATAATCCATGTTATATGAAATAGCTTTTTAGAGCATAAAGATGATACATCTTCATACATCTATAGATAAACTTTTTTGCTTAAAGCCATGAAGTCAAGGACAAAGCTTTTCCTCTTTTCCTCACATTCATACAACACCAAACTGATTTCTATCATCAAGGCCATTCACGTATCAAATAACTCCGGAAATAGTAACAATATACGAAATTTTTTTCTCTTCTGTACCTACCAATCATTCCTCTCTTGTGCAAATTTGTCAGTAGATTGTACAAATATACCAAAAGAAATCCCTGAGTATTTTTTAAATTTAATTTCATGGACTTTGTGTAATTTTTATCTTTTGACAGTCGTCAAGTTCACCCGCATGATGCTGTTTATAGTCAACGTGCAAATTTTAATTGGTTAGATAAATATTTTTTTAAAACAAAATTTTTCCTTAATTCAAAGTTTTTCTATACAAATTTATATTTTTGGTAAATATTAATTCATCTTAATGAGAAGTTATTGTATAAATTGGAAACGTGATATAAAATTTCATATACAAATGTTTGCGCACAAAAACCTTGGAAATTTGTCAGATTATAATTTTCCCTTATGAATATTAATTAGGGTAAATATTAAAAAGCATAATTAATTTTCCTGATGCTGAAGCCAGCAGTCAATATAAATAATAATCAGTATAGAATGGCAGAAATGAAAATAAATCAAATTGACAATAATATTGAATTAATTGAAATTCCTCATTCAAACACTTGAATGTACGCATATTATCAAAAAAATATCAACCTATCGACATTGTGATTGTTTCAAATTGATAGAATAATTTTTAGCACATTCTCTGTTGAAGTAGTTTGGCATTGACAGGCTCACAATTGACAATCCTTTTTTTTAATTCATCTACAAGATCATATGTCTATCAGCAAAGAGACTTGATTCAATGTAAAAAAAATAAAAACAGAAAATAATCATTATTTTGACTACCAATATGCCAAACTATCTCAAAATAGGATAAATTGAACAGAGTTTGAAAATCAAAAGAAAAATATTTGTACAAATTAGCAAAACTATTTTTGCAAGCTCCACATTTGTGGATTGAACTTGTACATATTGCTATCAATATTCCAGCATTTGGGTGGTTTTTAAACCATAAAAAACGAGAAAAGCTTTTCTTTGTGACTGTGCCAGACTATTCTTGTTCCACGCGCGAGTTTTCTCCGGTAACGATCGGCTCCCTTGCCCGGGGTACAAACGCAGGGACAGCACGTACTTTCCCTCTCCGCTCTTCATGCGCTTTCGACCCTCTTTCATATAACTTTCACCCCCTTTCACCCTCAACGTTTCTCTTACCATAGAATACCAACCAAAGCACCCACGCGTTTTCTCATGCGATTTCTCTCAGCTTGACGGTGCTGCTGCCACTCGGAAAAGCTGCGCAGTTGCTTTACTCTGTCAGATAGCTAAAACTCGTTGTAATCAGTCGACGAGAGTCGCGTCAACCCTTACTATTCTCTCGCAACAACTTTCTCCTCAACACCACCACAAAAGTTTCGTTTAACTGCGTACCATCTATGACTGCATTTATTTTTCCTCCAATAATTATCAAATAACAAAAAAAAATATTTTGTGAGATAATTTTATTTAAAAAAAAATTACTATAAATAAATCAACAATTTCCTTCAAATTTTTGGCAATTAATTATTGAACAAAAATATTCTTAAAAATGAAAGTTTAAATGAAGAGTGACAAAGTCAGATTGATAAAAGAAATTAATCATTGACTGAAGAATGTCAAAATTTGATTGAAAGAGAAGGAGAAATAAGATTTTAAATAAGTGTTTGAATAAATCATCTTGAGAAACATTATCTAAAAAATGGTTCCTTGTTTATCTTCGCGACCTCGAGAAGGAGTTCAATCAGCATCGAACGGAGCTGAACGTCGAGGTCATAATATGAGTGGTGTGAGCTTTTTAACCGCAGTAAAGACATTCACTCCAGGTGGTAGTCGTCGTCGACATTGTGATAAACAACAGAAATTATCTGAATTACCACCACCAGTTGGTAGTCATTGTAATATTCAACCTGACATTGTTCCCACTTGGGACTCAGCACCACCAATTACTCCACCAGCTGATTTCCTTCCCCCTGGATACAAACGAGGTGACAAGTATCTGGGTGAGAAATTTTCATATAATATGCTCTGAAAGCATTCTTAATTAATTATAATAGTTAAGCTCATAGAGATTTCACGCGTCTGAGAAAGACAGCGAGTCAATGACCTCACCGTCGCGATGCTAGGAGTTCAAGTTCATGAAAATTATATTCCATTATTTCGCTCTTTTTTTTTGCTTAAAAAAATTCTTTGTTTCCTTGAAATTATGTATTAAAAACTCTTCTAACATATTTCTATTTAAATTTTTTTCATTCAAGAATTTTCTATTTTAATTATAAATGTATCCTTGTATGAAAAATCTCATGTTGGATATTAATAAAATAACACCTAGTTTTTTTTCCTTATCTTACAGATAGAATTTACTAGAACCAATCTTCAACTCAAATATTTTCCCTCTATAAATTTATATTTCCCTTTTCTACCCTATTTATTGATTAATTTTGTCTACCAAGCATAACCAATAATAAATGAACTCCAGCTGTAGGAAGATGTGGATAAAATTTTTCAATAGTTATCTTTTAATAATCAAAAATATTTAAACATTTTAAAAATGACTGAATAAATATTCATATCATTCTAATATTTGTTTAAAAAATAAATTAGACCATATTTTAAAAATAACATTTAAATAATAATGGATAATTTAAAAAAAAAACTACAATTAACTAAGAAGATCATTATTCTTCAATCAATTGTTTAAATAAAAGAGAAAGAAGAATCATTTAATAAATTTCATAACAAAAATATTAGCTTAAATATTCTGTTTATTCTCGTAAAATGGAATGAAAACATTTTCTTGTAAATAACTGATTAGATTCGAGTTGGAATAATACTAACGAAATTACTTTTTCTTGCAAAATGATGAAATAGTAAAAAAAAAAGTCCTGCTTTCCAATGAATAATTGCATCTTTAATATTCATTTCAATGTCACCGTTGTCAAATTGAAAATTTTTAATAATAAAAATAATATTTCAAGTAACCATATTATCAGTTTTGTCTTACCATCTGTTTGGTAGCTGGTTTTTATCTAAATTTACACCAGTTGCAGTGGCGATTAAAATGTAATTTTCTCTTCGTTTACCATTTCCAACCTTTTTTTCCTATTTTCCTTTTTTGTTTGCACACTACTACTATTTTTCCTTACCCACGACCTTGAACAACGAATACATCCATAATTCAAATAGGTTCTCGTCTGCACTGTCAACTCAACAGGGCTTTACACTTTTCCGCAAATCACATTTGCACTTTTTTATTTTCGTTTTATTTTCCAACAGTTCGTGACAGCGCAAGTTACTATCGGAAATTGCTTTATCCGATTACAATTCGTTGATCCTAACGACGTAGAAGACACAGAAAATTTATTATTCCTATAGCAAATAGAGAAATAAATGGATGATAAAGTCCAAGTAGTTATCTCGAGTATTGGTCAGACAAGTGATTGAATTGTTTTTATACATCATTTTGAAATAAATATTAACAACAACAACAAAAAGAACTAGATTTATTAAGCGTTTTTTCAGATAAAATTCATACCCAAAATATCAAGAGAAGTTTTTAGATTTTTTTTTTAATTTATACATTCAATTTTCGATCGCAATGTAAATTGGACCGATCAGTTTTGATTGGATTTAACTTCCATAGAAATCAATAATAAAGCAGGACACATTTATTTTTATTCTTCTTACTTAGAGTTATTGGAATAGAATGGATTCTATTGAAAATTTTCGGAATATTGGTGTGAACAGTTAAATACAATGAATTAAATAAATACTCGACAATCGTTTTAATATATCAATCATCAGGAATGATGGTATTGTTTATAATAAAGTGCTTTATTGTTTCTATTCTAAACAAACAATTATGAATCATAGTGGCTTGTAAATTTTTTTTTTGCTTTTCAATCAATTGATTCACTTCTTGTTAAATTGGAGTGGTTTATTCGCATGAATTGAACGTTAAATACGTTATTCTTTGAAGAAAAGAGTTGCTGCAACTCCTTCATATTTTTTATTTTCCATTCACTCATATTTAAACTGGAAATGAAATTGAATTAGTCAAGTTGATGTAGATGTACCAGACGTTTACTTTCACCTTGAACTTCATTTCTGCTAACTTTTTCTTTTTTTACAGAAGATTGTGAATAAATAGTAGATTAATTATAAATTCAATCAAGTAATTGTTGAAATTCAAATTAGAGTTATTTAGTATAACATTTTCAATTACATCGAGGATAATAATTAAAGTTATTGACAATTAATACATTTAACAATTATATTTGCTAACAATGATTTTCAATTTAAAATTGATAATAACAAGTATCCGAAAGTTATACAATTAAATTAAATTAAATTAATCGTAGAATTAGGTGTAATTTAATGTCCTTTTGAATAATGAATTCTCATTTATGCTCATTTTTCAACAAGACATGATATGACAACAGAATATAACACGAAAATCCATCTAAAATAAAAGCATCATTATAAAAAATTCAAGAGTCTACTCTTAAATTCGAGCTTAATTTAATAGCATCATTTTTTTGTTATATTAATTATTTGAGCAATCACTTAGCTTATTAAATATCGTGGTAAACAAAGCACTAAACTCATCTAATACTTCAGTGGAAATTTTTGGGCTGAAAAAATTAATTAACTAAGAGGTTTACTCAGTCTTCTTTTAAAAATATTTTGGCATGAAAGAAACTCAAATAAAAATCTAAATATTATTATTACCAATTGTTATTTTTTCTATTTAAATGTTAATAAAACATCAACTTCCGGTAAAATTAAATTGTCAAGTTGTCAACTGTGAGCCTGTCACTGCCAAACTACCTTAACTACTTAATGATTAAATCATTGTCGAATCTCTGATTTTTTTTATTTTCTGTTCTTCAAAGAAAGCTGGCTCTGATTATCATAAAAGTTGTTTGCCAATCTTTCTAACTGATGACTAACAATTCAAAACATATCTCTTCAAACATAAATAATAGAACAAAGTTGCAAAATTAAATTTAAATAATACATGTAATGTTCCTGAGTCATTCTCATGATTGCTAATTTTGTTGAGGGACTTTAAATGTACGTTTATACCGTCATATTTTAGTTTAGCATCCATTTATTGAGTTCTCATGATCTCCGGAATTCCTTGTGCTCTCAGTGTTTCTTCAATAACCCAACTACTCTGCTAAATCTCTTGGTCTAAACTGACGTAATATAACGAGTAACGCTCTGCGATTTAAACGTAGCCAAGGGCAACTCTATTCATAGTAACACTCTTGTGGTTACGCTACAACTTAACGCATTTCTCCTTCCCCACTTAATTAATTGCAAAAAGTATGAAAAATGTTAAATTCTCCATTTGCTATCATGCCTTACTTTTTAATAGTCGTATATTTTATTTTATGATGAATAAAAATTTTAATGAAAGCCTTAAGTATTTTTAGCAAATGAAATTTGGTCAAGGATGCAACAGTCGGCGTCGTTGTTGTTGTTTAAGTGGTTCAGTGGCTCTCGGAAAGAATGCATAGCCACTCAAGGGTATCATTATATATTACTAAATATCCGTGAATTCTTTAGATCTATTTCAATCATCTTTCTTGCAGTTGATGTTTAACATTCGTTGCGGATACTTCATAGTCAAAAACGTGCTGAATAGATAGTAGAAGTGTGATTCATAGCTTCTCAACGGTGAAGGATACGAGAATGAAAAATATTTTTATCTGAATCTTTATTCAGCTGATTTCTAGATAAATCTTTAATTCAATCATTTTTATCACCAAGAAAAAGAAGTGGTTGTTGAATTTATCAATAAAATAAATATTCAATTTTGCTATAAGAATTATTTCAATGAATTTATTAATTCATAATCCGACAAAGGTGAAGAAGTTATTCAAAAATAACGTCAAAAAAGTGTGCTCTATAGTTAATGAACAAAAAGGTACATTTTGGAATTTTTTATCCGATAAAAAATCTACCAGAAATCTTGATAAGAAGCTTCAGAATGTTGTGTTATAAATTATCAATCATAATCACAACAAATATCATTTTAAAAATGTTTCCTGTTTCCGTTGACTTTGAACACATCAATTTATAGTGTTGCAAAAATAATCTACAAAAAGTAATAAACGACTTTACGACTTACAGAGAAAAATGAATATATTAGAAAAATATAAACAAAAAAGCTATGAATGATAGCATAAAATTGTAAAATTTACATTCCTTTGACTACATTTTTCCTTGAACATAGGAATAGGTTGTTATATTACAGTATCTCCCACTGGTATCGTTGGAATTTGATTGGCTGAAATCCAAAATCGACAGTAGCCATGCCCTAGAAATTTTTTATTGAAATTTGTTAAACGTGAAAACAGCAAAGGCCTTTTCACTTTTTTCCTTCATTCTATTACACTTTATGTGTACTATCTCTGGTGAAGTAATTTTTTCCAGTCTATATTTGAACGAATATTCAAACCACATAACCACAGTATGACAACCAGTCATTTTAAAAATTAAAAAAACGAATAAAATGATATATTACGCTAACCTTGATTTTTTTTGACATTTGTCCAATTATGGTCAGTGAACTTAATTTAATTACTGTGAATTTAATTATAAAATGATTGTCAATAATAAATCATCTAATATTGACCATTGTTTTTACCACAATTTTAACCAGATTATTTCATTTAATTCATTCACTATGAAGACTCTTAATTTATCAACGATTAAAATGAAATTTAGATATTTATAATAGAAACATTATGGAATAATTCTATTGTGTTAAGAAATATTTACATCACAGTTGGCTATTGTCATTCAAAATATTTATTCAGGATTAGTTTAAAGCAACAGTAAAATTATGCTATCTATCATGTCTTTGTTATTAAGCTTCAGATTATAAAGAGAAATAATTGAAACAGCTGATGAATAAGAAGGAATATTTTTAAAAATATATTTTTCTATTTCAGAGCCGAAAAAGGAAAAGACTGAGCAGAATGCAAATGGCGCGCTATCACCCAGCGGTGAACCAGCGGGCAATCAAGCCACCACGAATACAGGAAACCAGAATTCTGGCTCCGGTGGACTCCAGTCGGGGGATCAACAGAAGCCAAATAGGCCAAGTACCCTCGAGGCCTCCCGAATGCTCACAAGAAGACTAATTATGTTCGGAGGTAAGTTAAAACTTTCAACACCAACGAATATCAATCATGCCTGAGTTATTAAAAAAGTTACAAAATTTATTTATTAGCTGTTATTAATGCTAAATTTCTGATTGTTCTAGTGGAAAAGGGTGTTCTCCAGCCTACAGTTGAAGAACAGCAAGCAATCGATAGATATATGACTCCTCCCCTACCTCCACAAAATACTTTTATGCTGTCAGAACTGCCAGAACCACCGATTCCCTTAAGCGAGATCGGTCCAATTCCACCACCTCCCATGTTTAGTTCACCGAGTCCTACTATTTTAGCTAGACAACGTCAGCAAACGCTTCCTCTCTCCGATTGTGAAGATGATGGTAAGTGAATTTTATCCAATCTAATTTATAAATGATTTTTTTATATAGTTTAACTTTTTAACGAATTTTTCTAGTTAAATATTAATAAACGAGTTCAAATAGTTATTGATAAATAGCAGTAGATGAATACTAAATAATTCTTTCATTTTTGATCCTTCAGATGACGAGGCAATAGACCTGGAAGAAGATGATGACAGTCTTCGAATGTTTCGATTTTCTCAACCAGATCCTGCAATTGATACCTCAAGAGTAGAGGAAATTCCAGCCAAAGAGCCAAAGTTTCATGCTGTACCACTGAAGAGTGCCCTTAAGAAGAAGGGTCCTAATAGTGGTCCAGGGACACCTCAAAATACTCCTACGCAGGAAAACCGACCTTTAACTCTTCGCCAAGAACTTCATGCATCTTTTAAGTAAGTAATGGGCCTTCCCACGCCGGAGTCATGTAGTTGCTTCGGTTTATTTTATGGAATGTTAGAATCCATTTCTCGTCCTCACTTGCATCATTCATATCTTTTAAATCATTAGTAAAAATCATGATTATTTTTCTTATGCTCAACAGAACGCCGCCATTGAGGCCTAGGATGAGAATATGGTAAATGTTAGCAAGCTTGAACTTTATTATAAGCGCAATCAAAAATTTCATTATAAACAAAAATATCTGATCGATTTTTATATTCACCAAATAATTATGTTTAATGAAGCTTACTAATGTTTTTACGAATTGAATTTCAGTCTTTCGCAACAATGATTTTCTGACTTAGTTTTAAACTAAAAATAAAGTTATGAACAGTATTAAATCCCAAGTTTTCCATTTCAATTCACTCAAAAAAAATAACATGTGCTCATTTTAATATTGATATAATGAAAAATTATTCATTACCTCCAGAAATTAAAGTAGAGAAAGATTTTATTAATATTCGATGTAATTAATTTACATTTTAAATATACTATTATACGAGTATATAATTTCCAAGAATATTGAAAAAGTAATACTTGAATAAATTCTATTATAATGATATTATTAGTTTTCAAAATTAAAATTTCAAACTTTATTGAGGGCTATCAATGCAATAATCGTTCCATCACTCCTTTAAAATACAATTACATCAATCTAATGCTATAAATTTTTTATTCTAATTATTGATGAAGTTTGTAATGCATCTAACTTTGAGTTCATTTTTTATTTAAATATTTATGACAGTAAATTGTGCTTCATTGAAGTTCTCTACTGTTAAACAATTAAATCACCTAATTTCAATCACCTAATCATCAATAACAATTATATAGTGATAGCTTTTGGTTTCTAATACTTTAACAAAGTTCAGATATTTTTGGCAAATGCTGTAAAAAAGGTTGATAACGAAGAAATGAGCAATGTTCTAGTTCGTGATAAAAAAAACTTCGTACAGGATCTCATAATACTTACTTTCTACTCTTTCAAATATTTCATTTCATATCACCCATGTAGTACTTAAGCTATAAATAACTTCTTAGAACATTGATCTTTACGATATCAACTATCAATAACCTAAATACACAGGAATGTATTATTAATGATCAACATTGAATCCTTTACAGTAGTCGACCAGGGAGATTTGGCCTTACACTGCCATGTACTTTGGAGAACAAGGAAAATGCACGACCTTATGTTATCAGAGAAGACTCCGATGGTTCTGATGATGGTCAAGTGTTCTACCGTGATGACTATGAAGATGAAGAAAGTGAGTAGCTTATTTCAATTGGAATATCTATTCTGATAATACATCACTTTAAATTGATAATTGTATAATATTAATAATATTATTTACATTTACATAGATATTGTAATTATGAAATTTAAAACTAGTTTCAAATAAAAACTGTTTAACCGAATTTTTTAAAATGAAAATTGAAATGTGATTAACAAGTTGGAGCTTTTGTAGATGAAAAATAAATCATTTTAGATTTTAATTAAGGTTCTCCTTATCTAAAATCAATCAGTAAGAAGTATATTTAATTATTATTAATGAATGTAATGAAAAATAAGTTGACTCGATTTATTTGAATAATTATTCTGTTGTCAATAAAATTAAATTTTCTACGTGAGTTATAAATTATTCATAATTAATTACTAAAGAAAAAAAATAAAATAGAGAATATAGATTGAATCAAGTTGAACGAATCCAAACAGTAAATCATTTATTGAGTTGCCAAAACTAACTGATCTGATTGTTTAGATAGATTAGTCATTCAAAGATGCTTCGAAATATCCTTTGATGCGTTTTGTTGTCATAAAAATACACACGCGGACATCCGCCATCCTCCTCACTTCCTGTCTTCAGTGATCAGCTAGCTCGTCACGTCACCTTCGCAATAACAACTAATTATACTTCACGAAGCTTGGTGGTAGCAAAAGTGCATATACACATACATGCATACAAATACGCCTTGAAGTTTATATTCGTCACCAAAGATAGCTGGCAGAATTTATTTAGTTTCTTATTGTCTTTTAAATCTCATACATCAGCAAAAAAGTAAAAATTCATTTTATTTATTTTTTTTTCAATTTAAATGAATTCATTCTTAATGTTGAAGGTACATTGTTTAGTGAAAATAAGTGAGGATGAATTTATGAAAAATTATTGAAATCAATAAAATGTAAAAACGGTGTAAAATTGATTGAGATAAAATGTATCTCGAGAGAAAAATGTTTTCAATTAGAACAGCCTTGGCTTTAGCCATTCCTTGGACGTCAATACAATCATTTGAGGAGTCAATAAATTTACATCGGCATTTGAGTCGTTTGAAAGCTGATGGTGAAACTTTAGTTATCAATAGTAGCTTAAGTAGAAGGAATATGAATAATAAGAAACTTTAGATTATTTAGAATTTTCTGGCTAAGTAGTGAATGTCAAAGTTGCCATTCAAATATTAACTACACCTTACCCCGAATTATTGAGTTAAATATATAATCTCCACATTATTAAAAGGTATTCTAACTAGACATTACTAAGCACTGAGCTGGGCTTTACACGTAGTTGAAATATTTAATGGTGGTGAAAAGTTGAACAAATAACCAAAAAGTGCAAAAATAAATTATTGTAAAAGGAATAACTGTAATTTTGCTAAAAGTTTTTTTTAATTAACAATTAAATATATTTTCTTAAATACTAATACGCTATAGTTCAGAGTGAACCATGCTACACAAGTTCCACAAAGTTAAATGTAATTTCGATGCTCATTTTTTAACATAACAATTTAATAATAAACATCTTTAGTAAGATGTAAAAGAATCTAAAATTTTGACTTGATAAAATGAACGAAATTAAATTAATGAGAACTTCAATAATGCTTGTAATAGAAATGATGTTATTTTAATAAGTTAAAATTCTTGATTCAGCATCAGGATTGTGTTGAAATTTATCAATATTTAATTTGAACATAAATATATTAGTGGGTGTAGTATTAAATTAAATGAATATTAATATAAAGTCTTAATTAATATAATTATTTCAGGTCGATTAGCAGCTAAAATTGCACGGAAGGAATCACTGTCATTGAAATTAGCATTGAGACCAGATAGACAGGAACTTATTAACCGTAATATACTTCAACTTCAGTCTGACAATGAGAGACAAGAAACGAAGGAAGCGATTGGTGCTAGACTTATTAGGTTAATATCAAACTTATCATTCATAATAATATCCTTTATTTATTATTTATTATCAAAATACTAATAATAATCCAGATATATTTTACCATGAGCAGTTTTTAATTTAGAAAAAAGAATGATACCCTTTTTGTTTTGTAAATAACATTACATCATAGTATTCTATTTATATCTCTCCAAATTATCAAAACTTTTAATTTCTTTTTCCTTATTTCTTAATAAGGAAATGTTGAATACGTTTCAACAATTCATCAATACAATAATATTATTAATAAAAAGAATTACGTCTCTGATATAATCATAAATTAAATGAGAGAAATATTAATTTGAGAAAAGTAATTTACAGAATTAACATCCGTATAGAATAATAAATGTGTATTATTATAAATATAAATTAATCGATTCTTATTTGAGGTGAAATGAATTTTATTGTTCATATTCCAAGCATGCAACTTAATAACTTAACAATGACAGCTTGTCGAAATTAATCTAAAGTAGTTAAGTAAAAAATTTCCTTTCAAACAATCAATTTTTGAACTTTTATTGTTGATTACGTAGTTAATTATTACTTTCCCACACCATTATTGATTAAGTGTCAATATAATTAGAATTAATAAAGCTCATTGAGACTATTTATCAAGACGTCATATAATAATAAATATGTTCGGTCAATTTTATATACATATTTAATGAAAATGAAGTAGATGAATTGTTTTAAAAATTTTAGAAAAATTAATTAATATTAATATCTCATAACATAATATTCTCAAAGTTTTGGTTGTCTTCACAATAATTTCCAATGTCAGTTCTGTTCTTGATTCAACATTAGAGTGTTCTAGTTAACGTGTATAGATGAACAATAACAAATTTATTTATAGTTAAAAATAATTTTTGATAGTTTGAGAGAGCAAAGTATAATGCTATTTATTATTACTCACCGTAAAAATAATTGTTCACGACAAACTTTCCGCTGTAAACGCCGGATAAAATGATACAAATATAATGTCTGGATGAATCACTTGTTTGTTCGACCAGCTGTTGCAGATTTTGCACTCTCCTAACCCCTGACCTTCGTAATTTTCCCCACTCATTAAACTCTAAATACATATTAACATTATTATGTATGTTTCTAGGCGACTTAGTATGCGACCGACTCAAGAGGAACTCGAGGAACGGAATATTTTAAAAAGTAAGACCCTCGTGGCTAGTCCGCTATCATCCATCATATTATTAATGATTCTTATCAATAATAAAGTCTCATTTGTTATTTATCGAACATGTGTGAAACATCAGAATGATGCTCTCACGTTATTGTTCTACTGTAGTCCGATTGAATTTAAGTGTTTCTAGTAGAAGAAGACCACCTAATGATGAGACTATTTTTTCAGAACAAAGCCCAGCGGAAGAGAAAAAACAAAAAGAAGAAAAGAAAAGATACCTTTTACGCAAACTTAGCTTTCGACCTACTGTAGAAGAATTAAAAGAAAAGAAGGTATTTTTCAACTTATTTTTCTTGCTTGCTTTAACCAGTTTTACTACTTCAGTTTTTTTTTTCTTATTTTTTAATTATTTTTTTTTTGGCAATCAATTGTTTTCATTTAATTACATGGTTTAATTTTTTTTTAATTGTAGTTTTAATTTTTGCAATTTTGTTTATTTTTGTGACGCGTCCAGTGAACTCAATTACACAAAAAATTATTTTATAGATCATCAGGTTCAATGATTATATTGAAGTGACCCAGGCACACGATTATGACAGAAGAGCTGATAAACCATGGACACGACTTACACCAAAAGATAAAGCAGCTATACGAAAGGAATTAAACGAATTCAAAACGTCGGAAATGGCTGTTCATGAAGATAGCCGACACCTCACTAGGTAAAATCTTCAAAATAATTTGATAATTTTAAAGAAAAGTTTTTAAAAATAATACAATATTTTATCGTCGGACATTGCTAACATTTTACTAGTATTTAAATTAATTTTTCTAAATAAAATTTAGATAAATGAAAATGAATAATTGTTGTGATATGAGTGCATTGAATTGCTTTTTACAACTGATAAAAAAGTAAACAATAATAATAATAATTAATTAATTTCATTTTTTAATTATTAGTTATTATTATATCTTAGTCTTTAAGTATTTTAAAAACTAAGAAAGTATTATACTAATAAATGTATTATTTGGTACTGTTGCAGATTCCATAGACCATGACAATCGCAATGTGTAGAGGTGCTAGAGTGTAGTGCGGGTATTATTGATGCGTTGTGGTATCGTAAAAGCATTGACTGGTACAGCAACTCGCGGTTGATATGAAAGAATTTGTTTCTTTTTTTGACATTGTAAATTATTATAATTACAAAAATTACTGTGGAGAAATATTCGAAGACACTCTTTTGTAGTACTATGTCTATGAAGGAGAAAATTGTGATAGGGTGATCGTACCTTGTGTGTATAAAGGTTCATGGTGGATCACTCGACAATTATTTTCAAGGCTCGTACACTCAACAATGCACGTACACACGTGTACTCGACTAGTTTAAAAGATTCATCGGCTACAAAAGGAAGACAAGCACTTCTCTTCATTTCAATTATTCTTCATCATCTACATCAACTTTTTTATTATGTCTACCAACATCAACAACACTATTGTATTGAAGCATCTATCACAACCATTTCAATTCAATTATCACTAGAAAACAAGCATTATAAAAAATTTTGTCAAATTGATGAAAAAAAAAATATATACATACTATATGAGAATTAGCACAGGCGCATTGAAACTTCGATAAGAAACGAAAGAAATGTCAAATAGTCGAGTTCGCGTGCAAAGAAAAATAATTACTCATAAAACACCATTTTAATGATCAAGCTAGCTAATAGGTGTTACCTGACGATGAAACAAATAAATATAAGAAAATGTAATAATTATTTTAAACAAAGAATAATTTTTTTCATGTTAGATTCGTTCATGAAGAAAATGGTTACCGTTAATCGTTTTACTAATTGACATTAAAACCATATTTATTATGATCATTATTATTGAATATTTTTAAACAATAAAATAATCATTATTGTTATATATATATCATTATTATTAGGTTTAATTGTTCATTAATTTTAGAAAGATACTATGTTAATACTCCATAAATAATTAAGAAACTCGTGATTACTACCTATATCGTAGTATATTTTTTTACAGAAATTTAATTATAATTTTTTTATTTATATCTTTGGGTAACACCATTATTCATGAGCTATCTTGAGCAGTTAATTGTTAAGATGATTAATTGAATGAAAAAAAAATTAATAAATATTATATATTAAAACGAAGATAAAAAACAATGCATTGTGCAATGAAAATTTGTACAGAAATATCAGTAATTAATAAGTGTAATGTTATGGAATGTCGATATAATTATAATTAATAATTGTTATATTTTATCACTTCTTATTAACCAATAATTACTATAAATATTATTTTAATATTATGTTTTGTAATTAATCAATTGATTAAATGATTAGTTAATTAACCAACAGTATCATCAATCATCTACTATCAATAATAATGTTCATCTCATTGAAAAAACGTGCTCGATATTTTTCATGAAAATATTTACAACTAATAACTGAGTAATAATTAAACAAATTAAACAAAATGTTGCTTGACGTTAAAATGTCAAAATCAGCAGTGTTATTATTGTAGTTATAGTTAATAAGAAAAAAAAACAATAATAACGGCGTTAATTTAATTAAATAGTAAAAACAAAGAATTGAGTGAAATAATAATCAATCAATGAAATTCAATTAAATTTAAACAAGTAGCACAGTGTCTCATATACAACGAGGCATGTTTATTATTATAAAAAAAAAACTAAATAAATTAACTAAACGCTTTCTTCGTGCAACCATCAATTTATTATTCTGCAAATGATCTTTGGACGTGAGCTTCTATTACCAAATTAAATTAGATTAATTGCCTTAATTCCAGTAAACTTATATAATGAATTATTCATGCAATACAGTTGTTAGGGAATTGGAAACGAATGAATAAAATGGATAATATGAAATAGGATGGACAAATTGGTAAAGTTACAGAAGTGTATTGTTATTGAAGTTTTTGTTTGAAGAATACATTAAGATGAATGATTCAACAGAGCAACAAATGTTAGTTAGTATTTTCTATTAAATTAAAATACACAAACACAAGGAATTTTATAATCACTTTCCTTCATGAATAAATAGACTAAATTATCAATAGAATTTGTCAATTCTGTATTCAAGTTTTTCTTCATTGAACTTATTCATTTTTCCACTCTGGAACGAATAAAATTTCTACTTTATAACTTCGTAATTTAAAGCCAACTACTTGCTCTGATAAAACGAATGGTTAATCAATAAATAAAACTTTGATGCAAATAAAGCTTTGTATGATAAATAGATTAATTGTTCCGTACAATTGTTCAATACGTTTACAAAGAAATGCTCTCGTTCCATTGGTCAAATGTTCGACTACCGTGTAGTCGATTACTTTTCATATATGGTTGCGTTTTCTTTGAGAAAATCAGTAGGATATAAAATTGATTATAAAGAAATGAACAAATGAAACATAAGGGTCTCATGAATTTAAAATTTGCCATCGAAATGGTATTTAAATGGATAGAAAAAATACTTTGATATTGTAATTGATAAGTCGAAAAGTGCACAAAAGCTTTATCGATTTATGAAACGTATACATATATAAATATAATAAATTAAAATTTATAAATAGAGCAATTAAATAAATTCTTTGTAAATATATAAATATAAATAACAACAATAATGATTCTGAAAAAAATTAACAGAACAAAACGCAATAAAAGTTTCGTTGAATGCTATAATTGCAAATGATAAAACAATTTAAATTCTTACAAGATATTAATTTTAATTATTAGATAAACAAAAATTATTATGGAACCCTTTTCCCTTTAAGAAAATAAGTCAAACACACAATAATCGCAACTTAATAGTTATCAAAGCATGAATAGATATATTATATAATAGAAAATGTGCAATCACAGCATTAAAGTTGGTATTTTATGTACAAAAGACGAGAAGACTCAAGTATTGAATTAAAAAAGTATGAAAAAATTGAGAAATTCTTTAAAAAACTTTTAGCGAATTATCATTCTTTTGAAAAACAAAAAAAAACAGCATTTGAGAAGGTTTTAAGAACAGAATAGCTTACAAATTGCTCGCAAAACATTCTTATTTAATTTAACATAATTATTAAATTTTGAATGACTCCAATCAAATTTAAAAATATGAGGTTTTTTAAGTTCACTTTAACTATTTCATAAATTGAAACTCTATTAACACTTGAGTTTTCTGGTTATTTTTTATTTTACTGAAACAGTGATATGTATCATCAATTAAGTAAATTCGAGAATTATAGTCAAATTTTTTGTCAAATAATTACGGGATAAAACAAGTACTGAAAAGATTTCAGAATATTAATAACTGAGTGTTATTCAAATGTTTATAATATGGACGGACATTTTATGTATAGAATCTACTGTGAACAGTAAAAAAACATTCAACAAATTAGATAATTATTAGAATCAATTAGTAAAAAAAAGTACTTGATAACGAGCAGTCTTGTATTATACAAATTTACTGAATAAATTTAATGAAGTTTTTAAAAACAAAAAAAATGTAACTCTATTCACATTGAATTAAATAATAAAAATTTATATGATGTAATGGAGACTTCTGCCAAAATATTTTTACTTTTCAGAGTGATAAATTTCGCATGATGATGATTGGTGAATAAATCTTTATAATAGAGTTTAAGGATATAAGTATTAAAAAAACCAATATCCTCTTTTAGTAATATTCCATGTCTTAATTCATTTCATGTTCAACATTGATCTGTTACGATTGTTCATTAGATTACTTTGATAACTATTTTACTATAAACTTTTCCTAAAAATGAATAAAACAATACTACCAATCATATTGTGAACACAATGGTTAACTTAATAATAGAACAAATGATGAACTCTTCTACTGTAATATTTATTTTGTACAATGTAACTTTTAACAGGCTCATTTCCAAAGTTTCTTGTACGTCTCAGAGAATGCAAATCTTTTGGAAAGAGAATGATGCTGTATTGGAAAATTTTTTTTTTCATATAAAAATAAAAAAATGTATATAAATATTGTAATTGTATCGTAAACCTGAATATAATTGCACCTTATCCTTAATGAAAAATAAGAATACATAAATAAAAAAAATGAATTAATAAGAGGACGACTTAGGCCGCCAGTATGAGAAATGAAAGACAGAAAATAGAAGAGTATAGTCGAACAAATATAATAATAAATTAATTGTAAAGGATACAGTAAAAAAATAATTAATAATCAATGAAATATAACATTGATGATAAAAAAATAAGGTGAGATCATTTCCTCAAGTTGATATCGAAAGAGAAGACTTTCGATTTTAAGACAAACAATTGATTAACTTTTTTTATTTGTTATTAGTTTTTATGCACTATCGACTATTGCAATTAATTAATTGTATTATTAATTATTATTAATGAAAAACACTGTAACAAACAAAATACTGTTAACTATTCTTAAAAAAAAATAAAACTTTTGTAAACTGAAAAACTAAATTGAAGTTTGATTTATTCTTTTTGCTTCCCAAAAATTTTTCTATCCATTCCTAATATTATTCAACAATAGAATCATCTGAAATTAATGTTCGATGCCACTTCTATACAAATAAATGTTACATTTATATTTATAGTAATACTTATTATACAATTATTATATTATTAAATTAATAATGAGGTCAGGTAATATCACTGTCATGAAGAATTCTTCGTCAGTTATTAATTAATATTTGTGTCAATACTATTGGCTATTGAGTCGAAACTTTTGAAAATATTATTATAGTCAGTCTTCGGAAGTAGAGGTTCACCACTTTTTCGACCCAACAATCGAAACGGTGAATTCTGCAAAAAAATTTTTATAATTATTATCATATAACATTCTATCGATTTTTTATTATCCATTAAATTATATCTATTCAAGAGGAAAAAAAAATACAAACCTCTTTTAGCATATAACTTTGAATATCAACTCCAAAATAAAAAGCAGTTCGTTGCATAGCTTGGACCGATTTTAATCTTGTTCGTGGATCATATTGAAGCAATTTGTGTAATAAATCTTTCGCTGCATTGGATATTTCAATTCCTTCTGGTAGAGTTCCTGGAGGAATAGATTTTCCATCCACTTCTTGCATAATTCCATTTTCAGTCAAAGTTATTGGATACTGCAAAAAATGGTAACATTTTAAATCTTGTTTTCTACTTGAAAGTAAGTTTATTATATTTCATGCTTTATCTTAGATAAATCCAGATAAAAAATTGTTTTAAGAATTCATCATGTAGAATAAGATAAAGATACTTTGTAAACCCTGTTTTTTAAAAATAGTATTTCTTATTAAGAACCTAATAGATATTTTATGATTTGTAACTATAAAAAATATATTGCGCCAATATGTTTTGTTAAAATTAGTTATTATCTGAATTTATATTACAATATAATGTTAAAAACCCCTTAAAAATTCATGTTGTAAATACTGTTTATGCACGAAATTATTTTTCAAGTTTACTAACAAACTAATGAATAATCAATGATGACAATAAAACTACATTCTATATAAAATAATCGTTCATCTTTAAAATAAATACGCCGTGAATGTTTCGCAATGATATTTTATTCTCACTGAATGGTTATATGTGAATAGCATTCAAAACTCACTGGCAGTTTAATTGATAAAATGAGTCACATTTACAGAGAAATCAAAAAGACGAAATAGCTCGACAACAAAATTTATTGAACTACAAGAAATCAGTGGATACTTTTTTTACCATTTTTTTGTTTTATTTTAAATAAAATATTTTGATTTACTAAAAACTCTTCTTGAAAGTACTTGTCAAGCTGTACTTGAAAAAGGAAGAAATTAACTTAAAAAAGTGTCGTTTTTACTTTGTAAAAATAAAACTTTCTCTTCAAACTCTAAATTTTTTAGGGTAAATGTTCTGATACTTGAAAAGTTATTATATACTTCAAAAACAATTCAAGCTTCAGATGATTATTTTATAAATAAGTTTACTTTATGCAATAAGAAAAATAATTATTATGAAAAATTTGCTTGAGTATATTAAATAGCATAAAAAAATTTCAATTTCTTTACTATTCAATTAATTTATGTATTTGATATGATGCAATAGACATTCTTCAGAGCGAAATAATTACGAATATAATTCTTTATAAAGGTGATAGCTTAAGGTAGAGCTAGAAAATAGCTAGCTCATCAAAACTAAAAGAATTTTAAAAGTTTTATTTTGGAAAAAATAATAACTTAGATAAGATCAGGTGTTTAATAATATATTTCTAATGATCAGCAACAAAATGAAGGTAAGATAAATAGATATGGTGTAAATTAATGCAAAACAGGTGTCTAGTCTGGACACTGACCTTGACCGAGACTCGTAACGGTACGTAGAAAGGATTAATATTACGTGATCAAAGATAGAATGATTTTTATCTTATTTAGCTGATGAAAAGTTTCAATTCTGATCAGAAATATTAGTAGCAGACATTTTTTATCACAATGTAAAAACATATTTTAAATTGAAAGAATACAAGAGTGATGAAAAAATAAAAAGAAAAACGGAGGATTAAATAAAATTTATTATGTAAAAGCTCCTTAGATGAAAAAGATTATACTTCATGCACCTATCCTTTTAGTATTCAACGACTCAATTCTTTAAAGATGAGAGTTGATCTTCTTGAGACATGGAAAATGTTTAAATAAAGGAATCATGTCTTTTAGATTTTTTATTTCAATTTTTTCCTTTTTTTTGTTCAACAAACTTTAAACTTCACTTTCAAGTGGAAACTGAAGAGTTCAAACGAAGCCGTCCAAGCCAACGCTAATATAAGTACAGATAAATCTAAATATAAGAAATATCTGAATGTTAGTTATTAAAGCTAACATCATTGTTAAGTACAAATTTCAATATTACTGAGAATGTAAAACATACTTGCGATGATTTTTGAATAAAAATAACTGATTGTTTGACCAGATATAATATTTTAATATATGTAGATGAATATGCAGAACAATTGTAGATGGATAAATCATTTTGTTCAGTTTAAAAATAATTTATCTCAAGGATTATTATATTTATTTATAATGATGATCAATTACTCTGAGTACATCATCACAAGAGTTACTGGAGTAGAACAAAATTTTCTGGATTTTTATAAATTATTTGCTTGAAATCAAATTGAAGTTTTGTTTGAAAAATGTAAATAATACTTAATAAGTAACAATTAGCAATAAAAAATACTGTAGCATGTTGTGTTTATAAAGAGTAAGTTTCAATGAACTTTTTTAACTTATTTAACTCTGAAAAAAAAAAATAAGCAACATATCATTATAGCCTTAATATTAGTTTTTGCTTCTAAAAGCATCCACTAGGATATGAAATTAATTATTTATCATGAAATTAAATTGCAATCCTATTTTTGATCACTTGCATTATTTTATGCTTCATATATTTCAGTTAAAAAAGAATACAAGTATCATTATCTGTATTTATGTTATTACCCAATTATTAGCAGATAATAAATACGGATTAAATCTTGCTTGAGCTTTTATTAGCAGATAAAAATGACTACCCAGCAAATCTGTGTACAAATACCTTCCATGTAAATGTATTTTTAGAACGTTTCTCTATATTTTTACCATTAATTTTATTTTCATCTCGGAAATATAACCTAAAAATAATTTTATTCCCAAGACAATAAAAATAAGAATAAAGCTATAAAGTATAAAAGATATTCAATAAATAAAAATTCCACGTTTGATACCAAATCAGATAGTTGTTTTTTAATCCATTAGTAAGCACAAAATAAGAATGAAAAACAAAAAAAAATACCAACTAGATAATAATCAGCAAAGTGTGAGTGTGATTGTGACCGAGATATTACGTCAAGTTGTTTTGTGGATTCTTTACAAGGACTCGAAACCGATGAGGTCTTTGATATCAAGATGAAGAGTCGGCATGAGAAGCAACTTGTTATTGATGCCAGAAATAGAACACTGGTGGATGTCAATGTACTCACGGGAAAACAAGTCTGGACACCTGTAAAACTATTTTTATCGTTATTGCTCAGCTAATTTAAACATACACAAGTTGAATGTTACAATTAATTCTCGCGAGGATTCTCGAGAGCTCGAGGGATATCTCAAGCAATGAATATGCATGAAGGAGGCAAAGGGCGACGTCTATCTTTGCTGTTTCCTCTTTATTCCGTGACATCCGCTCTCGACGATCTGCCATTTGTCAGTGTAATCAAACGTTTCTTTTCTATTGGAAGAGATCACATCATCATACACGTTATACTGTGTTAACTTCTCTTTAACTTTACTTAACCACAAAACACGCAACCAACTGGAAAGTTGTTCCTTGTCTAACGAACCCTCATGCGAACTTCACGGATCCGTGACTTTGCCCTTGTGTTTTTTTATGTGTTCCGGCTTTTGAAAGCACCCTTGCCAACTTTATAACCACACAAATATACACACAACACCTACGCCATCATTTTTCGTTATGCATGTGCAGAAAGAAGGTTATTTATGCTAAAGCATCACGAAATATTTACATTTAATATCATTATGATAATTGATTTTAAATAATTATGAGAAACTCTTTTTTTTTGTATTCATTTTTTTCAAATAAAATATTTGCAACATTTTAAATATAAAAGATACTAAAAGGTAATACTTAGTTTAATTAAATTTTATTTTATTTAAGGAAATTGATATTGATGGAAGATATTTTTTGATTATAATAAATGAGAATAAATTAAAAGATCAAGCTACAAATAATCTTTTTTTTTTTTTAGTTTTCAGATATTATATTTATAATTCCACTCTTCTGTCATTTAAAATACTGAAACGATTTCATCTCTATGAATATGATAATGAGGTTAAAATTGATCAAATAGAAGTGGACTAATCCTATGTTTGATATCTCTTCGAGTAACTATATTTCTCAAAATAAAATATATTGAAGTAATTAATTGATTTTAGATAGTTACTCAACATTATTACGTGAAACTGAACAAATAAATAATTATAATGAAGTTAAAAAAAAATAATAGAAAATAATTGGACATGAATAAAATGATTCAATAAGAATTTCTAATTAACTCGGATAATTTTTGTCCTATTAAAAATAAACAGAAGCTCTCATGAAAATTTATACTCGCGGTAATTATGATAAATAATGTTAATTAATGATGAATTTTTGGCATTCATTACACGAAAAAATAATTAATTTTCAACCGTGCAAATTTTTTTAACACGAACACTGACAAAATTATGTTCTTGGATTAAGAATAATTCTATTTTTGATCATAATATTCTTAAATAAAACAATAATTAACGATATAATACAATAAATTAAATAGTATAAAAATTTGTTCAAATTAAATAACATTTAAGGTTAGAGGAACACAAACCATATTTATACAAAAAAAAATTTACTAAAAATATCTACATTATACTGAAATCAGTAGATTAATATTACATACTCCGAAAGTAAAATTTAATCGATCGAATATAAATTTTTTATTGATGGAGAAATTTATTTCATTTGTTATATTAACATACCTTTGATTTAAAAGAAAGAAGGTGTCTATATATTCGTTGGCTTGAAAAGTACAAGTTACTTATAATGAAGGTAAATTTGACTGACTATTTTTCTCCATGTATTATTGTTTTATTTAAAAATATTTTGATCAAGAATGAAATGATTCCTAATCCCAGAATATCGTTTCGTCAATGTAAACTGAATGAATGTTGCTAACATAAATACAAATAGGTATTTTCGATACGTATTCTACATGATCATAATAATAATAAAAAAAAGTTCAATTTCAACCAAATAGATCTAGCACATATTAAGAATGCGGAAATATCACCTTGTCAGATAATATTAAATAGGTATAAAATTTAGCTACCCGAAGATATAAAAAATCATAAGCAAAACTGGTTGCTAATGTTTGTAGCCAGTATTAGCTGACTTGGCCATTAGAAGACAGAATAAGGGTACTCCTCATGGCGCCAGGAATAATCTTACAAGGAGCCTTGTATTAGATGCACGTATAATCTTCTCTCACGGCTCCAAGACTATTTATAAACCAGTACCCGATTGCGTGCCTCGACTCGTCCGGTCGGTATTTACAATAAGTCGCTTGAATGTAAGTTAATAATAAAAAGAAACTGATTGCTTCCGTTTCTTTCGCATTTTCTATCCATATTTTACATTATAATTTCTACATTACCCTTTCAGCAGTGATATTTGTAGCTTATTAAATATGGAATTAAGAATAGATATTACTTGCTTTTATTTTACATGTTTCGCACTATTTAGCAATTAGAGTTGATATTATAGCTGATTAACTAACAACATGTAATTGCTTCTGGATACTTGACATGAATTAGTACTCACAAAATCACTTGTGAATCTGATAAAACGATGTAAGGTTGATTAGCCAGTAAACTAATGATAGCTAATGAATGAACAACTTTTTTGTTTGTTAAGTAACAAATTCAAAATGTAGATTAATTGAATGTCACTATAGACTTTAATTGAAATTAAATTATTAATGAATTGGTGTTTATTTACCAAGTTGAACAGTCAAATCACTGGGCGAATAATTCTAAAATTTGTTTTTACGTAATTAATGAATCTGAATAAAATAACCCAAAAGTTATTCTTTCAAATTGTTATTAAATTTTAATTATTCATATGTTAACTTTGCTTCGATTAACAAAAGTATAGCAGAATAGATCAATTTTCAAAGATACACCTTTAAATATTAGCTTTTTGTAATTTTAGTTTAAAATAAAGTAACAAGTCAGTAAGAATTAAATAGCGTTTAAACTTGGAACAGAAATAGTAAATTCATTGAAAGATTCTTTGAAACAACAACACCTGATGGATTCAATGTAGCTATAGTAACAACTACCTTGCTCTACCAGAGCTACAGGTACTCACGTACTGTAGAAAATAGTCAGGATTTATAAATAGATTGACTCTGGTGCTTGCAAGGACTGTACAGAGAAGAAAACTGCACATGCAAGTAAAATATCAATTTTTTCAATTTACCTGGCTACACGTATTTGATAGAAGGACTTTGACGAGTTAAGCTAATAGAAGAAGAAGAAATAAGAAAAAACGAAAATGACGAGAAGAAAAAAGAATTGAAAGAAGAAGAAAATGATAATGATGATGATGAGACGATGATGATGGTGATGATGAAGGAAAGAAGAAGTCGACAATCAGACGCCAAGTTTGTAGTTTTGTTATGTGCTTCTACTTCTACTTCTTTATGACTCTGAGAAGCTTCAATAAATTATCTGGAACATCTGGTTTACCTTGTGAAAAATTTTCTTGCTTTTTAAAGAGCACTTATAGGACCTTATTTTTTTTTAAATAAAACCTTTTACGAATAAACTCAAGCTATGATTTGTAACGTAACAAATTACAAGAATAAAAAAGCTTCATCTTTAGAATTTTTTCCTAATTTAGAATTTTATCACAATAATAAAAAATGTCATAAATTATTTTTTTTTCTTCAAGATAGTAATACTGAGTCCATGGACTTGAGATTTAATTTTAGACTCCAGACTCCCTAGAGCTGAATAAAGGAACGAGTAGTTGAATGCTTCAACCTCATAATTTCAGAAAAGAGATGAACAAGTTGGAGTATCGTTTTCATTGATAGTCACCACATTCTTGGAAGAGACAAATCTTGATGACCCAGGTCAGGGTAGACTAAAAGAAGTCCCACTTCGATTGCATGAAGCATCTCAATTTCCAGTTATTACATAATAGGTTTAGTGTTATTTTTATTCTTTTCTCACGATTAAATTGTTGGCTCGATACAGAAGTTGCTGCATTTCAGCAATAATTACTCACCAAAATTATTCCTGTAACCTTTTATAAAAATTTAATTGGCTAAACATAACTTACAAAGAAGTGATTGAGCAAACTTGATAGTTGAATAAATGATCAAACATACCTAGAGGTTGATGAATATTGGAAATTCTTTTTTTTGTAATTTATCTTTAAGTTTGTTTTATATATTATATTTATAAATAATCAAGACTTGAAAAATCACAGGGATTGTAAAGAAAGATTTAACTCAATCTCCTTAAAAAATGATGACATTTTAGCTACTTTCTTGTTACAGTCCTTGCAGTATATCACTATCTGCATAAAATATTAGCAGAATAGTTTGCTATGTTTTTCTTTTTTTTTTTTAAATCTCTGAGGTCTTAAATCTTGTTAGGTTTTAGTCTCTAAAAAGATTTTAAATTATATTCGCTGACAAATGATGCTCTAGCGAGTTTGGAGATGTATTTCTAGCTATTGGCTCGTTAGCAGCTTTGCTGCAGGCACATATATGATGTGTTGTTCTGTTTGTTTCTTTTCTCAAGCATGATCAGAGGGGGAGTAAATTTCTTATTTTTATTTTTTTCTCTTGTCTTTCTGGCTCCTCGATCAGCGAGAACCGCGTGTCTACCGTATTGGGATTCGCGTGCAATGTGGTTGCTTTCGCAAAAAGTTAAACCTGCTCCACTGCTTACTGGTTGCTCGATTCCTCGTCGTTTAGGTTTTTTTTCTCTCTCCCTAGGGATTTAGAAACGTGAGGAGTCCTGTTCACGAGGCATAACCGTGCCAGAGACCGAGCGTCCGTCGACTCGAAAAATATAGAAGAACTGAAGGTCGAAAAGTATAAGAATGAACATGGAGAATCCTTAGGATTTATGATTACGAGAGCAGTGGCCATAAGTGGCCTATTAATGATCTAATAAATAAAGCCACAGGGAGGCTAACTTGAATTTTATATGCATCTCTCAGGCGTAACGAAAAAGAGGAAACATATGGAAAACTTGCTTTTCATATTCATTACATGGACGAATGATTGAAAGACGTGTCCTAAGATTCAGTTGTGTTGATAAATAATCAGTAACTCTACATCAATTGTATTCATTTGTTGAAATAAATTGATGGTATAATTATTATTTCAACCCTTATAGTGATTTTTTTGTAAATGAATATTTTATATTAATAATTTCTAAGAAACTTAATTATCAAAATGCGCATAAACATTTCTGTGGAAAGATGAGGAATATAAATCAGTTACATAACTTTGGCAATAAATATGTTGAATTTTACAACTATTTAGTTTTCGAGGGAAAAACAGAATTCTAATTAAATGAATATTTTGCTTGTAGATTATATTATTTTTTTAGCCTTGATTATTTAAAACTTTATATATTTTATGTGGTTTAATGTAAAGCTTTATCGCTATTGGAATAAAGCTCATGAATTAGCAGCATACAAATTTATATATAAAATATTTTATAATTTTTTATAATGCATTCTTCACTTGTATGACAAGAATATAAATTTATCATTGGCATTTAAGTTACATATTTAATATCTCAAAATATTGATTTAAATTCAAATTTCATCAGAACTAGATAGTTTATTATTGTATTATTGGTACCAGTGGTATTTTGTATTATTCCATTCATTGATTAGATAAAAAATCTGCTCTATCAATTACTCCCACACTGAATTTATGATAACATAATTATTTTCGTTCCAATTTTACAGAAGGGAAAGAATTATGAGCATTTCTTCTATCAGCTGTCATTGTGATAACCAATGATTCATAGATAAATCATCAAAACCCAAATTTTTCTATAACTTCTCCCATGGTCATGACCCATCTATTAGACATGATCCATGACCAATGTCCCAATCTTCAAAAATATTTTTGAAAACAACAAACATATTTAAAAACAAGTATTGTTTCCAAATATTGGCCAAACTTTAAATATTCTAAATGAATATTCCTTCTATGGTAAATTCTACCATCATACCTCGATAAAATGGCTATTTTCAAACTCAGATTCTAATTTAAAAAAAAAAAATAGTTTATATACTATTAAATTCAATGCCACTCAAGGGCTGGAACTGTCTAGTAAAATTATCCAAAAACATTTCCAAAGATCACCAATTAGTTTCATACTTCCTTAGAAAGTTATCCTAAGTTTTCCTTTTGTAATGTCTCATCTGAAATTCTGGCAATGAAATTTTCTCTTTCACACAAAGACTTTTTTTTTCAAAATTTCAAGGAATTTAAAAGCACTGAGAAAGTAAATATATACAACCTTCAGTGAGGTCCTTCACTAATCCTTAAAAGAAATACTTCAGAGAGAATATCTTCAGCAATATTATTTTAAATTTACTAACCAGTCTTTTGAATGTTGCAACAATGAATTGAGCAGCTTTTGCTTGATTTTTGATAATATTTATTCATTTTTTTTAATTAATTGACATCTTTAAAAAACTATTTTTAAAATGAAGAAAATAGACTGTCATACTTGGTTCAATAAAAATAAAATTTGTTATTTAAGTATCAATTTTATATTAAAAAAAAATAATCATGGGCTATGAATCAAGGGAAGAATGTTATTAATAAAAAAGTAAATATCGATATTATAAATCAAAAAAGAAGTAAAAAATCTGGAAAGTACTTCAAGATAATGTAATAGAGCATAATGATAGGCTATGACATTCTTATCCGTTATGACTGTTAAGAGTAACCGTACTGCATAGACACAGTGGTTAACAAAACTCATAAAAGACAAATATTAAATGTTCTCTCATGTAATAGATCACTACCGTGACAATATAATAGAGCTATCAACAGGCGCTAGTGTTAATTATTTCTCAGTATTAATATTTAATTTTAATAGTTTTTCCTTTACATCTTCCTGTCATGATTCTGCTGCGCAATATATATGTTAATCATTCAATTAATTTCAAACGGTCCAATATTTTTATCACTTCAAAATTATTTTCATTTCATTCAAATTAAAAATATTATTTTGTTGATTCAATAATATCTTATCATCTTCGGGCAATTCTAATAAATTCAGTTGATTGATGAAAACATCATGCTAAGTTGCCTCAATACTTTCAACTGTGTTGATTGATAATATTTACAGTATTTAATTTACTGCTATTTGGAAATCATTTTTTTGGATTATTTTTATGATGTTTAGAAAAATACATAAAAAAATTTTATTTAATAGTTTTAGCCATGAAAATACCAACACATTTCCTTTTTTAACCTTCATGTAATTATCTAAACGTAATGTAAACGTTCAAAAATGCATCTTACATTAGCACTCATTACATGTTCAGCTCAGCTAAAATTATGATTCTTTTAATAACAAAGCAACTGTCAAAAAGTATCATTCTTTACAGCTTTAAGCTTATTTTTTCTTTTATTAAAGCTACAGAATTCTTAGTTAAGCCTTATTTAAGCATACATAGAATATATTTATTTCACAAAAGTACATTTCATTAAACAATTGTTTTCATTTATTTTATCTACCTACATTTCACTGAAAGACTAAACTTTTATATGACCATGGAGCAGTATAAATTGACTCTACATATTCTTATACATCAAATTGAATGGCCTTTAAATATTTTGAGACTAAAGAATAGAAGATTTTATCATTACTAATTAATAAATATGATCAAGTCTGGAAATAGGATCTTTCAAAACCAACCAAAAATCAGGAATGATTAAACCAAAAGCCATAAAAAATTTCAGATAATTAATATCAAATTGAAATAATAAAATAATCTAGATGCTATTCAGACATCAAATAATTTTATAATTATGTTAATTTTCTAGGTTTATTACATATGTCAAGTTGAATTAATCGATTTATCTATTCATGAGCTGATGTAACTCACATACGATGTGTATCATCCTTGGCTTCCACCTATAGTCTAGAACATAATCCGACGGGTGTGAATAACAACGATAAGGCAAACCGCGCAAGTATTAGCAATCATCACCTCCAATGATGGATAGTAATCAGGCGGCAGCCTTTCATATCCCCTTAACGCCTCGGGTCATTATTCAATTGAATTCAATGCTAAACCAGCCACTAGGAAATTGCCATCGAGAACTTTCTTTCAGGACACGTCGCTTATAGTCTGCTTTCTAACCCTCCAACATGGGTGTAGGACTCTTAGAATCTTATCTCTTATCCCTTGGTAAAATTTTTTCTTTAATTAATTGATAAAAGTTTTTATGAGTCAACTGATGACTCAATAATTAATTTTTCTTGTAATTTATCATCACTATTAACTCATTTGTAGTTAAATGTAAAAATAAACGTGCTTAATTTCATGAACATTATTATAAGAATGATCAAGTAATCAAACATATTTGATAATTTTATAAATATTAGCATATGTATGGAATGGAATTTTAATTGTGACGACAATGCCATTCCTGTGTAGTGTTGATAATTGAATTGGATTACTAAGCATTGGATAATTGCCTGCAAGAATTTGACCGGAAATTAAATGTGAATGAATATATATGCGGTACCAGCATCGTTGTTAAAATAAGAAGAAACGTACTGGTAATATTTTTAACAGACAAAATACATTTTGACCATGAAAAAAAATTGTTGCCACTATTATTTCTGGGACAACTTTATTTAAATTGTCTAGCACATTTTATCATCAAAACTACAGCAATGAATTCAAGTAGTAACATCTATTGACCCTGAAAATACTGCTCTGTTAAATCAACAATGACATTCCAATTTTTGGCCAGCTCCAAAAAATCAAAGCATGACTTGAAGAAACACCCGTGAGAGAAATAACCTTTTTCATCATTCAATTATCTACGACAGTCCTATTGAAAGCTATGTTTTGTAGAAAAAATAACAACTTAAAATGATTGCTTTTCTTCAGGTTCAAAGCTTTAAAACTTGGTAAAGATGAAAAAATAACTAGAATTTTTAGAATACAAAAGTCATGAATATTTTGTTTTATTCAATTAGCATGATATCTATTAGAGATTATCCACGTTGAATGACTCTTCTCACGTAATTCTGGAGAACATGGTACCGTTCAGACGACATTGAAAAGATAGGAAAGAAGAAAAACTCCCCTGGTTTACGCCTCGGACTACTAATCTCTACTTCGTAAGCAACGATCGTTCCTTCCGCTTATCTCTTTTACTCGTGCAGTCCTTGAAAATTCACCGACAATGTCTCTTTGCTTACGACCTCTTCCCCACACACACGCATACTCTCGTTCGTCTATGCTCGTTCGACGTATCTACATCGTTTCAATGAGAAGAGTGAAAAGATGCGTGACTCACAAGAATTACCAATAATGAATCCAAATCACGTGTTCTCCTACCGTCTTCTTCTTCTTCTTACGCTTACATACTCTCTTCATTCGTACTCATCCATATCGAAATGTATATATTTCTTGACATCAACTTACTGCGTAGTCACACCAACGTCAGTGCGCTTTTGAAATATACATTCTCATTAATTTTATTATGAAAATAACACTGATTTTATTTATTTTTTCATTTAAGCTCTAGAACTTGGCCTTGTATACTGATGTGGACCATGATTGATTTCGTGTACAAAGGTTTAAAGTGTTTCTTTGATATGTAAACAATTTAATAGCATTCATTAATTCATCACATAAATGTTCTAATTCAACACGTCATTTGTAACATTTCGAGGTGAATAAATTTGAAATAATAAATAAAAAGAACAAAGTACAACATCAATGCTACTGATATTATTTCGAAATGATTTCCTGGGAAATTATTCATTCAATATTTAAGAGCATCACAATACTTTTTTCATGCTAATTTCATTTCATCAATCTCAATTAAAGAGATGTGGCTATAAAAATTCTTTTAAAATGCTTATTTTATTGAATTTTGCTCCAGAAACATTGAATCAGACCAGACATTTATTGAATGATCAGATTTATATGTGGTAAAAATAATTTTCATTTCCAACTTTGATGGTAAAGAATTGAATAACGAGTTGACAGCTTTATAAGTATAACTTCTGAATGGAAATGATGGAATATTTACATCACTGTGTGGTATTAAAAATAAATTATTTCCAAACAATGTTGATAAGACCAAGCAACCTTTGTATCCTTCAAAGTAATTTGTTTTATTTCTGGAGAAAATTATTTTCTGATTTGAAATCCACCAACGACATCAAGACTCTAGTTGGAACCTAGATGTAAATCCAGAATTAAGCAAAGACCATGTGGCTCCAAAAACTGAACAAAGTGCATTTGATTGCAATGATCATTTAAATAACAATAACTCATGATACACTTCATACCTTGGAGATGTACGTGACAGCCTTGCTGAACGTCCTCGGAAGCAGAATAAACCAAACCCGGATGAAAATAAAAATGATGTTTAAAGTCCTAAAAGACTAGAATACTAATCATCATCTAGCAGCTAGATGCTAGTGTATAAACATTTATTAATGCATTCAAACAAGTTTAGACTCATAATTGTTTAACATGTCAAGTATTTATGCATCATTCTCCAGCTTACCTTGACACTTGTCATCGCTCATTTTCCGATAAATGAGAAAATTATCACTGAATATAATCGAAGATGTGACGTGTTGCTGATAATGCAAATCACGAGGGACTCTTCGTGCAGGTTAATACATTTCAGCTTTGAGTTGAACATCAACCACAAATTGCAAGAAAAGAAAACGTAGAAAAGCATGAATGAATACTGTGGATCTCCTTGTCTTGTGCGTGACATGCATATTTTTACTAACTTCTATGATGTATACCTATATTGTTATTTTATGTATATCCCTGTGTATGTATATTAATGAATATTTAACTTGGCGCCTGTGTCGTGATCTCTGACAAATAGGTCTTCATTCATTTTTCAAGTTCATCAACTTTGAAAATCTTATTCATCTGGCTATTTTATAAGACTTCTTGATAAAAATCAACATTTATAAATAGGTCATCTTGAAAATCAAATTTTAACTATTTTGCCTAGCAACACAGCACATATTGATTTGTACAATGAGCAAATCGAAATTGAAAAATTTTTTTTGATGCTGAATTTTTTTTACAAATGATACCCAATAGTTTAGGGTTTCTATCAACTTATAATTTTGGAGTAAAAAATAATATAGATTTTTTTCTTTAATAAAAAGATTCAATTCTATGAAATTAGAAAGAATATTTAACAGAAATAAATAAACATTGAATTTTTGAATGATGATATCTATTAAAATGGTTAATAGAGGATTTTTTAGAAGCAGTGAAAAGAGTAGTGAAGAGACTTTGAATCTTTCGAGGTCATGCAACGTCCGCACACTCGTAATACATGTAATACGGATAACACTTGTAATACTCGTAATGTATTATACACCTGCATACTCTTTCTCAGCAGTTCTCGAGCGTCGACCGTTCGTCCTTGCTTGTAGAATTTTACTTCTTGTAATTTCTTTGAGACATTCGACTTTACCTTCGCCAGTCGTTGCACTCTATGATGAATCATCTTATTTTCCTAATGATATTTTATAGAATCTTGAAAGAATTTATAAAACATTATCTTTACTTTAGGTAAGAAACATACATTAGTTAAATATATGTAATTCTTCATTTTCATTTTCGATTTACTCTTTCGAATTCAAAATTTGTTGGCTTCTACCAAGTGACAAAGATAAACTTCACTTGGTTTCAAGAGAAGAAGAGTTGCAGCTGTGAGATTATGTAGAGATGGTATACGGCGAGCCATAGAGAAGAAGGGACGAGACAGACCGAAACGAGTTGCCGTTCAGGTTTTGCTGCAAGGGATCGTTAAGATAATCGCTGCTATCCTCATCCTAACTTAGCCTTAGCCGGACGAACGCTGTTCTCTCAACTCTTTCCCCTCTATTTCCTTTTATCTTCAACTTCAACGCTATGTTCACGATAGTTTCATAGCACCTACTACTCACTGACATCTTGGAAAATCAATTCAACAATACCAAAACCCTAACTCATTTATTTCATTTATTGCTTCAGTGAAATCAACATTCCTAGTTATGGCTCCAATGTTGTCTTAGTCTTCAATATATATCATTGAAATATCACTTACATATCAATATTTATCATTTTATAATTTAAATAATTTATTTTTCAATATGATGATTGGTTAGTTAGAAGATTTAATAACTTATTGCCACACTGAAGCAAACTAATGTCTTTCAAAATTTTTAGTTTATTTTTATATGTTTTTTTGATTATTTTGAGAACATGTCAAAAGATAACTGATACTAATGACGTTTTGCATAGGAAATTAATCATCTGAAAATGAACTTGAGTTTATTCCTACTGAAGACCTTTGTTGAAAATTTAAATGTATATTTTTATGATTTTGTTTTTTTTTCCTACAACGCAGAAGAAGGAAATTCATATTCAGATTATACAGAAAAAAATGATAAATCAATGATTTTATAAACTCTAAGAGCTGCAGTTCATTAAGATTCATGATGAAACTTCTTCAGTTTTTTTTAATCCTATCAACTTTGTATTGTGTTCTTTTTATCATCAAGCTTTTAATGACTTCTCCAAAGGTGAATTTTTTGATAGAGATAAATTTATTTATTAAACCTAATGCAATTTGTTTTTGATAAATCTGATCTATTATAAGTTATTTCAATATCTAGAATACGAGAAATAATTCATAAAGATTGAATAAAAACTCAATAAAATTGTTAATGATTTATACATACCTACTCTAACATGGATCTAGTTGAGTCCATAGTAACACTTTCAATTAACATACTGGCACAAAAGCATTAGATATACAAGCTTGATAATAATTATCAACCGTGATTGTAACATATTAGTTTACAATTACAATACTTTCAATATAAAGTAAGATCGGAAAATGATTTTCTTAAATAGATTATCATTAATTTTCACTTGATAATGCAAATATTCGTTTTCTTACTTATCTCATCGAGGATTTTTTAATTTTAGCACTTTGTTCACCATAAACCATGATTATATTTTTATTGTAAGATTTTTTAAAACTGACATGATTTTTTCTATTCAATTAGTTCAACTTTTAGACCTACAGGTATGGATAAAAGAAACAAATTAACTACATCAGTTGGAACCTAATCAGATTTGATGTGTTCCAGACTGGATCTAAAAATGGCAAGGATTCAAATATTTAGCTGATGATTCATCCAACTCAATTGATATTTTATCAATGTTTCATTGAAAAACTTGAATGATTTGATGTAAATTCAATTAGTTGTCACAATGTGTTTTTCTTGGAGAATATATTTATATCTCTTTATGAGTATTTATTATCTTACGTATTATCGAGAAAATTTATTTAATCAACTATTCTGTAACATCTCAAAATATATTTAAACCACTAAGAGAATCTGATTTCTAATCGTTTTTTCAATACTTGCAACGTTTTCAATATAAACTTGTTTATCGAATTCTGATAGAAGTGTAATATATTCAAGCAAATTATGATGCTGATAATTACTTATTTATAGAAAGTTAATCTTAAACTCTTTCTAAAGTAATCATGAGTTTAAAATATTCATTATCATGACTCATAATAATTATTAAGTCATAAAATGCGATTTTTTTTACTTGTATTCAATTTTTTCCTAAGTGTTATTTAATTGATAGCCCAATTAATGCCAATAATCAATGAAAGTCAATAGCATTGGGTATCATTACACCTAATAATGAAGGTCTTGGTTTTAGATTGGAGTGATTAGTGAATTAAAGGATGTTATTTAACAATAATTTTATATCCACTATAGGAAAAATGCGGTCTATCATCCAAGTTCTCTTCCTTGCCATTTTCAGTCTAATGAAGATTTTGCCACGTTACTCTTGCAATGTACTTCGTGCCAACAGCATTATGGCATTATAGCACAAACGCATAACGTTGTCATTATGCTGCAAGGAGCCCAAGGTCCTTTTCTCATCCTCTTCATAGGCGTAATATAATTTTCTTCATCTTTACGTATATTATTCATTATTCACTACTAAAACGCATTTCTGATGCGTTTGGATAAATTTCGGTAGGAGAAAAGTACAACGCATTTCAATTATTTAATAGCTTTTCATGATTTAAACTTATAGAATGCGTGTTCACTATGATAGATAAATTATCATCACTATAAAAAATTATAGACCTTGAGTGCCCTTTATCTCATTCAGTTTTTAAGCTTAGTCTGTGTTTTTTCTACTGAACATACAGACCACCATGTGATTTTTAATCTTGGAATAAACAACTAACAAGAAAAATATGTCATGTTATATGTGATGATACCCACAAGGGTTCCATGCTGCAGGGAAAACCGGATTGAGTTTAGGATAAAATTAGATCCTGGGAACTCAAGGACAACCAACTCTATACCTAAAGTTCTTTTTCATTTCTCGACACTATTATAAAAGTTATAATAATCATCTCTTCTGATGCTTCGAGAGGTGATGCAATTGTTACACGTTTAAAATGCAATATTTCCAAGAACATAGAAATATAGTTCAACAATAGCAGGAAAAAAATTGACAACCACAAAAGGTAATAGTAAACCTAGATAACATCCAGATGTTCTATGATTTACATGTCAACTATGTTTACTTGTTTAACCACATTCTACCATAAAAAATAACACAAAAACAATTTTAAATCTATTACTATTAATTCATTGAAAATTATTAAACGAAAACTAAAATTATGGTGAATATATTTTTTAAATATTAAAATAATTTTAAACATTAGAATAATTTTATCAATGGTAAATATGATGTACTAATCAGCAAATAAGAAGTAAAAATTTTATTCGCTTTAGGTATTATAAGCATGTGAAAACAAAAGCAACTATCATAATTTCAAATGTAAAAAATTCATTAACATTAATTAAATGCCATTTCTCATGAAGATATGATAGAACAATAACAAATATGACGCATATTTAGATATTTTTTACAATAGAATATGTATAGATAGAATATATAGAAAAAAACACGTTCAATGTACGCACACAAGTTAAATAATATAATAAAAAATCTCAGCTGTTAAGTGAACATACAAGCCAACATGACCTTGGTCATTCGGTTGTAAAAGACATCAAGACTATAATAATAATTTTAAAAAATCAATTTTCGAAAAAATTTATCGAGGGTTATTTATAAACGACAATTTTATACAATGTTGATTATTAGAGAGAAAATGGGAAATTAAAAAAATAAAATATGGAAAATATGTCAACAATAGAAATTGAAGGAGTATTAAGTATGTAACTTTGTAAATTATTATTTTCCTTTTGTGTGCAATAGATAATCTTTTTTATATTGAACATCAAAATTGCCTGATTCACATGAGGAGGAATATTCTCGAGTAATTGTGGGAATTAATCAATGAAGACGCATGAGATTTTACACAAGAAATTCTAGCTCTTCAACTTCTATTACATTTAAAATTATTTCATTTGATATCTTTGATTATTTTTATCATAATAATAATATCGTATGTCAACGTTAAGAAATTCAAATACGTTTGTACAATTGGATTAAACAATGTGAAAAATAAGCTTCAATTATAAATGAATAATTGCATTCAACTAATACTTGGGGATCATCATTTCGGAGCACAATGAACTTGTTCGACTACATTGGATTCTAATTACACATTTCCTTTAATTAACAATTTTATGTAAATAAATAATTATATTGTAAAAATTTATATAAAATATTTGATTCAACTCCAAATGAAATAATCTATTCATTTGAAAACAAACTTCTTGAATTACTTTTTGTTTTTTTAAAATGATAAAAATATGTTCAAGGGTGTACAAATATTTAAAGAAAAACAACTTTTAGAATTTTTGTTAACTTCATAGAAAATATTATATAAATAAATGTATACGTCTTAAAAATATTTTTAAATAAAAAACCTTCAATATATGTGAAAAAAAATTTGACAATAGGTCTACAAGATCATTTTTTAACAATAGTTTTTCAGAAAACTCAAAGTCAAATAAAATCTCCCTTGTCTAAAATAAATAACTGCGTAAAAAATATTTCAATTGAATCTAAAAATAGAACTCAAAAATAAAAATGATGCGGAGAAGTTATTTAATTCATGTTGATGCTTCCATTATTATCGAAATTAATTTCATCTGAATTGAAATAATTATTATCTAACTCGTAAAAATTTTTCTATTATTTTAAACGACTTTAATGTAAAAACTATGAACACAATTATTATTTCAAAGTTGAACAACAATTTAAATTAAGCACTGAAATATCAAATTTTTTATCAATAGTATTTTTTGCATGATCTTTCTTTCCTTTATCATAAGGTGGAACGAGTGATCCTTTTCAAGGTATTAAGCCTCCTCCTTCTTCCTTTCGCATTGCAATCTCCCTAACGGGACGTAACGGTTGGCAATCACTGGTTATTATACACAAACTCAACGCCTAGAGAAATAAATAGACTCTGAGGAAAAAAAAACAAGCTAATAGTAAGGAAACTACTAGAACACATTTGATTATTTAATAATCATTCATTTCAATCAAAAATTCAAAAATAATATAATCTTTAAGTATTTAATGATTGCAAACATATACATATATTTAAACGTAATCCTGTAAGAAGATCCTCAGCAATTTAATATCATTTATACCTAAAATGAAATTTGCGACGATTTGTCAGTCATTTGTCTACATAGGAAGAGACTATTTTATTTTATGGATGAATCATGCATGTTTTTTTTTAAAACCAACTTATTCAAAAATTTATTTGAGGAAGTCCAACACCCACATGATTTAAATTACTGATAACTCAAGATTATTTTCATTTGCTTGTAAACATGTGGATCTTGGAAGTAGGTCGAAATAAGTAGATTAAAAAGTCAGAAAAAAATATAAAGGACTATTGGATTTTTTTTTCTCTCTCTCTCTCTCTCTCTCTCTCTATAACAGATTAACGTACATAATTTTATGGTATATATGCTAGCACGAATCATTGGAGCGCCGTTGATTTATTCGACAAAACTAGTCATGTAAAGCCATCTTAAACCGTTAGTACAAAGTTAAATTCAAAAAATCTGGTTTAAATCAATCAATTAATAAAGTTGGTTTTTTTTTGTTTTAAATTAATTTACAGTTACAAGTTTTGATATTTAATGTATATAAACGGACTTTGACACATTCTACAGCAATCAAAATGCAAAACAAAAGGAATTTAAATAACTTTCTGTACACTAAAAAATTGCAGAGAAATATTTTTAAAAATAATATCGAAAAAAATATGACGTATTTACTGACTGATCATTGTTGTGACTGGATCTAAGCTTTGAAAATCTAAGGGATAAAAATAACTGAGAATTTTCGAGAACTTCTATAGGTTCAAAGGAATGAAAAGAGTCCTGGTACTTTTCCATCATCCATAATATCCAAAAGGGGCTAAAGTAATTTTCCATCACACCTGAGGGTTTTAACAAAGAATTTCCAGTTGTTTATAACTTGTCAACTGGTTTTTAAAGCTTGAAATAAAAGTCTGTAAAAGACATATATTACTTAATCCCTGAAATGTTGATAATGTTATACAGACAAGCACAAAAAGATGAATATCAGAAAGGAGTAGAAGCTATTAAAAAGGGTCTCTCATTTGAATTTTGTAAGGATGATATTGGAACCAATGTCCTGTGTACCTTGAACAAAATAATTTTTTCTGTCAAAAAAAATAATATTAAATCCTTCGAGATTCCTGTAAAGAAGGAAACAGTGAAAGAAATAAGATGGAATATAGGTGAGAAGAAAGACGTTGGGGCAAAAGAGGAGTGAAAAGAAAAAGACAGACCCCTCCGCTAGTCCCCTTTGGATCAAGGAGGAAGGGGCTGAGGAGAAGGAGGCTTCGGGGTCCCTCGGTACGACCCGAAGAGTTGCTGGGTAGCTACAGGCTGAGGTATATAAACCGAGGTTCGACGATTCTCTCTCGACACACGACCCAATCTTCCTCACGATCGCCTGCTACGGTCCCTCAGAAAGCTTTTGTGCACGCGCAACTCATCGACTATTTTTTTGTCAAGTTGGTTTCGCGATTTTTCTACGAGTTTTCATTCGTGACAGAGAGCCAGAAGAAGCCTGCAGAGACTTCAATAATCAAACACTACTTTTTCTTCAAGGATTTTAAGTGAGTATTAAATTGAAATTCAATTAAATTGCATTCATTTACAAATTGAAAAAAAAGATATTGATAATATTAGAGAGATTTTTATTTAGATAAATTGTTTAAGAGAAATGGAGTAAATAAATAGAAAATGTGGCAATTATTAAATTAAAGTGAGTTACTCGGTCTTTTTAAGAGAGATTTCATAAGAATCATCGTAAATTTAGCAACAAGTTGACCTGCTATTTCTGACATAATGCAACTGCTTTTTTCATTCTCTGTTTCTTTTGAGAGAAACCCAATTAGCGCCTCTAATCCGCTAATCTCATCTCGCCGCGAGGTCACGAGGCTCACGAAAACGTTGAGTGATAGAAAAATGTTTTAAATATGAAGATTACTCAGTTGAAATGACTGAGGACGATATACAAGAGACACGTACACTATTCTTCTTTTTACAGCTCTTGTTCGCTTTTATTACTTCTCTGATGTACTTGATGAAGTAATAGAGGGAACCCTCTCATCATCTTTCAAAAGCATTTCCTCTCAACGTTCTGACCTGTATGACTTGCTTATCATTCTCTTCACTGCGTAATTTATCCACGAAATTTCTCCTATTTAAAAGTTTCTTACGTTTATCTGAAATACCTGATATTATTTTCAATCTTTGTTTAATTAATTAACAAATTGCTTGTTTTATAAAAAAAAATTGTTTCTATTTGTCATAATAATTAATTGAAAAAATTCAAACTGTAGTTATATTAATTTTTTTTATTGATAATGAAATATAAAATTATGATTAATGAAATAATTTTTTAATTTAATTTAATATTTTCAATAATACCCAAGTTATACTAATGTTTCAAAATTTGTACATAGATCAATGTGAATATTATGACAACAGACTTGTCCTTAGTTAAACTCGTTATATATTTGGAGTATTCAGTTCAATGTCATCCACCTTCAATACATTGCCTTCACATAATCACATTTTTTCGCTATCATTAGCATTATAATAATTTATCTCCCTTGTATCATTATATGGTGTCATACATTTGTAAAAATAATTTATCTTTAATTTCAACAATCAATCGATAATTGATTATTAATACTTGTTTTTATTAAAAAATTTTTCAGCATAAGAAATCATGAAGCTCCTCTTAGCAGCTGTAATCTGCGCTTTGGCAGTCAAAACTGTTATGGTTATGCCAGTAGCTGAACCTGGTTCTGATCCACTCCCAGTGGTGCCATTGGAAAAAGGTGCTCCAGTCCAACATATTTTGAGAAGACAAGCCGCAGAATCAGAAACTCCCGTTCATCCAGACCACAAAGAAGGTGAATCACCCGAAGCTCATCTAGCTCATGCGAGACTTGATGACAAAGCAGAAAAACAAGAAGAAGCTGTAAAGGCTGAAGAAAAAGCACCAGAGAAGCTTGCAGAAGAAAAAGCTGAACTTGCTGAGACAAAAGATCAAGAACAACTAAAGAGATTGGTTACAGAGCCAGCTGAATCTGTCAAAATTGAAGAAAACGTCGCTCCAGCTCCAGCTCCAACTGAAGCTAAGGTATTCATTTAATTATATTAAATTAAATTCATACTTTAACTATTTTGACTATTAAAACTATTTAATATAGTTTCTAAAAATTATATTTACTTTTATTAAATAACTATAAAATATTTAAATGATTATGCAGCTAATTATTTTGATAATTTTTTAGCCCGAAGAAGCTGTACCAGCCGTAAAGAGTGTAATACCTCAAGAAAGTGTTGAAGAAAAAGTTGAAGAGAAACCAGCCGAGGTAAGCCCAAAAGCAGCGGAACCTGAACCAATTGCCAAATCAACACCAGTAGCTGAATCAGCTCAACTAGCTTCAGCTGATAGTGCTGCACCTGAGCCTGCCAAAGAAGAGAAACAAGAGGTTGCTGCAGCAGTACAAGCAGAAGAAAAGAAAGAAGAAAAAGAAGCAAAACCTGAAGATAAAACTGATCGAGTAACTCGTGGAACTGAAGATGCATCATCAGCAGCTCCAGCTACTTCTGTTCCAGTTCCTGAAGTAGCCGCTAGTTCTGCCGAACCTCAAAAACAAGACGAAGCTAAAATTGAAAAGCAAGCAGAAGAACCAGAAAAAAAAGTTGAGGCTTCAGAAGTAGCTAAAGAAGAAGAAAAACCACAAGAAATCAAAGCCGAACCAAGTGTTCATGCTTCAGAGGCTGTGCCAGCTTTGAAAGCTGAAGAAAACAAAGAACAAACAGTTGCTGATGAATCAATTGCTCAAGCCAAAAGTGCTCCTATTGCAGAAGAAAAACCAAAAGCTGAACCTGTCGCTCAATCACCTGAAGTTAAACCCGAACCAGTAGCTGAATCGATACGAGCTAAATCTGAATCATCAGAAAGCAAAGAATCTGTTGAAGCTGCAAAGACTGAAGAATCGAGCTCTGAAGAAAAATCATCTGAAGAAAATAAATCCGCTGAAAAAGAAGAAAAAGTTGCAGAAGGTAAATCTGTAGAAGCCAAGAAAGCTGAGCCCAAGCCCGAAGAATTGCCAAAACCTCAGGAACTTGATGGAAAGAAAGAAAAAGAAGAATAAATAGTACAATTCTCAAGTACGACAAGATCAGACGTCTTCTGGTCCCCATTCATCGACCCATCTCTTATCCATGTCTTCATACATCAGCGAAAGTGAAGTAGAATGGCCGAGTAGAGTGTTTGCGTGATGCTGAATGAATGCAACGACGACTGAATGATGAAAAAATTTTAATAAAAAATTACTCGAAATATTCTACAGAAAATCCGCAGTTAGAACTACAGAGAGAGAGAGAGAGAGAGATGGTGAGAAGAAAGACCAAATGAGTATAATACTAAGGGTCATCACGTTCCCTGGCGCGCTGCGACCTCGAAGAAACATGATATAACATTCCTATTTTTATTATTTTAATCTCAATTTCGAGCTCGAACCACTCGGGAGGCCGTGATTTCATCGTGTTTCGTCGCTATGAACAATTTTTATTGTTTATTGTGATGATACTATTTCATCAATCTTTCAATCACAATCTTTTTTACTCGCCAATAAATATTCTCTCCATACGATAAATACTCTCCAGCAACACCCTAATGTCCTTCCATAATCCTACCAGTCCATATTATTTTTTATGTTTTTCTGTTTCTTCAATGCACATGCGTAGTTTTTATTTTATTTTCTTACATTTTTTAGCTTACGTGTCATTATTATTGATAATATTTTTATTATTATTATAATTATTACTAGTTATGTCTATAATATTAAACATTATTATTTTATTATTATTATTATCAATCATCGGTTTGTATTATTCTTATCAACATCGTTATTGTAATAATAATAATTACATATATTATTATTAAAAAATTTTACAAGATTTTTCATTCTATTTTTTACCCTTTTACTGTTCCTGTCTAACGTTTCAATTTTATTTGTATTAAAAATTCATTTTTTTACAAGATAATATTACCAAAGCAATCTGATTAAAAAGTTTCTATTAAGAATAAGTAAAAACATTTTATGTTTTTCATTAATTTTGTATTTTATTAAAATAATTATTAATGCTCTCTAAAAATAAAATATCAATTTTTATTTATTGTTAGGTATAACATAAAATATTTATTAACACATCAAATTCTAGCGTTAATTGTTAACGGAAAAGCTCAATATAATATAATAAAGTGACAATAACATAGGCGATAAACGAATGAATCAAACACGAGTGAATAGAATTGTAGCCTGACACTTGTGGAAGCCAATAATCAAATACTTCCCGTCATGTTATAATAAACAATCTCTTTATAGACACAGTCAGACACATGAGAATTGCTTGAAAAATTTTGCAACTTAATGCATGCAATTTACAACTTAATATATATTTAACTATTAACTAAAAATTATCTGTATAAGTTAGATAATAGTTATTAGCTAGGTCGATAAATGAATAAATAAATTAATTAAAATAATATTAATTATGAAAAAGTAAATCAAGTATATAGGCATGAGTTAGAAAAAAATGATTAAAAAATAATATCAATGAAAAAAAAAAATCAATTATTTCTCAATCGTTTTTGAATTATATTTGTGTTAAACTTAATTCATGAGACACGTGCAATCGCTTTCATTAATCAGACAAACGACTGGTTAACAAGTTTCATGAAGCCAAAGGAGCGGGAATTAAATGTCAGAAGAAATATTTTGCAATAATATTAAAAGGTTCATTTAGTTGGAAGCACGCTAAGTCTGTTATTGTCGTTAAAAACATTTACTGAGGGTCTTAATGGCGAAATAAACAGTGTATTCGTTTGTTGACTAAAAGGTTGATGGTTTGAATCAAATTAAAGATATGTTTTCTGATACTTTCATTTTTTTGTACTTTAATAATTATATCATAATTATTTATATTGCCAAAATTTCTCAAGTATTGCAATTTTTAATGCAATAAATATTGTAATGAGAAACTAATGGAATGTATATTTATGAAACCACTATTTGCCAAGTAAAAGTTTTTATAAGAATCTAATAACACTTAAATTGCTTTTTGATCATCTGTAATAATTTTCGATAATTATTTATGAAATTAATCAAAAAAATTTAGTTTGACCCCGACGTGATTTGAACACGCAACCTTCTGATCTGGAGTCAGACGCGCTACCGTTGCGCCACGGAGTCTTCTAGACATAAGTTTAGTAATCAAGCTTGTTCGACTACCCCTGTTCTTTTTCACTAATATTATTTACTCAAGTACTATACAGTGATAGAAAGCTATCACAATAATATATTGCAACTAAAAACTTACCTCGTTAATTAAAAGAAAACACATAAGTACTCCTAAAGCCCACCAGTCAACTTCACGTCCATACTGCTCTTTACGTAAAATTTCAGGAGCTAAAAATAATTATTTTATCAGTACGTTAGAAATATTAAATTTTGATCTTCATTAAATTTTCAATGATGTCTAGTTATTATGTTGACACAGTTAAATAAAATTATAGTAGTTTTTTTTCTTAACAATATTTAACTGATTTAATTATTCTAAGAAAACTCTGAGGAATAAATTGTTTCAACTCTACTGTAAGAGAAATAAATTGTCTTAAAATTACTCAATAATTAAAACTAATTATAATGAAACAGTTTTTGTACCCATATATTCATATGAACCACAAAATGTGGCAGTTTTATGTAGAGGACGAAGCCATTTAGCTAATCCGAAGTCAATCAGCAACGCATGGCCTTCGTTATCAAGTAAAATATTCGAAGCTTTCACGTCTCTATGCACAATGCCAGCATTGTGTAAAAAATCTGCAAAAACACACAAAAAAGTACTTATATTAATATATAATAATAAAATGAATAATTATAGTACCAATATGTATGAATAATAATACTATAAGATAAATGTTTTAAATGTTACATTGAAAATTATTATAGTGTTAACTACTAAAATGTACCTATAGCTAAAGCTAACTCAGCAACATAAATTCTAACAACTTCTTCAGGTAGTTTTTCATATTCTTTAACAAGGTAGTAGAGTTCGCCGCCAGGAATATATTCAGTAACTGTAAAAATATGATATCACGTGTTAACCATAATTATTTTGTATGACATTATATTTTATACAATAATACGTACGTATATATAAAGTTTTTCTGCCCTGCCAATAATTAGTAGAGCCAACAATAAATGGATGATGACTTACCGCTCTTTGAATAGCAACCTATAGAATATTATATATTTTTTTAATAGGCATGACAACAGCTGTAAATTTCTCAAGACTTCATATCAAATAGTAACAAATATGAGCATGGAATACAAGCTAAGTAATGTAGAATCATAATTTTTTTTTGTAAATTCTCATTTAATAACTAAGTAATTATCTTAGAAATTATATTAATAACAAGGTATTACATTAATAACAGGTTAATAATTACCTCTTGTTTGGCTTGCACAATAGAATCTTCTTCAACAATTCTTGATTTACTGATTACTTTCAATGCATACTTTTTTTTTCGTTTTTTTTTCCTCGACTTTGTATACTCTTCCATATGCTCCTTTAGCGATGAACTCCAAGAATGTAAAGTCATTATCGATTGGACTTTCTCTTACTTTAAATTCTGGTAGAAAAATTGCCTCAAATCTTGGCACTGGCCAAGCAGTTTTTGTTGAATTTAAAGGATCATTTAAAGTACCTTCAGCCCACCTAACATAAAATTATAGTCTATGTTTACCATATTAATTTTAACTTGAATGATAAATAAACTTGTTAATGAATTCCTATACTTACGTTCTTCTTGAAACACGTGACCATGGCCTATATTCTTGATATATTGATTCAGAAGTTCCAGTACAACTCCCATTGATAATACTACTTAGACTACACTGTAAAATAAGAATAAGAATGAAATCGTCTGTAGACAAAATTTTCTAAAGTATCTTCACTTACTTGACTATTATATTTTCGTCGAGAATACGAATTTATCTTAGTATTACTATTTCCCATTCAATCTAAATGTCAACATACAAAATAACATATTGGTTGATTGTTAATGCTCAACAGGTATTTTAAAAGAAAAATCAGGTTAAACATGTTTCTCTAACCTCAAAGAGTTTTGTCATTAATTGCAAATATATAATCATTCAATATACTGTTATTTCATGGTAATTTATAGCTTTAATGATTCTTGATGTCCATTTGAATTTTTTCAGTGAATTTTTGCAAGGAAAAAGAAATTTAAATGAATTTGTTGCCACATAAACCACCGAACACCAAATAACACCAATCGAAGCGTTCGTAGTTGATAGTTCAAAAAAGAAACGCAAGGGCGCGCAGCTGGGAGTTTCCGGATTTTTGAACCCCGGTTTTTTTTAAATTTGATCTTTCAAAATATAAATATTATAAATGTATTTTGCAATGAACCATTAAAATATTTTTTTATAACAAAAAGTAATTATTCAACCATCTGTGGAATCGATATTATTTGATACTTCAGAATTGCTTGCTAAGAAATGGGAAACATTTTTAAAAAGTAGAGATAACTAAGTTGCAAATTGATTAATTTTCAAACATTGAATGAATTAAGGGATCTATAAAGTAATGATTAATGAAACGACAGTAATTATATTCAAAAAGTTCTATAGCTTTGGACAGTTTATTAAAATATACATTTCATCCAAAATATAAAAGGAACAGTATGTTTGGTATATGTATGAAGAGTGTTTTTTGATGAAGCTAATTATCGCTGAAAAATGATAGTAATGGTGACACAACTTGCAGAAAAGATAGTGATCATTTAATAAATCTAATGCAATAATTCTAATTTATAATAGAGTAACAGTTATAGCAATTATCATTGTTTACACATATAAGAATGGTTCTAATGGTGCGTCAAAAAAATAATAATAGATAATAATCTAATCATGTTGTGCGCATAAGCTGAGCCATGTATAAAAAAAGAAAAGTTCATAATTATATATTATTAGCTGAATAAGAAAAATTTGAAAAAATGCTGCTTTTTGTATCAACTGTTCATAATATTTTGCATGGCTTTACTTTTCTATTATAAATTTTTATACCAACATGATGATATCTTTTTATAAATAAAAAATTTTGGCAGTTAACGGCAATTGACAACAAACTTTAATATTATTTACATTACTTCTTGACTGATTGTAATTTAACAATCTGATATAAAACTTTAAATGCCTGAAAATTCATCCAATAAAATAGTACAATTTTCAAATATTTCTTATTTTTTTCTAATATTTAATTTCAAATATAAATTCAGTGACTAATTTTAAATAGTTGCCAAAATTGTTTCTGTTAAAGGCACTATCAATTATTCAACGCCTTTAGAGATTTCGCTCTCTCGTATTGATTTCATTATTCGTTTTTAATTTCACTAATTCGATGATAACAATTATGATATGTTATTGAAATAATTATGCTACTGTAGTAAATATAAATAAGTGCACGTTTTTTTTGTTATAACAGTAAAAAAGAATTAAATTTAAAAAATAAAATGTTTAACCAGTGATCGCTGTCGTAGTTATAATTATTATCAATTTTAGAATTGAATGTAATTAATTCATTGTGTTCATACTTAAGACAAAATACTTGATATAATTAAAAATTTTATTTTTCAGCTTAATTAAACTATTGCTCTATATTCCATCGACTGGAATCATTTTTTTATTTTAAATACAACTTATAGAGAAAATTACGACTAAGATATAATAATATACCTATGGTGTTTTTTTAGTACTTTTTTTCCCTAATTTTTTATTCATTTATATATTCCTTCATTTAGTTATGCTCAAACCTCTTTTACCTCCCCAAAATTGGAACCATGTTTGTTGTTATCTTGGTCACCTTATGATTAAATTTCAATATTTCTGAGCTTCAATAAATTATTTACATCCTATTAAATATATACCCTTCAATTGCACACATTTTGTGTCGAAGAACAGAAAGGGTTATTATTTAATCAAATTTTTTTTTATAAATGTACACAATATAAACGTTTTCCTTCATATATCACGCGAATTTTTACAATTTAGGGCTTTATTTATATTACTGACTCATTTTTTCTTCATCTAGATAAAATTTTATATACTACAAACATTTACTCGAATAACCAGTAAATAATTGGGACATTAAATTTTCAATTATTCTTAGAAATTGATATGTTTTTCTAGCAATAAAAACTAGTAATTTTTCAAGCCCTAAGTAATAACCTTGAATATATGAGCTGCGAAAATATCTTGAAACCAAAATTTTGGTTTCTTTTATAATAACTATGATTTTCATGATATGACAATCGGTTGTTGCTACTTAATGAATTTTTCTCGATATATCTTTTAAATTTAGAATATACAAGCAACTAGGCCGATAGTTACAGCTATATCACGAAGTCAATATAATATATTATATATCGAACTTGTATTAGCCAAGTGACTGCTTAATAAGTCTCATGACAAATGTTTATTCATTACTAAATTTTATTTCTTCTCTTCAACGTTTTTTAATATATTCCGATGCATTTGGATCTACAGAAGAATAAATCGAAGTCAAATAAAACGTAATCTTAGCTAACCGAATGACACTTACTAATTTATTCAACAGCGAATCCACAAGTCTCTTCAACTGCTTGTGTCAGTTTATCTAACATTTTTTGATAGCAAGGATAGCTTTGAGGAATATCTATTCTATTGAAGCATGTGTGAGCTTTCGGCAAATTTTCACTAGGCGCGTCGACTGCATGAATTGTAAATAGACGTGGTCCAGCTGCACCTGTTGACCCTTTTGATAATAAAGTAGTTTATGATTAGATTTACTGAAGTGATAGAAATTAAAATAAATAGAAAAAAAAATCGTTACGTAACAATTATTTACCTTGTAAAGCCTTAAATCCTTGCAATGGAACTCGAGAACTACCAGTAACAAATTGAAGCAGTCGTGCTCGCATTTCTTCACCATATGATTCAACAATTTGCCAAAACCACTTAACTACAGGTGTATCTGGGGTACAATGTTTTAGTCTTGTATGCATTTTCCAGTCATTAATATCAATGGTACCCAGTCCACCAATTACCAATTCTAATTCACGCTCATCAAAAGGCCTCAATAATTGAGGAGGAATCAATTCATGGAACCCCTTTTGAAGAGCTAAAAATTGTTGTTCAATACCACGCATAAACCGATAGTTAACATAGAGTTTAACATATTCTCTTTTATTCTCTTCTGTCACAGAAACATCTTTACCACCAGGTTTCAATTCATGATTCCTTAAAACTCCGAAACTACTATGCTCAACAGAAAACGTTGCATCTATTACTCCGTCTATGCTATTTTCTAGTATCCACGTTAGACTTCTATGCAGTTCAGGATCTACTCCTTCAATATCACTTAGAGTAATTCCTTTATTCAATAGCATTTTATAAAAAGGCATAGTAAATCCACCATCAATATGATGCCCATGAAAAACAGCTATGCCGATTATTCTACCAGCAAAATGGAAGTATGAAAGATGTTCTGGATTAATACCAGAATCAGGATTTATCTGAAGAGTATAATTGTCATCCCTAGAATATTGAAATAGTCCATATTGTGGATTTAACATTTCATGAGAAAGTAAATATAACCATTCTCTAGCAACTCCCCCATAATCTAAACCTTCCTCTCCTCTAAACTTAACCATCAGTCTCTTGCGCATGTCTTTAGGTCTCATTTTCATAATTATTCTGTATGATTCCTCGAATATTTCGTTTCTCGATACTTCCAGTCGACAATGACCGCTTTGAGGTTGCAAAGCATTCAACTCTGCCCTCAAGCACTTAAGCTTAGCTACAAGATCACGTTTATATTTAGGCAATAATTCACTCTCCATTAACTCCTTTGGTAGGTCCGAAACCGTTTGTACAGTTGCAAGGGTTGTATTTTCTTCTGTTAATGTATTATTATTTGTGTTGCATGTTCTATTAGCCGGACTTGAATTAGTTGTAATCGCTGGTGTTGTCTCATTAGAAACGTCATTCCTTGGCGTACCTGTATTTCCGGACGATTGATTGTTCGTGGTACTGATATTATGTCTCTTAAGATAGTTGTTAATGATCTGAGTCGAAAGTCTAGGATCAGTGAATTGTGTAGTCCTGTTATTGTGATCAACAAAGTATACACGACCACTTGAAGTTTGTCGCATTTCCCATCCACTTGGCAAAGGTCCTAACTCGTTTGCTATTTCGTTAGCTGGCAAATCTCGTGGAATTCTAGGATCGTGCCATGTTGAAGCACCACTTGCTACATGATAGAAATAAACTTGTCCTTGTTGCGTTTGTCGCATTTCTAAAACAAAGAATTATTAAAAGATTAATATTCAATTAATCTTTTAATAAGAATATTAGAAATCAATTTCGATAACTAAGAAGATCAGAATGAATAATCACTAGTGATCAATAGTCTATTGAAAATCAATCTTCTTTAAAGTTTAAATTAGAATGAATGACATACATTCGTGTTCAATTAAGAAAACAACTTTTTAATATGCATAAATTACAATCACGGTTCAAGTGTGAAATTTACATGAGATGTTTGTTCAATTTTAAAAAATAAACAATAAGTTACTAACTATAGACAAAGATTTTATAAATAAAAGATTTTGTAAATAAAATACTTTTATTGCGTAGAATTTTCGTCATTTTTTTAAAAACAATTTTGGTTTTGATAATTGAGCACTCGAAAAATACAATAGTGTGATTATTAAAGATAGAGCAATATGTTATTATGTAATAAAAAAAAACTAGTTTGCACAGTGGCTGAACATAATTTATGCGGTTTCTTATGAGTGAAGATTTAACTATCTACAAGTTAAAAATGAAATCTACTAATTTTCAATCTTTACTAGAAATTTGTTAATCAAAAATTTAAATATTTTTAGAAGGTAGAAATTTTATTGTTTATTGCTTACCGTAACCACGCGGTAGATCCAAGGGTTGATTATCATTTCTTCGTTCTCCGACAGGTAAAGCATTGTTTCGACTTCGATTTGAACGGCCCGGTCTTCTTAATTGTCCATTATTTTGATTTCTATCGACTCTACCGTTAATGCTCTGATTAGCATTTTGTTCATCATTATTCCTAGATATTCTTCGATCTCTTCCAGCTGAAGGTGGAGTAGTGCTTCGCGCATTTTGCTGATTTTGATTTTGAGTAGGAGTATTTCTTGGTGTATTTTGTGTTGAACTATCTCTACTGGATGTTCTACTAGGTGTTCCATCATTATACCATGTCTCTTGTGTTCTATTATGTGGTGAGCTCTCTGGCTGAGTGTTGGAGGGTGATCCACTGCTACTTGGAGACGTTGGTTCTGAATTAGGCAAGGCAGGAGGTTCAGGTGTTGTTGGTATAATGCCATTGTTTGGCCTAAAAGAGAATATTTATTGCACGAAATAAAGTAACAAAAAAAATTGAAATTTGAATGATTTGAAAAGTAGGTCAATAACTTACCGAGAAGTCGGACGGATCCATTGAGTTGTTCTCGTATAATGATTTACGTAATAGAGTCGACCACTTTGAGTTCTTCTTTCTTCCCAGCCATCGGGTAAATCATTAGGACAACTTAAATCTCCGAGTACATCTACTACTGCATTATGGCCTACTGTATTACTCACTGCTCCATTATGCCCATCTCGTGACAATAAAGACACTACTATTTGACCTTTAATTACATCTGTGTCATCCGTGTGTGCTTTACAAAGATCCAAACGTTGATCTAAACAGTATGAGATTATTTTTTGTTATCATTTCAAAAACAAAACAATGAATCATGTTTACTATTTTCGTATAAGGTAAACAAATCAATAGATAACTAAAACAAAACATCGTCTAAATTACTGCTTTCAAATTGACCATTCAAAAATCGTTTAAAATAATCAATGAAACTTGTAAAATTATCATAAAGACGAAATTTTAGAACTCAATTTCAAGGTAGAAATTATTGATGCCAATTTAAACTTGTAGAAATAATATATTGTAGTAATTTATTGATCTGCCTATTATCCACTTAATTAAATGTAAAATCCTTACATCCTGTATTTTTAAGCCTCTGAATTGTATTGGACAATATTCTAACGCATCCGAGGAATCCACCACCTTGTTTTTTATGAATTTTTCTATGATTCCACACGGAGATAGTAATTCCATCGTTTTTTCCAATGTATCTAGAATAAAATGTCATTTGATTTTAACAACTGTTAATTAAGTATTTACGAATTTTATGTAAATATTATGCTCACAGATCATAATGCTGATTCCATTTGGGATCTAAAGTTGCTTTGCAAGTATCTGTACTAAAACATTGACCAGAACCGTCCACAGTAATTTTAGCGAATGGATCTGGAAGGCCTGAAAAACATAATAATCATTTAATAAAATAATCTTGAAACAAAATGAATGATGGTAAAAATTCCAAATACTTACGAAATAAGTCTTTCCTAGCTAAATTTCGAGCACACAGAACTGTAATAAATAAATTCATTTAACATTTATAAATGGTTATTAAATGTTTTTATTACATTCTAATAAATTGAATCTCTCTACGATTAGATTTAAAATAAAAATAAACAAGTATTATACAAAATATATTCTATTGAAGTAATTCATTTTTTTCTTTGAAGCTTAGATTAAGTAAGACTATAAAATTAAATAGAAGTTAATGAATTCATGCTCCCAGAATGAGATCAAATTAGCTTTGTTTTCTTTTTTTTCCGCATCTATGAAATCAACTAATTCAGCTAAACGTCTTCTGTTTTTACATATTAAATTTGAAAACATGAACGGTAGACTTTTTGACAGGGACTCTTTGGTCATAACCAAAGAATGACGATAAATGCATGTAAAAGAAAGATACAGTCTAGCCAATCGAGATTTTCAATTGAACATATCATCAACCAGTTCCCGACTAGAAGATGATGTCTACAGAATCTGATGATTTGAAGTATTATTAGCGTCAAAAGTGGACAGTTAGAATAATTATCTGATGAAGAAATCATAATAAAAGATAAATTGTGGGGTAAAATAAAGCAGTTGGATGCATAGTTTTTGATGCATTTAGGATAAAACAACTTTCACAGTCTACTCAAAGGCACTCTATTCAACGAATTGTTACCTCTTCCTGTTGCCCTTTCCCTCTAATAAACTTACTTGTAAGACGTATTTTAGTTGCTCCGTTCCTCCTGCTACCGCCGGGATTCGACATTGTTTACACACATTTAACACTTTGAACTAAGAATCGGCATTTTTTAAAATGGTAAATAGAACTGCAAACCCGTTGATGAGCTGCAGATTTACACACGCGCAACGAAATTCTCGGATAATTTACTTTCGAGAGCTGTCGATTCACATATTTTTCTCGACAATCGAATATAGAAGAGTCGATAACTCGATATAATCTCCAACAGACGGCGCTGTAGAGCGCATTAATTAGTTCTTTATGCTTATCTCTTATCTCCACTCACTGTTAAAACATATCCGTAAATAAAATATTCAATGCATATTTAGGCATGTAGAAAATTTAGTAAAAATATAAAAAATTGACAATTTCTATTGCTCACTTTCCAAATTTTTATATTATACATTTTCATGTATTTTAAATGACAAGTATCACAATTAATATAAAAAAGATTCGCGATGTAATATACTGTAACATTGACACTGCACTATATACCACCATTACATACTTGAGCTGCCATTCGTTGCATGTTGAACTATTAAACGTCATTGGTAGAAAGAGTGATGGCATAGAACTGGGCTGTATACATACGTGCCTGTGTCATGTTATTGTATACATTAGAAGCATACCTAAACAGTAACTTTTAAATCATTCTGTGTGTAAAGGATAGACGCTTTCTTCTTTTGTTTATATTCTAACCTGGTCGATTTACGATGATTTCAGATAGCTTTCAAGGATGCAAAAACATTTTTATTGGATTAAAAAAAGAATATTTGTCTATACATTTATGAATTTTTTATAATAAAATAAAATGAGTAGAAAATGTACAGGTGCAGAATGACATGTAGGCATGACTGGAACAATTGTTTGTTTCCGAATCTCGAATAGATTTACCTGTTATGTCAGACGCACTCTATCATAATCACAGTATTATTTTTGGAAAAATAATCAATTGTATATTTCCGAAGGACTTTCTATTAATCATGAAAGAAATTATTTTACGTCTCCAAACTTTTTTTCAGGTCATAATTAGTACTTTTATATGTAGTACTTGGTATATACAGTAGGGCCTCGGTAATCCGAAGAGGCAAAACAAAAACAAGACCCTTTCTGGATTATCGAGGCGTCTGGATTATAGTATGCCATATTTAATGGCAATAAAACACATGTTTAACCTAAGTTTTACAAAATATGTATGTACCTACATAATTAAAAGTAACCATACATAAGATAAACAGTAAGTAAGTCCGGATTACCGAGGCCCTACTGTAATTGAGAATTTTGGAGTTTTTCCAATTCAGCTTAATCCTCAAATATTCTCGATTGGAGAATCAAAGAATACCATCTGGGTGCCAGTCTTGAGCGCTGCTTTTCATAGCACATGATTTTGTGTAGTCTGTGGTTAAAAGAGCATATTTTATCCAATCAGTGCATAGTTCGAAAAGGATGAGTGTCATGCGGTATTTCCTTTAATAGGAGCACGCATGATTCAGAGAATGTTTGTTATTTAAAGTATTAATGATTTTTTAGTTTGTCAACAATAGCTAATATTTGATAAATATTCTCATATAAATAACGCAAACAATGATGTTTCGTATGTCTTATACAATATTACGCCAACATTTCAATGGTAAAAAATTCGATATTTTAGCTAGAACATCTTCAAATAGTTCATCTGTTAAACAACAGGTAATTAAAATTATGTTTTTAGTTTAATATATATCCATATTTATCTTTAAGAGAAACTATCAAGTTTTTATTGAATGATTTGATAACTAGAACTCATAGAAAAAAAGTAACCTCTTCTCAAATTTAATAATTTTTTACGAAATTGGATTAATTGTCATTAACAAACGTAAAGTCAGTAATACTGATCGGTACATCATTGACATTCGAAGTAATAATTGTTTTTGGTTGATTAACACTCCATAATTATTTTGATGTTTTTGTTTTTTAGCAACATGTAGTTCCTCCAAATGGGTTGACTCAAGATATGATAACTGTTATAACTGAAGCTAATGAGAAAAAACCTAAACAAAAAATGAGCAATGCTATGAAAGCTTATTTAAAACGTGCTCAGGAATACGGTTTGTACAATGATTCTTCCTTGTAATCAAAAAATTACAAACCCAGTAATTTACCACTGTTATAATTTGAAAATACGTAGAAAATATATTATATTTTTAGATGAATTTATGAAACGTGAAAATGAAGAATATTTGATAGGAAAAAGACATTTGGCTAATATGATGGGAGAAGATCCAAATACGTTTACACAAGAAGATATCAACGTAAATAATCGATTTTATATCTATTATATTCTAATATTTGATCGATATTTGATTTTTATAAATTTCAGAATGCTATAGAATATCTATTCCCATCTGGTTTATATGCTAAAGCTGCACGTCCTATAATGGATGCACCTGAGAGAATTTTTCCACCAAAAAAAGCTGCGCAATTCGATCACACAGGTCGGCCATACCATTCTCTATTTTATACTATGAAACCTAATTTTTATTCGGTTCTTTATGTAAGTATGTGATACAGTAGATTTACACATTGTCAATATTATAATTTTTATCTCAATAAATTTGACTTTTTGCAGGATATTGTTGAAAAATTAGAAACTTTAAATCAATATCAGGACCAGCAACTTCGAAACGGTATTTTACCAAATGAGAAAAGTAAATTGTGAGCATTGCATTTATAATTTTTTATATTTTCAACTGAAAAAAATCTAGGGTTTCGATATATTTTTAGTTTATTAATGAACTCATTCTTTTAGCGACACATTTGGATCCGATTGGTTAACGCAACCTATTCTAGAGACTAAATTTTTAGAACCTCTAAAAGAAAAAGATGTAAGTAAAATCCTGTAATTTTGAGAATCTCTTTTAGAGAATAATTGATAATTTTATATTCATAAGCATTCATTGATTAAAATAGATGTTTCAATTTCATTTTAGTATGAAATGTTTATTGCGGCTTTGCAAAGATTGATTGATCATCCTTATTCGTCAAATGTCAGTAATTTTATAATGGAATACAGATTAAAAAAAAGTAATTTCAAGGATACATTAGTTATTCCTCCGGTAAGTTTTCATCAATAACGTTAATATAATTGGATTTGCAAAAAAACGTAGTTGAAAGAGACCGTAGTTCACTATAGCTTTTGTATCATACAGTATCATTCTATATTTATTATTTTAGTTGGAATATGATAGTACGGGACGTCCATTTGTAGAAGTCAAATGTAAGTTTATATATTATGACATTTACGAACAAACTCATTAATGTTGAATATAGCCAATATGTAATACGTTAATAAAAATATTCATATTTTAGGGGCTCAAAAATTTTTAACAACTGGAAGTGTGAAAGTTTTGGGTAATGGATCAGGACAATTCAAAATTGGTGATGGAAAAGATATTACATTTTTCAAACGTAAACAACATCGAGAACAAGTAAGTTTTTATTTCAATTCTATATTATGGTTTTTTTCAAATATTTTGTAATGACTTTTAAATTATTGTTACAGATAATATTTCCTCTAATTTTCACTGGAATGGAAAATAGTGTAGATGTTGAAGTATCTTTTGATACTGCAGGTGGTGATTCAGGATATGCATCTCTGATTCGCTGGGGTATTGCTTGGGCTTTACGAAGCTTTGTTGAACCAAAAATGATTGAAAAAATGAGAATTGGTACGAAAGTATTTTAATGATAATTCCCAAGTTGTTAATGTTCAACTTTTTTAAATTAATTTTATTGTGAATACTGCATATTAACCGTGAAGTTAAAAAAAATTTCATTATTTTAGCTGGATTATTAACACGAGATTGGAGAAAGCGAGAAAGGAAAAAGCCTGGTAAAGAAGGTAAACGACGTGGATTTACGTGGAGAAAACGTTAAAATAACATTTATGATTTTTATCGTAATGTAACGTAATTTACTATATAAATTAAAATTTATAAAATTCGTAAAAATGTTTTACATTTCTAAATAATTATGATAAATAAATGGAGATGTTACATCTTATTTAGAGGTGTTAAACAGAGTAATTTCATTCCTGTATTTAAAATATTCTTTGCCACTTGAAATAGCAAAAGACGCTGTGTTGCAATGTCCTCTGGTTGATCTTTTACACGCAGTTGTTCCAAAGCTTTGTTTGTTATATGACTACAAAAAATGATAGAATATATAAATTCAGCTATTAAAAAACATAATTATAAATTTTACTAATCGACCAATACTACCTTAAATGAAAGAGATATTTGGCTAAATAACAAGCCTCCAATGTTTCAAAAGAAAATAAAATTATATCATCGAATTTACATATTAATGAAATTAATTCATCTATAATAGGTTCTTCCAATACGGAAGGATTACATTCTTTTCTCAAATGAACTCCACAATTTTCTTTCAAATTATGTAATCGACAGTGAGTATACTGTAGTTTAATTCCAGTCTCTCCTTTCATCTAAATCACAGAATTTTTCAATTATTATTTACTTTTAAATTTTTTATCTTAAACATAGCCAATAATAAGTATAAAAATATACTATTTACATCTAGTGCCACATCCCAACTAAATTTATAATCACGTTGACGACGTTGCTTTAATTCATAAATTATTATTGCAGATAATCCTAAAATATCTGAACTATTATCATTCATATCTGGAATTACTTTAGTTTCTGAAACATTACATAAATAAAAACATAATAAATAGATTTTTTTGCAGTTTATTAGTATTTATGAAGTAGATATTTTTTGTATTCAACTCACTAGATGAGTCTAATTGTTTTTTCTTTAATATGTTGTTTGCTTCATCTAGAAGATCAGTTAAAAATATACCTGTCCCTTGTCTAGTACTCATGCCATAGATTTTTCCAAATTTTATATGTTGAAGTTTATTTACCCATGGAATCTTCATTCTTTGTAAAATTTCAAAAAGGCAGTTAAAGTGATCATGTTGTGAATTATCAACCACATATAACATTTTATCAAAATTATATTTATTAGCCCTATCAATTGCAGCAGCAATGTCTCTGTATAAGTACAAAGTTGATCCATCACTTTTAAATATTGGGATTATTCTTTCTCCTATTTCAACTACTTGTCGTCTTTCCCCATCTTTTTTTAAAACACCGGATTTTTTAATCAATTCAATTGTTTGTGGAGAATTTTTCAAAGAATAGTTTGACTCCCAATGATATTCATCAAACTTAACTCCAAGTCGCTTGTAAATTTGCTCTAATTGTGGTATGGTATATTTTTTAAATAAATTCCATTGCTCTAAAAAATTAGTGTCTCCGTGTTCTGTTTTACTGAAAATTTTTCGAGCTTGCTCCTGAATACTTGGATCAGCCTCTAATAATTTATTGGCATGTACATAAGCACGGTACAATTCTTGTAAAGGATTTATTTTCAAATTTTTAAGATCGATGTTTAGAGCATCACTTCCCAATTGCAATAATCCTAATTGCGTTCCCCAATCACCTAAATAATTTAATTTAATGACATTGTTGTTTAAATAACTATGTATATTTGCAATGTAATTCCCAATTATTGTTGATCGTAAATGACCAATATGAAAAGGTTTTGCTATATTTGGTGAACTGAATTCTACAATAACTTTCTCAACTTCAGAACTTAATGACGGCGGAGAAACAGATGATATATTCGATTCTAAAATTTCTTTTACCAAGTTACTTCTATCCATGATAATAGAGAGAGTATGAATATTATTTTTTTCTTTAATGCAGACATCTTTTATCAAATTGTTTGACTCCTCTTTCAAAGATGCTGGTTGAAATGATTTTATATTTTCAACTTTGACATCAAATGATCTGGTTTTAAGAGGTAATTCGAAAGAAAATACTTTTCTTTTAATATCAAAATGAAAGTAGAGATGTGAAAATACAGCTGACTTTGGGATGTTAAAAGTTGCAGTGACCTATAATAAAAAATAATTATAATAATTTTTATAATTAATATAAATAATTAAAAAATAATCAAATAGCTAATTCATTCAGTTATGATACTTAATCAATAGGAGTTAAAGAAATTAAACCATGATCTAAATTTTGTTTACAAAAAGAATGCTCAGAATACCTTTCGTTTATGTTTAAAATGCGAATAGCATTGTATACTTGACTATATTTGTATTCCAATATAAGAAATAATTTACTTTGTTTTGGAGTTAATTATTTAATACAAAAATTTCGTCTGATATTTTTAAGTTATCTTAGACAAATTGATGTGATATAAAATCAAAATGAAAATAAATACCTTTTTTTGAATTAAACATCTAATTCGATTGCTCATTTTTACGTAAATTTAGACAAGTTTTGTTGTAATAATTGTTATGAATCAATTGTCATAGAAAGAACAAATTTAATAAGTTTTTTATCTTTCTTTTCCTGTTAACATTTTCTTGAAGCAGAAAAAGGATAAAAGACACATGGTACTCATGGAAGCTACCATCATAAAATCAAAGATACACTTGAATATAGGTATAAAAATAACAGCCAATAGTCGTAATGATCATCGCGACATCTGCTTCATTTTGGAACGCAGTTCATATCTATTCATTAAAAAATGTGCGCAAACATTTCACAATTAACAATAGATACAAAAATTAATACAAGAAACAATGATGGTCCTGTTAATTTGAACAATAAAAGTTTAATAGAATTACAAGATCTTTTAGAACGGCAAGATGCCATTTTAAAAAACAAGTAAGTTCAACTATAATATTTATCATTTTGAATGACATCATGGTAAACACTTCTAATTATTTCTGTGTACAGAAAATTTCTCAAATTATTGCCAGATAAAGGCGAAAAAATACTCACATTTCGTACTAAAATTGAGAATGAAATACATCTTCGCAATGAAATTATTCGATCGAACGAGCTTATGTCGGCCCTTAATATTTCAGCAGATAAACATGTCGTAGAAGAATTAGAATGGAAAAGAAATTTTCATAATCATTTAACTTCAAATGATGTAGAAAATGATGAAACAGATGTATTAAAAATTTTGTCAGAGGTAAGTACCTATTGGATTGAATGACAATTTAGAAATTAAATCAATGACATGTGATGTAATCTAGAGAAAGACGTCTTATATAAATTTATGTTTATATACGTATCTAAACAAATAATATACATGTATTCTGGTAGAAATATTCTTATATTTACGTAGTAATATAAATAGTCTGCAGGTCTGGGTAATTGTAAGAAAGAAAAAAATGATACTTCAATAAAGTTACGCGAAAACACTAGCTCTACAGAGACATTATCAGAGGAAGAGAGTTCAAAATATCCCGAATGTACGAGAAAACTGATAAAAAAAACAACAAATGAAAACCAAAGTCCTTCAAAAAAAGAACCATTCAAACCACATAAATCAATTAAAAGTGGAAGTAAGAACAAAAAAAATGATCCAGGAATTAATCAAACATCTAATTCAAGTATAGCCATCAAATTCTTAGACTTGAATGAGTCTATAAAAGTAGAAGAAGAATATAATGAAAAAATCCAGGTAAAATTATATTATGAATGCACATCTTTGCTTTATTATATCCTGTAATTGGGATGTACTCATATTGTTACTTTGAAAATTAGGAAATTAAAATAAAGCATGCCATCGAACGGCTTAGTGCAAGTAATGCTGTACATACACTAGAAGTATTAACTGATGCAAGAACTGATGATAATGATTTATGTTCATCAAATCAAGAGGTTGAATCAACAGAAAATATATCTGAAGATGAGCAAGATTTTGAACACGAAAACGATGATGATTAGAAAATTTTTTAATATAAATCTAATGTATAAAAAGAGATAATTGTTAATATAAGATATATTTTATTGTATAAAATAAATCATTTCAATATAGAAATTTGAATTTTATTAATCCATACGATACATTTTTAGTTATATCCATAATCATTGATGATTTTAGTATATGGAGCAGTAATCTTAGCCACTTTTTCTCCAGCTTGTTTTGTAAGTTTCTACAACAAAAATTATTTATTAATTATCATAAAAATTAGCAAAAGTATCAAATGAATATTTGTACATACCTTAAGTTTATCTCGTTTTTGTATTCCCATGATAGTCTTGACTTTACGCTTATTTTCTAGAACCCGTACAACGGATTTATACTTCCATCCAACTTCATGAGACAAGCGACCCACATGACAGTACTGAAATACACAAAAATATTATAAATAATTCTTGGAATTCATTCTATTCAAATATTTATTATACTTGATTATTATCAGTTAAATATTGTCACCATTTTACTCAAAGAGTAATATCAGACGCAAATTACCATACCATCATGTAAAATGTTAATTTTTAAGTTTCATAATTAATAATAAATGTAAAAGTGTATTTTATGGGCTTTTTAGTATTACCTTCCTTCCGGGTTTTAAGCAGATAATTTTCATAGCCCCCGGAACAACAACACTCTTTCTGCGGTCGTATGGAGGAGGACATCCTTCGTACACCTTAAGTCTTCGTAACGCCTCCTTACCACGTTTAGTTTTGTGTGGAATCATGCCTGTATAAAACAGTATGTACTTCTATTCAGAATATTCTTGTTATTTTATTATAATATTCACCTCTCACAGTTTTCCATAGAATTTTACTAGGTGCCCGGAAATGGAAAGGTCCACGTGCTGGGTTGACATTACATCTCTTTCGGAGAAATGACATAAACTTCAATTTATTTCTGAAAAATGAATGTAGTAATGATGTAGAATATAAAATTATAAATAATAAATTATTTTGAAAATTGAGATAATTATCATTTAAAAAAACTTAATCATAGCATTCATATAATGTAGGTAAGTTTGTATATAATCATTTTTTAATTGAATAAAATGTACTTTGAAAATTTTTAATAGCAAATAACTAATTAAATATTGGAATTATACCTGAAAAAATTTCCAGAGATGTTTAATTGTTCACATCGTATAACAATTACTCGATTTCCTTGGAGAATTGTTTTCGCTACTACAGCCGCTAAGCGACCGAGTAAGTGGCCACGGCCGTCTATTAAAATCGGCTGAAAATTTATGAAAAAAATAAAACTATTATATGTGCACAGATAAATTTATTTATATTATAAATATGAAAACAAAAAAAGATTGTTACCCAGGATTACTTTCAAATTAAAATCTTGACATAATTATAAGTAAAAATTCAATTGTTTGTTATAAATTATACTGTTTTTATGAACAAAATATTAAAAAATGACTGAAAAAAATTTTAAGTAGAAAATGCATAAGATTACTCAACAGAGATCATGTAGTATTGTGTATAGTACAAGACGAAAATTGTAGAAATATGACGAACAAACACCGCGTCTAACCTCAATTTACTAACGATTATGAATTTTCATATTTTTCAGTTAATTGAGATCAAAATTTCTGTTAAACTTGAAATCATAGAATTGATAGTGAATATTACAATATTATTATAATAACAATACTAATTATGACAATACTTTAATTTACGAGAAAAAATGAATTCTCGAAACACGTGGAATACCAACATATTATTATTAACACAGAATTGTCAACGAATTAGTTTGTTTTGGGTATTAACAATTTATGAAAAAAAATTATAAATTCATATATCAATCACCAAATATCTCTCCAATGGTGCAAATACTCTTAAAATATTAATATCAAGTAGCATACCTTTTCACTGAAGCCCGTCATAATTGTCCGTCGCCGGAAAAGAGGGACGACAATAGTTGGTTCCAATAAATACACTATGATTATGAAAACGTTGAGATGGGCAATATAATACTTCAATTCAATTCGATATGAGGATGCGCCACCAGTGACTAAATTACAAACTATTTCTTTTTTTTTCATTTGATTATTTTTAAATTGTTTTTAGTTATTGAAAAAATTAATATGTTATACTGATATTTTATTAATTTTAAAAAAAATTAATTGATCAAGTCAAAGTAATATATTAATAAATTCGATTCCAATAAATCAAGTAATAATCATGAAGAGAAATACTTGAGATAATTTAGATGAGTAATAAAGTATTTTTATTAGTTTAATGAACTTATTGATTTTTCATCTCTCATAAGTTTTAGGTAAAAAAAATTACCATCTTCATACTCTACAATTTCTTGACTGCAAACTATAATTTATCAAACATTTTTCTTATTGACAGAATGCACAGAAATAACTGAGGTTTGACTACAATAATGAAATAAAAAAATAGAGTAAAACCTGTAAAGACTTTTTACAATGTAAGCTTATGCATGGTTGAATTAGATGACATTTGATTCTTAATTAATTTATTAACTCAATTATTTGGTAGCAGTTAGGTTCGATCCAATGCTTCAAACATTATAACGCTATTTCCTCTTATTACCTGAAAGAATGAAAGTTTAAACTAGACCATTTTTATTTTTATTAACTTAACAGAAAACTTTCTAGTATTAAATTTAACTTACCACCATGCCAATGTTATTTTTGGAACCATCTTTACATTCCTCAATACTTTCATCTATTACCATGTTCATGAAAGGATCGAATCCTCGGAGTATGCCAATCACATGCCTTCCTCCGTTCAATTTTACTAAAGATAGATTATTTTTTCATTATTTTAATTATTGGAGCATAAATTTTTTGAAGTTATATTAAATTTACTTGCGAATTGGATTTTTAAAAAATTGGAGTAAAATAACCATTATTCTTAGCCTAAAATTTACTACATGCAAAGAAAATATAGTTTTTATAATAATACTTACAGGATAATTTTTTATCCATATACCTGAAACAAAAGAATAGAAATTAATTTAATGAAAAATATATTATTCATATTCTTATTATGTTATGATAGTCTAAACACTGTAACAATGCTCCAAAAAATAAAAATTCTCAACAGAGATTATTCAGAATGTGGATTTTATTATTAAGAGACTTTTTGTTTAATACTGTCAAAAGAAAACAAAAAATAATTACTGAAAATTAAAAAAGATATTTTAAAATGAATCAGTTCACCGGTGTTTGTATACATATCTTTAGTGAATTATTGAGCATAAACAGAACCTCTAAATGATGGAAATACTCACTTTTTCAATTCAGGTAAATGTGCTTTACTCATGATGAAGATATTTTCAATTAAAAGATAAAGTAAGAATTTATTTTATAAATTTTAATTGACAACGTCAATAGTTTAGGTTATGTTTTGTAGCAAAAGTGAAAAATTTTCACACCAAGTATCGTGTACACTTGTTTGAAAGAAAACTATACTACAGAGAACTCCAAAAAGACTTGATTTGGATTGTTAAAATTGTTAGTACATACTTTGACAACGTGATGTCTCTACTAGTTTACTTTTGATGGGCTGACCAATTTCCCATTCAAAGACGTTCATCAAAGCTATGAAGCTATCAAATGGCTTGTTAATTAAATTTAATTATTAGGTTTTCATTATTTTATATTGTATTATTAGATATTTACAAAGATATTATTCAGATTATTTTTAAAATACAATAATCAAGCTAACATAAGACATTTTCGGAGCAAAAAAGGAAAGATTTTAACATTTTATCTTACAAAGATATTTTTTTTACACCTATCTTCCAGTTAGGTCAACAATTAAAATAAAGTACACAAAACTCAAATTTTTAGTATCATTAATAAAATTTCTTTGAATTTAAATTGTTTCAGTGAATCTGAAATATAATTTATTATTTCTCTTTAAAAATATATTATAAGAAAATAGGTATAAAATGATTCACGGAGATGTTTTATTAATTTTAATAAAATCCTTTACAAAAAGTTTACATTAAACAAATTATTTGTACATTCAATAATATCCTTTGTAGTCGTAGTTGTCATTGTAGGCATAATCACCATGAGCATGGTTGACAGCGTTTTGTTGAGGAATATAAGCTTCATCAGAATGATCATCAGCATAGTTGACTGCTTGGAAGCTTGCTCCATGGTTTGGTTCTTCAGCACTGTCAACTACAAGAGCAGCGTGAGGACCATCTTCTTCTTCAGCAACAGTTGGAAGTGGAGCAGAAGTTGCAGCGCTTTCGGAGGCATGAGCAGCAGCAGCGGCAGCATTATTTTGAGCTAATTGAGCAGCAGCAGCAGCTTTATCAGATGCTGATTGAGTAGCAGCAAAGTCAATACGAGCTGCAGCAAGTTGTTCATCGATAGTTTGGGCACGTGCTTTAGCTTGACCCAACATCGTGGTTTGAGCAGCGAGTTCAGCAGCAGCTTCAGCAGCTGCTTGTGCAGCATGATCAGAAGTGGCTTGAGCAGCATTCAATGCAGCTGTGATAACTTGAACTTGATGCATAGCTTGTTGAGCAGCATTTCTTGCTGCAGCAGCAGCTCGTGAAGCTTGTTGAAGTTGCATTTTCTCACCATCAACAGCAACATGAGCATCTCGTGATTGTTGTTCCAATCCAGAAAGGATAATTTGTTTTCCAGCAAGAGCCGCAGCTGCCGTAGCAGCAGATTGAGCCGCAGCTTGAGCTAAAGTATTCTTGGCAGTGTAGGCTGCTTGCTTGGCAGCAGAGTGTTGGTTAGCTACTTGAGTACGTGCTTGATCAGCAGCACCGCGAGCGATCGAGACTAATCCACCTCCTACGCTGAAACCTGTCTTGTGATGTCCATGAGAAGAAGGTGCTGGATAACTGTCTAATCTTGGAGCTATTGCAGTATGTAAAAGTCCTAATGAGGCATCATCATAGACAAATCCTCTAGTCTTTCGAGCATCTTTAGGAGATTGTCCAGCTGGGCTTGATGCAGCAAAACTCACGCACACCACAAGAATTAGAAGAATATTCATTTTTGAGATTTCTTATGGCAAATTCTGCAACAAAAAAAATATAAATATACACTAATTTAATATAAATAAATTAGAATCAAATCAAATTTAAAATAAAATTAATCTAATGAATTGATGTGATTTAGAAATCAAAAAGACCTGTCATGCCGGAAGAGTTTCACAGAATCTTCAGCAAATTTCTCTAAAAAAGGCGACAACCGCATGATCAATCATCTGAAACCCATGTTCGAAGTAGATTCAATCTGTTGAGCGACAAAAATCAATTATGCCAAAAGAGAGATGTTTCCGTAATCGATTTAAATGATAAGTAAGTAACATTGTTTTACTTTTACACCATCGTAATATTCACGAATATCACTCGTTATTCGTGACCGATTTGTGAGAGTTTTTTTTCTGAATTGTTATCGAGACTCTGTAAGCGTTGAAAGCAAACCTAGTCATGCGTAATTGGTATCATGTTCATGATCCTGACGCAATATCTATGAGAAAGGGGGAGCGGTTGATTACTTGTTTAGAATTTTGTGGTATAAGTAATCGACATTGAATATTCAAGAATTGAAGTCCACTTTCATTTGTTTAATTGCCTGAACGTCCCTTCATTTATCAAATTTTTTTCAACTCAATAATAATCAATAGTTGCATAATATTGACTTTTATCCTTGAAAGCTTTTTATGATCATTTATACATTTTCAAGTAACCATTTCTATAATTTTTTATAAAAATTTTTTTAATGTTTAAATATTTTTTAATCATAGAAATATCTTATTGTGATAACTATCACTACTTATCTGAAAAAATAAATTGAAAAACGAATGAACTCATTTATAAGAACAAAGACCTTTAATTTAAATGTAATACCAATAGTTTAAGGATTATTGAGAACTACTTAGAGTCGATTGATCTTGTCTTCGACCACGCCCGGACAATTTTTATGATATAATGGAACTGCAACAATTGTGGGAGTCACTGCTTTAGGTCCATTCTAAGCCATTCTAAGTGACAGTATGAGCACTCTAGCTGGCGTTCATTTATCGCCCCAAGTACGTAACTCGTGCTGATCGTGACTATATCCTTTATTTGCAGGCGAAACTTATCTTTATCTTTACCCATATCCTATAAACAAGCCCACGGTTTGCTGACACGTTTATTCGAACGCATATGTACATTTGCAATTCTCGTTTCGTTGCGCTCTAAAAGCGTCTACAGCGAGAGTAAATGGTCAACTTAATTTTTTTTTAATTCCATGATATATAACATAAACGGCCGAGCTTGTAATATCTATTTATATTCAATGTAGTGGAAAAAATATCATAAACACTTCTCGTATTTGTGTTAACGAAACGCCTGAAGGATTGATATCGACCTTCATCACCAACAATTTATTAAAAATATGTTGAAAGGAGTAGAAGAGAAAATAGCCATAAAATTCAAGTTAATAATAAAAAAAAAATGTGTAGAAATTATGTAGGTAATTGGATTATGATGGAATGTCTTTACAGTTTGCAATAATTATTAAGTAACAACATTTTTCTATCTATTCCTGAAAACAAGAAAAAAGTTAAAGAATTTCAATTAAAAATTCTGTTTTTCTGAATTAAATTGATTGAAACTTGGAAAAACTTGATTTCATATCAAGTTTAGCTCATTAATTAAAACAAATTTTAGTTAGAAATATTTCAATGTTTGATTTAGTAATTTATAGTTGGACAAATTCAATTTGTTCGCAAGTTAAATTTATTCACATGATGGTTCTACTTAGAAGTTACGAATAATTGATTGTAAACTATCAATGATGATGAAAAAAGTGTTTAATAAAAATAGTAAAGCATTAGAAAATAAAAGTTGGGATATTAAAAAAAAGGCACTACTCACCAATTATTATTTATTAAAACTCGTTCTGGCAGACGTAATAAGAGAATAGACGTCTGTCCTTTCTCGTGAAGCAAACAACTATGAACTGATAGGTAACTTGTTATGCCTTAGAGCTTTTATAGTCTCGTTGGTCCAGTTCGGCATTATAAGGAATCTACGGAAGAGATTGTTCATGGACCTCTATTTTTTATTTTATTAAGATCAATTATTATTAAATAATCAATAATTAATATTTCCAATATTTTCTTTACGTTTATCATATTTCCAATTAATAACATTGCATCCAATTAATTTGTAATAGGATAAATGATGATTTGCAATCATATTATCTAATAAGTTTACTACTAAAATTTGTATCAAAACAAAAATATTATTCACTTTAATAGAAAGCGAAAGGAAAATGAAGATTAAAAGCACATAAAACATACAAAAGACCATTTTTATCTAGTCATCAATCCATGAAAATTCCAATTAATTCGATGACCGAAATCTCTTTTATATTTGACTATTATTTTTACCTGTAAAAAATAAAAAAAAATTATTTAAATAAAAAGTTAGTTGTCATCATTAAATAATAATAGAAAAATCATAATCAGAATTGATTGAAATTTGTTATGTATTTAGAGTAGAATGAAATGTTATTCGAGTGTAAAGTAAAATGTAACTTAAAGTTCTGAGCGATTGTTTGATACTAATTCTAAGACTTTTACTTTCTTTTGTAAAAAAAAAATCAAAATAGTGAAAATAGTATTGATCACACTAAGATAAGTTATGATTCAAACGATTAAACTATTCAAATGCACGACTTTGTAAGGATTAATATTAATCAGTATGAATCATGTCTTGATTAAATTGTATAATCTATAAAGTTCTGTTTATTAAGATTACTTTCACACGGTTCTTATTAGACATATAAGATAATAATACAAAACTTATTCTTATTACGAGTATAAGGTATTTGTTTAATCTCGAAGGAAATAGAGTTACCTTATACACTATTAATTACATCAAAGTTCATTGTATTCCATACCTGGTCATTATTCATTTAAAGTTCTTCTTCTGGTGTTGGTCTTACAAAAATAATTAAATATTTCGCACCTAAATATTCCAAACACTTCTAAAATAATTTCTAATAAAATAAAAATATTCAAGAAGACATAAAACATCTTTTCATATGAAATAGTTATCTTAACAGCTAATAAAAATTTGTAAGATAATAATATGTTACAAAAGATATTCACTTTCACCTTTTATGATAATGCATGTCATTTAAGGTGATCTAATTGTAAGAGTAAAAAAAACGTGTCTTATAAAAAAATTCGGAAGTTGGGATGTAATAGAAAAAAGATAGCATTACTAAGTCAATTTTTCAAGTTAAATTTTTATTGTATTAATGAATACATAATCATAATATTCAACTGTGTCTGAGTTTAAAAAATAATTATTCTATTGCTTCACTATTCATAGGCTTTGATACTCTGATATTGTTTCAATCTTGTATACTGACATTTAGAACTTTAAAATGCTTTCGAGGAGTCGAAGTGCAGCAATACGGAACAACAAACTAGACTCGTAAAATAAAACCAATAAGATAATAATAACAATAACTATTCAAGAATTAGTTATAGCTAAATTATGTCAACATAAAACGAATTTATTGAGTAGAGTTGTTTAATATTAATTAATTTTATTATACTTAGAAACTTCAATCCTAATAATTGATCATTATGTACTTTTTTTTAATGACATTTTTTGATTCCTTAACAATTGTCTATAAAAATAATAAAGACAGGTGCATAATAATCACAGCTGCTTTCAGTCGATCGCCAATACGTCTCTATAGCAACGATATGAATCATATATACATCCTTAGTTGTAGGTTCAGTACATTCTTTGAAATTTTGCAAGCAAGCACATTGTTTTACTAATATTGTCTAGAAGTAGGTGAAAAAAAAAATCTTTATAATGACTTCCATAGAGACACACAATTTTCATTATAAAGAAAATAATTCTTATGAAACTGAGATGAAGATGTGGAGTGAAAATGAAGAACCTGAAGAATCTCTGAAGGTTCTGGATCCTGATGATCCTTTAATGAAACGTTTTCAAGATGCACTGAGAAATCATCTTTTGAAAATCAATGAAAAATTATCAAAAGAAATTGATGAACTTGTAAGTAATGATTTTTTTATTCTAGAGACAAATGTTACAAAAATTTTTTTGAAATTCTATAGAAAATATCCAACAAAGAAGTTAACAAAAAACGTGAACAAAAAGGCCTTGAAATGTATGACATTCAACAAGCCGTATCTCGACAACAAACATCAATAGAAAAATATAAAACATGTTTGGAAGATAGTAAAAAAAGTCGTGAAGAAAAAGAAGTTCGTTTGGCAGAATTAAAAGAAATTCGTAATAAAGTACGTGAAGAAGTGGAGAAAGAAAGGAAAGAAGCTGAAGAAATGAATCGAGAGATGGAAAGTACATCATCTTTATGTAGAAGATTTTCTGAATATAAAGACGAAATTTTCAACCATCTTGCTGTTGCTAAAAGAATGTCAGAGAAAGATGCAAAAATTGAGAGAGAAATGATCCGTCAAAAACAAGAGGCTGATTACATTCTTCTAAATGTATCAGAACAAATTTGGAAACTGGAAAAGGAAATCGATGATTTAAAGCAGCAAACAAATATTAAAGAAGAAGAAAAATTAGCTATTTGTCAGACAATCGCTGATGCTGATACAGATCTTGAAGCTCTTCAGAGAGAACGCACTGACTTGGTAGATGCTTGGAAAAGTGTTGTCAATAGTATATCACAGAGAGATGAAATTTACAATGATTTATCACAAGAAAGAATGTAAGTAGATAATATATCAAATATATCATTAAATTTAAGAATTTTTTTATCCTTAGGAGAATGCAAGAATCTTTCAAAACATTGCAAACAAAGTTAGAAAAACTAAATAAAGACACTTATAAAGAAATGGAGAATAATGAAAAACTTACAGCTATTCATATGAGATTAGAAGAAGAACTAGCATCAGCTAAAACATCAACAACTGCTGCCAAAGATCAGCTCAGTGTTCTTGAATATAAAACCAATGAAATCGTGAGATTTGTGAATCAAACAGAACTTGAATATACTAATGTTTCTTCTGTAAGTTTGAAATATTGATTTGAATGAATTATGTAAATTTATTAATTTTATTTTGCATTAATAATTCAATTTTTTATTTTTATACATTATTTGATTTTATTTAAAAACTTTAGTTACATCAACATTTCAAAAATAAAGAAAGAGCTACAGAACAAGAGCTTGATAAAATAAAAAATCAGAAAAATATTTTAGAAAATGAAGTATTATCCAAGTTGGAAGATAGAGTGGTTCAAGATAAAACTATGAGAAGTCTTACAAAAGTTTTACGAGAATTTGGTGAATCAAATAAACAGCTAGAATTATCTATGTTTCAAGCTGAAAACCAGTATGGGAAAAATCTATTAAATTTAGAAAGATTATCCAATGATGTTGCTGTCAAAAAAGAGCATTTAGAAGAGCTTATTAATGCTAATGCACAACGAGAAAAAGAGTTCAATGACATAGTATCTCAGGTGGAAAAATATAATTTATTAATCGATCGAAAGCAAAAGCAACTAAATGAATTAAATAATAAAGTTGAAGAACTTAATCAATCAACTGGAGGAATAGATGTGGCACCAGAAGATATTAAAATTGCAACTTTGGAAAAAAATATTGAAGAAGTTGATCTTCAAAATCGAGAAGCTCAACGACAATGGCTAAGAAAAGAGAGTCTTTTAGTACGATTAACTCAAGAACAAAATGATACTATTGAAGAAATTAATCGTTTGAACAAACAAATCATGATAATGGAGCAGAAAAATTTGAAATTGGAATATTTATTAGAAAATGAAAAACAATTAGAAAAAAATATTGATAAGCGGATGAATAACCTTCATCAAAGACTCTTGAAAACAAATGCCATACTTGCTGAGCAAAAAGAGATTAAAGATCAGCTTCAAGACAAAAACTTTTTTACTAAAGATGAATTCACTAAGAAGTTACAAGAAGAAGAGGCTGAGTTAATTAAACTTCAGAATAATATAAGAAATTTAGGTGAAGAAAAATGTTTGTTAGAAGAAAAACTTCGTGATGCGCATCGAGAATTTTTTTCATGGGAAAAGAAGGTGAAACTTGCAGCAGAAACATCAAAAATGATTAAAGAAGAACAGAATCCTGGAGGAGAAGTAGCGACTATGAAGAGTGAAATACACAAAATGGAAATTCGTTTATCACATCTTAAAAAAGCTCAAGAGAAGATGATTAAAGATATGGAACACTGTGTGACAAGAAGAGAAATGATAATAGATGCTGCTCTAGCAAAAGACCAAAAGAATCCCAAAGGAACTCATAATAAACAAGTATTATTTGAAAAGAGGATGGATGGAAGAAGAATGAAGATTAAACAAATAATAAAAGTAGGAAAATATAAATGTATGCGATATAATAAGTAAGGAATAATAATAATAATAATAATGATTATTCGACATTTTTAGGATTGCAAAGCCTTAGAAAAACAAACAACGGAAATACAAACTCAAAAATCAAACTTTGAAAAAGACATAGAAGAGAATAAGAAACTCTTGAAGAAATATGAAGAGGAATTGGTGGAAATTGACAAACGAATTGTAGATGCTGAACTTATAAAACATCATGTAAGAGTGCCTCTAAAAATTTTTTTTAATCTAATTTATCGCATATTAATATTTGATTTAATATAATGTTCATCCTGTTTTATATAGAAGCTTGAATGTTTAGTTCGCAAACAACGTAAAATGAATTTACTACAAAAAGTGCGAGATGGAAAGTATAAAATGTTTTATAAATCTGAAACGATATTAAATGAAGAATTTGAAAAACAAAAAGTTTTAAATAATGATTTAATAGAAATCATGGAACAAACAAGTCGTGATTTCCCTCATCTTAAAGAGAATGTTCGAAAAATACTTTTAACATTACAGTTAGCTCAGTGAATTGAAAATGTGATTGACTTATCAGCCATTTTATTTATAAAATTATTATGTACATACCCTAAATATTTTATAAATGAAAAAATTCATTTACATATTTTCTATTTGCTTACATCAACCATTTTACCACATGGTAAGTTTTTTTTCCAACTCGTACAAGAGTTAAGTTATTTGCTAATATATGAATTCCTGGTGTTATGACTTCTTCAGTATTTGTAATTCTATTGTGGTTAATGTAAAATCCACCAGCAGGGATGATTCTTAGAGCATCATGATCACTTTTAAAACAGTTTATTTTCATTGCCAGCCCGTAAGCTGTCATACCTGGTTCAGGTGGTATTTCCACTACATTTGCACCATCAAATACACTTATCACTTCTTCAGCACTTAATCGTGATAATGATTCAATCGAATTATCATATAAAACTGAGGATGTAGACTTGGCAGACTGCAAACCTTGTCCTAGAAATGTATTTATTTTCAAAAGTAAAAATATTTCATTTATTAATTTATTTTGTGATGCTATCATGTAATACTTACCACCATGGACTAAACGAGTCACCTCCTCTGCTAAAATCATTTGTGCCTGTCTTTTTTCAGGTGCTTGTCTGTGTCTCTTCATGATAGTCTCAATTTCACCAATAGTTAGAAATGTAAAATACTTTAAAAACCTTTCAACATCACTATCTGGCGTTCTTACGAAGAATTGATAAAATATAAAACTTGAAGATCTGAGTGGTGAAAGCCAAATAGCATTTCCAGACGATTTTCCAAATTTTTTACCTCCTTCTGTAGTAATTAATGGTACGGTTAATCCATAAACATCTTTTTTGGTCAGTTTGTTTATAAAATCATGTCCGGACATGATATTTCCCATTTGATCATTTCCACCGACTTGAAAATAGCATTTATACTTATTAAGTAAATAAAGCCAATCATAGGCTTGAAATACTTGATAAGAAAATTCGGTAAAACTCATGCCACTTTCTGAATTTAACCTCGATTGAACAGATGATCGTCCTAACATAGTTCCAAGTCTAAAATGTTTTCCAACACTTCTGATAAATTCAATTACATTCAAGTTTTTGTACCAATCTAAATTATTTATAATAATTGCAGGTTTTAAAGAATTGCTTTGATTTTTCCAAAAATATTTTGCATGATTATGAAAAATCGTTTCAATATTTTGTTTAATAGATTCAACATTCTGTGCGAGTACGGTTGAATTTAATTCCTCTCTTTCTTTCGTTCTATGACTTGGATCCCCAAGCTGTCCTGTTGCTCCACCTATTAAAATAATTACTTGATGTCCTGCTCTTTGCCATTGGAGTAGATTCATCAAAACCAATAAATTGCCAACATGAAGGCTATCAGCAGTTGGATCAAAACCTGAATATACACACTGAGGTGACTTGATTAAAAGCTCCTTCATTTCAGAACTAAAAAACAGATAAAGTTAATTAAGAGATATTCCAATAACAATTGTAGTATGGAAGATAATGGAGCATTACTCACACAGCAGTTGGTGGAAATAAATCCTGAAATATCTCTCTATCTCGAAGATTAAGAATATTTTTGTTTGTATAAAATCGTTTTCCATTGTTAAAGACTAATTTGCTATGTGGGTATAACCTCCAAATATTTTTTAAATGCATGACTATTAAATGTAAAAGATAATATTTATTAACAACGAAATTTCATATTAATTATAAATTCATAATTTGTGATTTACTAATGTTTAAATAAGCTTCTTACAAAATACCTTACAAATATTTGACTATTCGTAGATTTTCTATAGTTAATATCTGTAATTACTATTTAATGAATTGAAGCATTGTTCATTCAGATCAGTAATGATAATCTATTGAATACTTGAGAAGAATGTTAAAAACATACAAATGTTTAAATATTATTTTACACACATGTATGCAATCATAAACGTTTCCAAACACGTGTTCGCCATTATTGTTTAAAATTTTTTTACCATCGAAGATCTTGAATGTACCAGAAATACATTTATTTGAAGCAGATTTTGTAATATTATCAAAAATAACAGAAAATTAATTTTCTTCAATAGAAAATTGAAATTAAAAATCAATTATTATCATTAAAGATTTTAATGCATTCATAAAGATAATAAAAACAAAAACGTTTAAAAATAGATGAATACGTTTCGGCTGAGGTAATTGACATGTAAAAAGTATTTTGACTTTCAAAAAAGTTTCTGATAACAGAAAATAAGTAAAATTTTTTGAAAAAAATTACAAAAATAAAAAAATAATTAATTTTATAATAAATATAAACGTAAAATAATTTTATAAATAATAAAATAATATTTCATAAAGCGGAGATAGATAAATTTTGTTCAAATTAATGACTATATAACGACAGATGGTAAAGTCAAGTATTAATAAACGTCTTTTGACGAGCGTAGTAAACTTCCGGTGGCCAAGAACAGTACTAGGAGCAGCAGGAGCGAAACAGACCACGGGGACTGCACGCGGACGAGCCATACGCGTGTGCTGTGCGCGCATATACCCGCAAATATTATTTTTTTAAGAGCATTTCAAGAGTTATTCGGAGTGAGTTAAAACTGAACAATTATTACGAAGTTTTGTGGAACGGATTTTCGTGAGCTATAGACTGGGTGTGCCGAAACATTGATAAATATGGCGAACAGCGTAGCACCGGACTCGTGGGAACAGCAGGCGGACAGCGCTGACACCACAGCCGACAATACATTCATCGAGGGAAAATTCTCGACTCTCAATGTTAATGCAGCGGAATTTGTGCCTTCATTCTGCATGAACTCATTACTGAAGACGGATATACCGACGACAAATGTCGACACCTTAGCCCCGTCTAATACTACCAATGATACGCCTGTTGACGAATCAAATATCTCCGATGTTGGAACAACTACTTTTGTACCTCCAGAAACTCATCACAGTTAGTTATTTTTTCAATAATAATAATTTTTTTTTTATTTATCTCTTATTAGCATCTTGAGATGTTGATAATTGCAAATTTAATCTCTCTAACCCCATTCTTCAACACCCCCTTCTGGTACAAAATGATAACCTGACTAGTGATAAAACTTAGCTGGTTTTCACCAGTTTATTCTATTTAGTATCTAATATATGGAAGTAGTATTATTGTCTAGACTTGTTGAATATTAATTAAAATGTACATAAAATTTAATTTAATGTTTGCATACTCATGATCGTATGTTGGATTGATAGCTGCTTCGGTACCAGCCCTACCACCAGATCCTGTGAGCAACCGGGTTGAAGAACCTCCTGCTGGAGGAGGAGCACCTCCACCTCCGAGTGTAACTGATCATGAAGCAAGTAACAGCAGTCCGGAACATCAACCGGCTGATTCCTGGGAAGAAGCTGCAGTTGATGGTGATCCTTTATTGACACCAGAAAACGAAGAGGTTAGTATTACAATTTTTCTTACATATTTCTTAACTTTTCATCTTTTCATGAATTTGACATCCATATATCATTATTATTATTACTATTAGGTGGATATTGAAGAAGATGAAGAAACGGTTGTGAAAGTAATTAAAAAGAAACCAGTCAAAATAACAGAAGACACAAAAAGCAAAAAAGAACATGTCAATGTCGTTTTCATCGGACATGTTGGTAAGTCAGACCGATATTATCATAAAGATGACTAATCTTATAAAAAATGTTAATTAGTAATGAAAAGAATGATAATATTAAAAAATGATTATAGATGCTGGTAAATCAACAATCGGTGGTCAAATAATGGCTTTGACAGGTATGGTAGATAAAAGAACCTTAGAAAAGTATGAAAGAGAGGCTAAAGAGAGAAGCCGAGAAACTTGGTATCTCAGCTGGGCATTAGATACCAATCAAGAAGAGAGAGAAAAAGGAAAGACAGTTGAAGTAGGCAGAGCGTACTTTGAAACTGAGAGAAAACATTTTACTATTCTTGATGCTCCTGGTCATAAGAGTTTTGTGCCAAATATGATTGGTGGTGCAGCTCAAGCTGATCTTGCTGTTCTCGTTATATCAGCACGAAAAGGCGAGTTTGAGACTGGCTTTGATAGAGGCGGACAAACGAGAGAACATGCCATGCTTGCAAAAACAGCAGGTGTTAAACATCTAGTAGTTTTAGTTAATAAAATGGATGATCCTACTGTCGAGTGGGATGAAACGAGATACAACGAGTGCAGGTACATAGCAACAAGCTGTTTAAATATACATATATCAATGATCGTTTTTCAATTTATGTTCTCAAATATCATCTGTTGACTATTACTGATTCATATCGAAAATTTCTTAATATCTCAACACAGTCATAAAGAAATATAATGTTATTAATTTTATCAATTTTTTTTTTCAGAGATAAAATTCTGCCATACCTTCGTAAATTAGGTTTTAATCCAGCAAAAGATTTAACATTCATGCCGGTCTCAGGACAATTAGGAATTGGTTTGAAAGATCCCATTCCTGAACAGCTATGCACTTGGTATAAGGGTCCACCTTTTATCCCATTCATTGATTCTTTACCATCACTTAATCGTAAGAGCAATGGACCATTTATTATGCCTATCGTAGATAAGTATAAGGATATGGGTACGGTAGTGATGGGGAAAGTTGAAGCTGGTGAATCAAGAAAAGGTCAAGCTCTATTAGTTATGCCAAATAGGACGGCAGTAACGGTAGATCAATTGTGGTCAGATGATGAAGAAGTAACGTCTGTTGGGCCCGGAGAAAATGTCAAGATCAAACTAAAGGGTATTGAAGAAGAAGACGTTAGTCCAGGATTTGTTCTTTGCGATAGTAACAATCCTATAACAACTGGAAAAGTCTTTGATGCTCAGGTTGTTATCTTAGAACACAAGAGTATCATTTGCGCGGGATATAGTGCAGTTATGCACATTCATTGCGCTGCTGAAGAAGTCACCGTCAAGACACTTCTTTGTTTGGTTGACAAAAAAACAGGAGAGAAAAGTAAAACGCGACCGAGGTTCGTTAAACAAGACCAAGTTGCTATTATGAGAATAGAGTGTGCTGGAGTCATTTGCCTTGAAAAATTTAAACTCTTTCCACAAATGGGACGATTTACCCTCAGGGATGAAAGTAAGTTTCTGTTTTTATTTCTTATGTACTCTTTACTGATTCTTTCTCAAAAATAATTAGGTAGTCAATTTCATTCATTTGCTTTGATGTTGAAATTGGTTTTCTGATATAATTCAACTATTAAGTTCAGAATTTAAAGGAAGATATAATCGAATATAGATATTGGAAAACTACATACTTTAATGTAGTAAAGAATCGATTCAACATTTTGGCAAAACTTAAATGTTTGAATCACCTCATTATTAATTTTACTATAGAACTGTTGAATAAATATTAATTATCATTTAAATTGCAGATAAAACAATTGCTATTGGAAAGGTGCTGAAGGTAGTCGAGTAAAATTTGCTCAACGTCATCGATCGTTAGTACCGGTCGAAGTCAAAAGCGGAAACATACACATAACGACGCAACGAGCTGCGTACAAGATGGTACGCCAGATGAATACAATATCAAAGCAGAAATAATTAATAAATAAAACGAATAATTTACGAAAAAAACAAAAAAAAAAAATTGAAAAGAAATAAGTAATTTTGGAATTTGATTGCTTCGTTGGTCTGATAAAATCTGGCGACGACACCGGCCTCTATTAATTCAGGCACCCTTTTTACACTTATTTAAAGTACATACACTAATTCTTCATAATCACGCCGGTTTTCACGCTTTAATAGTCGACATATTTCGATCATTGTTTTTCTACAATTGTAAACATGGATAGGATAACGGTGTAGTAACGCATTTGTCTGTCTTGAATTGAAATCACGAGAGTGCAAGAAATAAACTAGAACACGTAAGCAATGATTTCTAAGAAAGAAGCTGAAGTGGACAATGAGGGTCATTGGCCTCAACTACGACGTCGTTCATTTTTTTTATTTTACTTTTAATTTTTTATCACTCTCTACGTCGTGGTTTCTCATGCGATCCTCCTGTAAAGTATATGTAAATATACTTTCAGTATACATTAAACAAAAAAATTAACTAAATTTTGAGCATCTTATAATGTGTTCTACGCTAATGAATTTTATTTCTTGATCTTTCATCTTACTAAAAACAAAACAGATTTATGCGTGTACTTGACATCACACTACATGTACATCATAAATATAATTATGTATATATTGAGTGTTTGAGTATATACATAATAAATATTGTTTTTCGGCTCTTAATCAATTCATATTGTAATAATTGCGTGAAGAATTGAAAAAGAAGAGAGGAAAAGGGATTAAATGCAAATTGGAATCAAATCACAATGCACGAAGTTTTTTAAATATTGGCATGAAAAATAAACTGATCAATTATTTTACATAATTAAAATTTTAAATGAATTCAATGAAATCATGCCACAAATGGAAGATAAAGAAAGAGGAGAGAAAAGTGAATAATTATGTATCACTTGTTATAAAAAAATTTTATAAAAAATTTTTATTTATTCAATTTTTATAAAAATTTTTTTTTTCATCCACGTAACGCGATAAAGTAAAAAGTATTTAACAGATGTGAATAGGAGTGAGTAATAATAAGGATAAAAATTATATTATCATCAACATCTTTTATTCCATCTTTATTATTAGAGCTAATAACTATAACGGTGGGTATGAGGTGTAAGCAATGAATAGAGAACAAAGAATTTCTTATAACACAAAAAGGAAAAATTGCAAAAAGGCTAAAGGTGTTATGTGACATTAAATGATAATTGATCAATTATTATTAATTATTATTAATATTATTATTATTATTATTATTATTATTGTACTGTTTCTTATTTTATTGCTATTAAAAATGAATTTACGAGATTATTGTTTTTTTTTTTAGTTTATATTTGAGCCATGGCCGGGGTTTTATCATAATAAATAGATCTTTGTAAAATTAATTCAATATGTTTATAATGATTGTGCTTTGCTTAACATTTGGCCTCAGATTTTTTTTTTCGGTACAATAATGATTATAAAAATAAGTAATAGGTAAGAGCGCTTGTTCACGCGACTTTATGTGTCGATGCTAAAACGCGAAATAAATTAAAATAAATAAATAATAAAATAAATACTAAGATTGCAAAGTCTTTCGCGAGCGAGAGAGGATTATAAATTAAATAATATTTTACTTGAATTTAAAAAAGTGCTTTTTAGCAGCAACGGTTGCATTAATTACTGCAGATGAGGTTACTATTGACAGATAAAATTGATAAATTGATAGTAAAAAGAGATTAAAAAAGGAGATAATTAATAAAACGTAAAAATGACAAATTCAAATGTTTTTTTAGTGAAATAAACTTACGAGATTAGTGGAGATGGTACTTGTAAAAAAAAGGATCGGCAACGACCCCATTGTTATTATTAATGATTAACTAATTAAGCTAGTAATAATTATTATTATAATAATAATAATGATTATGAGGTAATTAATTATAAATTCAAAATGCGATAAATGGAGTGTTATGATGGCAGATCATGCGTGACAATACTCTCGCGTGTGATTTAATACAGATTTAAAAATAAAAACCATATTGATTGTGAAGAATGAACATAAATTGAAAATGATGAAACAAAGTAGATGTCTAAGAAGCTTAGCGTGAACCACGTAACCCATCGCGGTCACATTCATATTTTTATATTATATATCACATACGCCATGATTTTTAATTAATTATCATCAAATCTGATCGGTCAGGATGATTTAACATCTGTCCGTTTACCATTTTATCAATACATTCATTAATAATTGGAATAAATCACTCAAATGGGCATCAAAAATTAAAAAATAAATTTTTATGATTGATTATTGATCATAACATTTAAATGTACCAATGAAAAATCGTAGAATGAAGTCGCTTACAAATTGTAAACACGCGAGGCATTCACAGAATTGAACTAATAACTTTTTTTGATGAAAAAACATGCAAAATATTATTGTAAATTGCGTGCGTGTGCAAGTGTGTGTGTTGTTAATGTATAGACTACACTTTTATGTAAATTTTGTTGATAATCATTTCAAGACATACTCTATGAATTTTGAGTATCAATAAAAACATACAAGACAGCCTATGAGAAAATTTAAAAAATTATTGTCGAGATACATAATGATAAAATTTTACAAAATATTGGATAACATGCATCAAAAATTTACACTTTTATGTACATCCACACACTTACACGCGTAAAATTAATATTTGTATACATGTGTATCAAGATACAAAACAAGTGTTTTAAAAATAAAAAAAATTTCGAGGTGGCACAGGAACATTTTTCGCTTTATAGAAATATTTTACTTTGATTTTTAATGTTATTCTGAGTCCATTTTCTCTCTCTTCTTTTTTTCAATAATTTATAGTTTATTTCATGATTCATACATCAATATAATGACACAAAATAATATTGCTGCCTTAAATGAGTGTATATATCGTATGTACTTCCATATCTCATACTGCACGCGTTGCTCTTTTTTTGTACAAAAAATATATATATCCATTGAAAATTAACTATTTATTATGAATAATTACAGGACTTAATAAATTTACAAGACTCTATAATCTATTTAGTTGATAAAATGATAAGTTAGATATAGAATAATTCATCTTTTTCAATAAATATTATAATTTTAGATAGAATAAAAAATCTATTATTATGTTTTAAAACTCAAAAAGCTAGGTCATTTATTACACATGTTTTATTTGTATTTTTATATCAAAACACCATTTTTTTTTTCACTATCCTTTCCAACCATTTTAATCCATCGTATTAATCCTATGTACATACCTCCAACATTCAAATAGAAAATCTCGATTTTCTTGAAAAATATCTGTCACTAATGATATTGTTTTTAGTCCATTTAATTTTTCGCGATTTTGCCGCTTTCAGCATATGGTATAGGAATTCGCAAAGTCTTATTGACCTCCCCACTACATAGATTTCCGTTTTCTACTCCATTCGTTTCCGGCGTGATCATGTGCAGGCACCCTAAGGTTACACCTGATTTCCCAGCAACTGGCGTCATCCACACACTCACGTGACGTGGCAACACATCATCGTCTTTAGTTGCTCAGTTGTTGGTTATATAGTTGTCCGAACAACAACACCAACACAAGAATACATTGAGTATTATTTTTCAACAAAACTTGAAGTGTATTTCAGTTAAGTTAACAGAAAGTTAAAGTTAATTTAGTATAAAAATTAAAAAAAATGGATACTTTAATTTTTATGGGCATTATTTTTGCATTCTATCCGTTAATTGTTGCTGAAACTTGTCAGAAACCAGAGGTTACAGCTTCAGCATATGTAACAGAAGATGCAACCATACTGACTAATGTTGCTTTTACTACACAATTTACTCTAAAATGTAGTAATGGAGTTAAGGATATTTCTCTTTATGCTGAATGTGAAGGAAAAATCCTTCCTGCTGTCAGACTTAGTGCTGATAACAAATACCAAGTAAGTTTTTAAGATAATTGAACTAACCAATAAACTTAATTGATATTTTAAATTAAAATGCTCTATTTGAAAATTACTATCTCAACCAAAGCAGTTTATTTTAGATGATTAGAATTTGTTTGAAAATAAATGAGCCATTTTGAAAATTAAAACAATTTTTCTTTCGCAAACCACAGCAATCTTTTTAGCTAAACTTGTTGTTTATATTTAATGACTCATTATTCCAAATTTATTAAGATGCATACAGGAATACTGTAATTAATAATTTATAATCCTTTTTCAAGGTTTCATGGACTGAAGACATTAAAAAAGCACGTTCTGGAGATTACAATGTAAAATTATATGATGAAGAAGGTTATGCAGCAATACGAAAAGCTTATAGAAACGGTGAAGATCCAGAATCCATTAAACCTCTTGCTGTAGTTATGGTGAATAATCCTGGAATATATCAAGGACCTTGGATTAATTCAGAGCTTCTCGCTGTATTTCTTGCAGCGCTCGTTTCATATGCAGCATTCTCAGCTAAATCTAAGCTTTTGGCTTAAGAACTAAGATTTGATATTAAATTTTTAATTAATGGTAAAATAAGTAATAAAGATTCTTATTTATTAATTAAAATCAATTTTTTATATTACCTTATGAATTTGTAAATAAAAAATTTACTATACGATATAATCTAATTTTTTATACAAATTTTTTTTTATTATCGAAAGAACTTAAACAATAACTCAATAAATCTCGTCTGGAGCTGGATTGCCAAATAGTGAGGCCCAAGAATGAGGATGTTTCAGAAGAATTGGACCCGTAGAGCTAATTCCATACTCGAGCCATTTATCTAAATAACTCAATGAAACAACTGCATCTTCTATGTTATCGCCTTCAGAGCAAAATCTGAGAAGAATTAAACAAGGAATTTGATTTTCAAAGAAGAAGTTGAATAGTTTTGCAGCAAAACCACCCCCAGAAATTTGGAAACGTTGTCGGTCGTCTTCAGGATTTATTATTGGTTCAAGTTTGAGCCAATTTAATTTTTGAAATTTGGATTCAAAATTTTTCTCAATCGCTGGAGATGCTACATAACGCATTGGTTCACTTCTTATTTGTACATCTGTCCTAGTATGAGCCCAACTACTAGTTAAAATTATAACCTAAGAAAAAAATTTATTTAGAGAAATTATCTTTAGTATTTCATTTAGTTAGTAAACATTTTTTTTTATACAATATTCAAAACATATATAAATTACCTGAGATATTTTTTGATTGCTTATAAACTCTTTTAATTCATCAAAAAAACTTTTAAGATCCTTGACAGGTGGTGATCTTATTTGTAGAGCTACAATTTTTTTTTTAGCTTCATAATAAATATCACAAGAAGTACACAATTCATTGGAATATTCATTATAAGGATCTGTTCCCAAGACAGGAATAAAACAGGAATTTATCAAATGTCCAATCCTTTTCATTTCTAAACTACAAATGAGTAGATCTATAGCAAGTTGTCCAACATTTCCAACTGCTACAGCTGGAACTATTAATGTACCACCTGACAAATCTATCTTTTCAATTAACTTGATCATTATAAATGAACTTATTTAATAAAAATTATTTTTGTCTATTTTCAAGAGTGATTACGCAGTTTTTTTATACACACTTTTCAACTTGCTTTCTATCATTTATAACGTACAAGTAACATCTCCATGCAAGTACTAGCTAACCACTTATATCTCTATTGATAACTGACCATCAACTGTATTATAGATTATTAATTTCTTTATTACCTACAATTGTTCTTATTGATAAAACGTGGTTCAATCGTTAATGACACTCGTCTATGTTTTTAAAAATATTAGTAACAGATAGAAATGTTATTGTTTAAGAAGTAATAATTGACAGATATTAGTTTCGCATAGTTATCTAATATTTTAAAGGAATCGCAGTAAATTCATAAACTTAATATAAAAAAGTATCAGAAGATTTTTAATGATATTAAAATAAAAAAATACAAATACACATCTAAATTATAAAATCAGTATAAAATGAAATTTGAGCATTTCAAAATGTACGACTGTATTCTGGAGATAGGTAATAATCTTCGAGTCAAAACTTTTCTAAACTTGGAGAAAACTTTAAGCAGTAAGGACTACTGCTCTGTAGAGACAAGTTCCTTGTAAGTTTGCTTGTCTAAGACCAGGCCAAACTACACCGACAATTCTCTTGCCCTGAGAATTAGGTGATGAATGATGTCGAGCGTGAAACTCTCGCCTAAACTCAACAGGCGCAAATCTCTGGCGTGGTTCAATGGTATCAAGAACTAGTGGGGTTTCTCTTGCTAAACAAGCCCAAGCTAGACGTGCACAAGATAAAGCATAACTTTGAAGTTCTTCACAAGTTTCAAGACATGGATAATCATATAGAGTATTTTTTAACTGATCCATGATACGAAGTGCCACTTGTCGAGTACCACTCTCGAATCCGGATGTTGCCAATTGTCGTCTCATGCAGACCTCGATTTCATCGGACAACTGCCGTCGATTTGGATCGTCAGGGTCATCTGGACCCGACAGGATATCCGCTGCTTCATGTTTCCGAGCTGTTTGGATGCTGTCTGCTATTCTCCATGATAACTGGAAAATTATTGTGGCTTAGTTATATAATTATTTGTGACCATTGTAATAGAATTAATTCTAATTATGATCATAACACCATGTTATAACATTTCTAATTTCATTTAACACCATTACAAATGAGACAATTAATGATAAATTAAGGTATAAAGGATTTTTTGATGTTATATTAAAATGTAAAAAAATTAGTTCAAAATTAAAATTTGAAATTGATTTCTTTGCTGCTTTGTTAATGAAATTCTTGCATGCTTTTATTTACTAATTATAATTCCCATTATGCAGCAAGAATTTTATTATGCTAAAGCTGTTATAAGAACTTTAAGTGATTGAAAATTTTTCAAAGAAATAGTAATTAAATTTTTATCGTCTGGTGGTTGAAAAATAATTAATCATACTCGGTGAGTTAATAAAATCAATATCCATGCAAGTCGATTTTATAAACGAATATTATCTTTCAGGTTTTTTCTAGTGCTTGTAACTCAGCACAACCTTTGACTCTTTACTAATACATTGACCCTTTCACAATATCTCTCCATTATGATGGACATTCAATTAAAACGTTTTTTATGACACCATTGATTTACCAAAGAAAGTCATTTTCTTTATTATATCAATAATCGTCAAGAATATCGTCATATACATCATACTACTCAAAGTAGAATGATTAACATGAAAAAAAAATTTTGTCACGTATTTTAAAATTATTTATCCATCCAGTATTTATAAAGTTGAGCTCATTAAGCATGACAACAAAATCACAATTTATGTCAAGGTAAATATCTCATCATGTAATCACGTTATTCGTAATTTAAAGTTTTCACAACATTTTATCAATATTGTTCACTGATTGTCAAAAATAATACTATACAATCAAATGTTTTAATTTTTTCCAGTCTTTAAAAAAAAAATTGTAATAGACATTGATGTGTATTTTATTTAAGCTATTGGCGTGAACGAAATTCTATCCGAATTTCCCTTTTGCTGATGAAACAAAGCTTATCCAGTAAATTGAGTTTTACGCTGTGAAATAAACATTTCCATTTTTTTTTACAAAATAAGAATACCATAAAACCAATATTTATATTGCATAATAAAAAAAAAAGAAATCAACAATTGAATTTCAAATATTGAAATGAAATGTTTCCATCATGATGATTAAAAGATATTGATAAAAAAAGCTTAAATTTTTATTCAACAAATTTTAATAAAATAGATCAATTTGATGTAGGAATGATTGAAGGATGAAAAAGGGGAAATCCAATTGAAAGAAGAAAACCAATTCCCATAAAATCTAATTTCTTACCACCAATACCGAAAAAAGGATCTTTGATTTCAAATCCGTAGCGTCTTTCAGAGTTTCCAGTGCATCTAGAGCATCAAGCGTATGAAGATGTGCTTGAGCATATAATCCAACATATTTCTCAGTCAACTGTTGAGTAGTTAGTTCAAAAAAAGTCGAACTAAAACCCACATCATCCTTCTTCTTATAAACTTCAGAAACAGGCAGACTAGAAAGATAACTAATTGGCTCGGGACTGCAGCTGTCATCAGTATGATAACCCGCACTACTGGACTCAGCTGCGGCTACATCAAACCGCTCATCTTCAATCAATGTCGAGAAAAATTCACCACACCAGCTAGACCTCTAAGATAATAAAGAAAAAGTCAAAAAGAATTATTGTATACATTGGAAAAGAAAAAGATTTTTACATTAATAACATACTGGTTCTACACTTGGGTTATTCATGAGCTCTAAAGCAAGTCCACAAGCTCTAGAGAATTGTAAAAGACGAGTAGCTAGTGCTGGTTGCTCTTTGGTGTCACCCCGGTCTTTTTCTCCAGAGGATTTTCGTAAGGACATCCACTGTCTTAAAGCTTCTTTGTCCTGTTCCACTCTACGTGCTAGCTCGTTCGATAGCTCTTCTAGGTTTCTTCCACTGGCTTTTTCAAGAGTATTAAGTAGACTCTGATTATCAATAAGACGTTGTTGAACTTCACTGTATTTTAAGGAAAGTAGACGTTGATGTGAAGCAGATCGCAGTCCATGGGGATCACCTATCATTGCAAAAGAATATAAAGCACATTCAAAGTAAAAATATAAAGGTTTAGATTGATTAGATAAAAAGAAGTTTGCTTTATCATTTTTGTTTGGTAAAACATTTGACGTAGTTTGTGTTGGCGAAAATGTTATTTAGAGAGAATGATTTTGACAGAAAACTCAATTTAAAAATGGAACATTCATCGCACGAGTATCTAGAAAAAGAAATAGTATGATGCTGTATGATGAGCAAAGAGAATATTTTATTAAAATGATAACTTTTAAATGAAATCAGGAAATGAGTTTTGTCATAAAGATATACTAATAAATGAGAGATTAAAAAACATCAAATGTTTTTTTGTAAAATTGTTATAATATATAATTTTTCTGTTTTTTTAAAATGCTAAATAAAAATAGGTTAGTTTAAAAGATTTTTTTTTATTGAAAACCATTGAGAGAAAGATTAAAAACTTGAAGTATAAAAGCTTTTAAACGTACTTCAATTAATAAAAAAAATCCAATTGCTTTTTTTGGTTGATCTTTTAAATTAGAAAGTTTGTTTCAAAATATAGCCAATTCTCATTTACTCTATTAGTGCAGAAAGTGTTCTAAAGCGTTTTATCAATTATTCTTCTATCAAAATAATTGAATTTTATCACGAAAAACATATGTAATCATTGATTGTTTATTTTCATAAACAATTGGAATACAAAACCATATCAATCATTAGTATTTTTTTTTAAGGCTCAATATGTGTCAGAGAATCTGACATGATTAATGAAAATGAATGGCATATTCGTGATGTGCGGTTCAGAATTGGTCGAAAACACGATTCGAACTTGAAACAATAAAATACACGTCAGTTTGTGTAATTATTTCTGGTCGAAGCGATTCAATTAATTAATCTAAATAGTAGAAAGTAAATTAATTACTCAGCACAAAAGCATTAAAACTCCAAAGAGATTTAAAAAATATTTACAAATTGCTTGATTATAAATAAAAAAACAATTAATCGTATAAAATGTATTCATCAAGTGTAAAATGGAGATTATGATATTAGAGTAGATTATTGAACAATATTAATAGCAGATTAAATGAATTAAATACATTGCCACAATGAGCAAAAATATTAACTAATCGGATCAGGAAATGTTTCAATTCAAAATTTGATATCTCAATTATTGGAAAATTAAAAGGTTATTAAGTACATGAAAGAAAATATTTCATTGCTATAATTGATTTGTTTATATGATCCATAGGGTTCATCCCTTAAGCAATATTTTTCCAGTCTTTGAATTTTATTCTTCATACACTTAGTTCTTTTTTTCATTTTTGGTTCTTATTTGATGAGTTTCAAACTTGATAAAATATTTCAAGTTTTAAAATAATATCGAATCGATTTACGTTATACTGCTTGAATATTTTCCAATTTATTATACATTCATTCTGAACTTTTACACTCATTCATATTTACATAAACGGATGTTACAACGTATTTTGATATCGAAATAACATGAAAAAGTGATAAAATTTCTACTTTCAACATCGATATGAAGTTAATGGTAATTATATCAGGTATTTTCATACTACTGATTATTCAAGTAGTTAATTTATTTGCAATAACAAGGTATTTGATATTTTAACATTTAGAATCGAGTTTTAAAATTATTGTTAATGTTGGAAAACTAAATATATAATATTGATTTTATTTATATCTCTTTCTCTCGTTTAAATGCATCAATGTCTGACAATTTAGACTCTTAAATGTACTTTAAATACCTAAAACACTGTTTGAAATATATTTCAAATGACTGAGATGTTTTTAGTAGAATATTCAAATGACATGCTCGGTTCCGTGTCATTTGCAAATGTTAAATAAATAGAACAATTTGTAGGAAACTTCAAATTAAAAAATTAAATAAAATTATTTTTTTTTTAAATAATATTTTATTCTAAAAAAAGGAAATATGTTATTTAATTTTCACTTCTTTAGCTTTGGATTTTGTCTGTTTTTTTATGTTGATTCATCTAGGGATTTTCTTACCCTACTTGGAATAGTTTGATAATGAAAAAAATTACAAACTAACAAAATTACTAGGGATGAAAAAGCGTTTATTTAATTATAAAGGTCACTCTGGTCATTCCACTAAGAAGTTTGTTCATTGTCACTTTTATTTCAATTGTGTTGATGTTTGGAATAAATTTTTTTATTAAATACAAAAAACTTTATCTTGGATAGAAACATTACAGTTGAAAATAAATGAGTTTTACGTAGAAAATGCGGTATTAAATTTTTTTTTTCTTCTGACGTGATAATAAACAAATTATACTGAAAAATCGCAATTTCGTGGATATGATCAAAACTATGTCAACTACTAGTATTGCATTAACTAAATAATGATTTCCCACACAGCGAATTTCATTCCCCTCTAGTGAACATAGATAATATGAGGAATTTCTCGAACAATGGATTTCACTATTTGAATATTAAAAAGTGAGAAAAGTAAGTATTTACCTTTCGACCTCCTCACCGCATCCTTGCCAAGATTTTCAATTTTATGAAGAGCGAGTTTATATGCGTCTATTCTTGCTTCCAATTCTTCTTTCAATTTCGCTGATAAAGGAAGAAGTTGGGATTCCGTTGGTTGTCCCACACGTTTATCTTCATATTTAATACTGCAAGGAATTAATCCATGTTTCCCAAGACCTTCTATTGTATCATCCAGAGCTTTTTTTCGAGCAATCAAAAGCTTGCGAATGTTTGGTGATACTCTTGAAATTGCCAAGAGTAATTTACTCCAAATTCGTACTCGATGTTGGTCCTGTCCTAGGGAAATTAAATGAACGACTTTCCAGAGCAGTTGCTCTACCCTCAGAAGTCTTGCTAATTCCTCGGGCTTGACATTATCCAGTTCCGGTAGTCTGCTGTATAAGGATTCTAACAATGCCAGACTTCGAGGAAGAGTTTCGATCACTAGGTCAACTGGAATGTCGGGTAAGGTTGCTCCTAAAGTGCAACGGGGTAATTTTGAAACGAAACTTGCTGCCTCTCGATACTGTCTGCCTTCGTATAACCTCAATAATCTGTAAATTCATCCCGCAATTAATTATTCATCGTACTTATGATATTGAGCTTCGGCTTAAAGGTTAAGAAACTTCAGGGCAATTTTTATTTACATTAATATGAAGATGATTATTAATAAATTGAGTGCAAATTTTCATCAAGCTGGTACTTTATTTCTTAATTGGATTTTAAAAAATTAATTAATATTTTTAAATCATTTTCACATGATTTTCATTTAAAAAAAAAAAGAATAAAAAATCATCTTAACGCTAAGTTAGTTTTTTTTTATTTATATAAGTTTTTTTTCTTCAGCTTCTGTTTACTAGAAATTTTGTCAAAGTGATTGAATTCTCTTCATGCATAAAATAGTGAATTATTAAGCTCAATATTTGCTTTTTATTTATAATTTTATTCGATAATAAATAAAAATTCAAAGAATAATTCATAGATAAAGTAAATATTTTAAATCATCAACCTATTTAAATACATCTATTGGATTTGAGTAAATTTTCAATATTATGTATTGATTGTTATGTTGGAATATTTTTAATATGTTATTATTTATTAAGAAATGCTGAATAAAAAAAATTTCTATATGACTTTATAATAGTTTTAAGTATGATATGATAAATATTTGCATAAAAATTTTTAATTTAACTTTAGAAAAGTTTCAAAAAAGTCAAATACTTATTAAATATTTGCTCTCTCTCTGATGCATTTTATTCTTTATAAACTACATAAACATAAGTAATGCCGGAAAAAAATATTTTAAGCAAAAATTACCGTTCAAAGTTTGACAAGATTAGTGATATGAGAATTTATAACGTCGTCCAGTGGATCTTATAAAAGTTACTGAGCTTTTATCACTTAACTTATACGTGTATCATTATGAATGCTCTTAAAGAATTGAAAATATCATTTTTACAGTGCTTCAAAAGCTTTCAATTATTTTTTTTTCTATAACTGAAAAATAAAAATCCAAAAATTTTTATACATGATTTTTTACCACTCTATAAATTGTTAATTAAAAAATTTTTAGTTTAATATTATTTTACAAGAGACAAAAAATTATAAAAAAAAAACGATCTCTTAATATATATTTTTTTTAATAAGCATAACTCGTGGAAACTTGTTTTAAAAAAAATCAAGATCGTTTTATTTTAAAACTGATTTTTTTTTCGCTCATAAAATATAGCAAATAAGAATTAATAGAAAAGTTGAAATGTTCCCTGCAAATGTCTAACTTAATTTTCGAGTTAAAAATTTTTTTAATAAACTTTTGTAAGGATTAAATGTATCATTAGTGCTTGTGAAGAGTAACAATCTGCTGCAATTTTTCTAAAACTTTTTCTAAACTTAGATTCTGTAAAATAAAAGATTCAACTTTTTATTTTTTAATCCTCTACAGAGCACCATGCAGGTAGTAAACTTTATGAATGTTTGATTTTTATACAACAAGACATAAACTTCACTTTTTAATTTCATTAAAATAAATATGGAAAACGAAATAATCTAATCATCAAAAATGAACGGAATAATTCATTTTAATTTTATCAAAATGAATATTTGAAATTGGACGAGAAGTATTCGATCGTAATAAAAATACTAATTAATAAAATTTTTAATTCAATTTAATCAAAATAAAAAATGATTCATGTTAAACAAAAAATGTCATAGAAGATATGAATATCTTCCTTTTATTTTCATTTATGAAATTAATCACTGAAAAGAGTAATGAATTTTCAAAAAACAAATTCATAGAGAAGTAAAACATGAGATAGGAGGAATGGAAATAAAGCAAGAAAATAAAGTAAAACATGAAAATTTGTAGCAATTTGTAAATGAAGCAAAAGCAGAGATGGCAAAGTTATAAATGTGCAACCATGAGATTTCGTCTGCAGGATGCGTGCTTAGCATATTTACACAAACTTGTCCCATGTTTTCCTGTTTCAGATTAATCCGTGTTATACAAGCCAGACGTCATCCTCGGAACAATTTGCATAGGCAATGAGCATGTAAAACCGTGTATCGACAATTTATAATGCAAGATTACTAAATGCTATTGAGCCCTATCCATTAAATGACAAATTAATTGGTCGTTTCCTTCATCTCTATTATTTCACACTAGACATTATATTATATTTATTTAAAAATTCTCATGTTATCTACATTCTTCAACACTGTAATAACAATTAGTTTTGTTATTACGATTGTTGTTACTCCTCTCCAGAGTTTTATCTTGAAATAAATATTCTTTTGTTTATAAAAAAATTTCTATCTCTTTGCGTAAATAATACTTTTATCAGTGTATATATCAGAATGCAAATAAAAATATTAGAGCTTGTTTTTTCAAAATTAATAAAAAAATAATAAATTTCACAAAGTAACTTTGTTCTAAAAATTTTTCTACTAATTGTTATTACATATTGTCAGTATTTTATTTTCAATTATTATCCTATTTGTTATAAATTTTTTCATGTTCCATTTTTTCAATTAATAATTTAAACCGATTTTTTAATGAATATTAATGATTGTTATGAAAAAATAAAATATGAAAATTAAAAATTGTATTCATTTATTTGAATTACCATAATAATAGAAAGTAATAAACTTGATGCAGAAGAGGAAAAAAAACTATTTCCCAGGATTCATACCTTCTTAAAGCAGTTCTAGGATTCATCACTTCCACATCCTCAATAAAATTGGCATCATAGCCGGGATATCGAGTATTATATCCGTTTTCTGACCACACCAGTCTTCTAATACACGGATTTCGTGATCTTTCGGGTCTAATTCTCTCACAGGAATTGATAAATGAACTTGTAGTACGCTTACTCATCGTTATATCACAAAATTTCGATCAATATATCAAAGTAATTCAAACTGATTCATCGGTAAAATGAATTAAAAATAGATTGAAATGAAAATCGACATTGAACCTCACTGGCGAGATATCAATTCTCGACTGAAGATGTACCTTGAGCAAGTGTAGTGATGAGAAAGTATGTACGAGACCTCATTGTGGCAAATGGAAGTCGTCCGCTCTCGTGGATGGTAAGCCCGGAGGCGAAGAAAGAGCTTGAGAACATGATAACATAATACAATAAAGAAAGACAGCCAGAGGAAGAGACGAAGAAGATGATGAAGACAGAGAAGAAACAACGGATGTTTCTCTCATCAAGTTAAGATCGCATGTGACTTACCTTGTTGTCTTTTGATAGCGACCTACTGGCCTGCATACCGATAAGTATTCTCTCCTTAAAGTGTTATGTGAACATATAGGTATATTTACTTTTTATGTTGCCAATATTATTGTAAGGAGGTGTTAATGCAAAAAATGATACGATTTCAATGTCTACTTAGATGTGGACGATTAAATGAAATGCATCAGACCTGGAATTAAACCAATGCTGGAGAAGGATCATGTGCATACATCTATCTTTCTTTAGTGAAAGTAAAATTGATTTGGAAAATTTCCTAAAGCTTTTTTTTGCTTTTTTTATATATTTAAAATATAAACATTCATTATAATTATAATAAATAAATTGAAATAATAATTTAATTATAATTTATTAGTAATTTTTATCCTGCTAAAATGTTATCTTGCTATTATTTTATTTATTACAATAACCTTTTTTTTATTAAGACTCTAGTTCCCTTTACGAGTCTTATTTTGTTTATATTAAAGTCAATAATTGAACATCAAAGAATCGAATGCATAACAATTAAAAAAAAAATGACAAATTAATGTTACGACTGCTTCGATCACATTAATCGCAATTATAACTATTACACTAAAAGAATAATTTATTATAATAAAAATCATATTAACTTCAATCGAAATTTAAACTGTCATGGTTTTTTTTTTATTTCTGTACATTGTGAAATGCACTTACAGAAGAAAGTTAAAAATCCGTTAGAAACAATTCACAAACATTGACAGATGACGCAGGAGGAGAGTCACCAGAGAAAACGTAAAATACTGCTAACAATGTTTCAATCAGTGGCATACTTATAACTGCAAATCAGTGGATATTCAGTGTGGATTTATCACGTTTCAAGGATTTCGAAATAAAAAAGAAAGACTGTTTTTTTAGTATTGTTGAACCGAAAAATTGAAAATTCAACCATGATTGTATTGCGAATCTAAAAATAACGATGAAAATTGAACTTATTTCTAGATTTAACTGAAAAAAAATAATTTTTCAAGTTTTTAAACAGCGAATATTAGTATTGAATTGAAAACGAAAATTTCCTGTATTTACTAGAATTTAAAATTATTGTTAATTATTCAATTTAATTGAAAGAAAGACGTTTGATTGCTCAGTAGAAATTGAATGCATAAATTAATATTAATTTAATTATGATATAATAATTTTCAATTAATTTTAAAGGGGATCTCTACACGTACCATTTATTGACCCTTTCATAGCTCCAATCCATATAATGAAGAAACCAGCCATAATATTACTCATTTAAAAGACATTTAAATATATCTCGTTTATTTTCATATATTCTAGTTTTATTACAACGTCCGTATTTAAAAAAAAATTAATTTTGCATTCAATATTTACTTAGTTTAAATGTTAATAATGATGTATTTTACGAGTGAAATCAGGAGTTAATTTCTTTACTACCATTTTATGGTATCTGAAAATTTATGATGGTGAAAATGTTAAAAAATTAGAAATTTTGTCAAGTCAGCGTAATTTACTTTTAAAATACGACTGTGTTATAAACAACTTTTTTAAAAAAAAAATAAAATAAAATAGAGAAATGTTGTATGTAATTGAAATAGGATTTTTTTAATTAAGATGTTTACTAGAATATATTTTTCATGCTGCTATGACTTTACCAGAGAAATTTATTATATAATCTATAATATTTTATTCATAAGCTCATGAATATTTTTACTTTTCAAGATAAATTCTTTTCGACACTTATTGATCATAAATAAATAATAATAAATATAAATTGAGGCTTAGTAATGGTAAATAAAAATATTTATTTTTTAATGTGAATTAAAGTTACTTCATGAATGAAATAATTATAAGTCAACTTAAAAAAAGTAAAACAAAGTTTAACCAGCTAAACTGAAACTGTTATATTTCAACAACATAAATATAAATATATACAATCAGTTAAAGATGAAGATCGAGTGGAGAAAAGGGCCTCGTTTATTCTTTCAAACTAACACACGTTTCTATTTGCACATTAAAATAAGTGTATATACGTTCATCGACCTGGTCTGCACGCACGTTATCGTCCGGCATACATCTCCTTCTCTCTTTCCTTCTTACAGCTTAACTCTAGCATCTATGTTAGTCTCTCTAGGGAACGGCAATTATCTCTACCACCGACTTTCATTCGTGGTGCGATAAGGCATTCGCTATACCCACGAATACTCCAACTTTGGAGTCATTTGAAACTGCCGCGAGGCTGCTGTTGCCACTGTTACTTTGCTCGAGATCCACTAGATCCTCTGGAGGATATTACACACAATTCATTCTGTATCTAGTTGATATATATTTTAAATTCAATTGGGGAAAGTGTTTTGTGTGACCTCATAGTTATGGTTTAATAACCAATATCACTTCAGTTTCATTTATCATCGACATAATAACTTTTTTCCATCCTCTTTTTTTTTGTTAATCAACAATTTGTTCACTGAATTATACATAAATTGTTATTGTTATTATTATTTCAATTACAAAAGTCAATCTAACTTGTCCACTTTTCACATTTTTAGTTACCATTTTTCACGAGTCTCTTTAATTAATTCCCTTTTTTTCTTTTTTTTTAATTTTGTTAAATTTAATTGAATAATTATTCAATTACCCGTTACTTTCTTACGAACTTCATTTAAATAATTTAAAATTAAATTTAAAAGTTCCTATCAACGGATCCATTGATTAATTAGTATCCCCCCTGTTTTTTATTACTTTCTACTCATTGACAGTTTAATATAATTTTTTTTTTTTAATTCGTTAAATTATTCTCTTACTCTATGGCTTGTTAATTTTGAGATTATCCGTATCAAGAATATTTAAATTACACTCTAAAACTTTTCTCTCTATAAATTTACTTTTAATTTATTTTTATTTCATATCTAATTATATCATTCATTAATGAGGGTTTTTTTCAAATATTAATTGTAAGCATCTACTCAAGTAACAATGAAATATGACCACATATGAATCTGATCAGGTTTTCCCACAGTATACTGTAATGTTACTAAAATATTTGATAACAATTCAGAACTATTTTATTACCATCATAAAACACATAAGATAATTACTAAATAGTCCTGGTCTTATTTTTTTCTTCAAGCCTGAATTGACTTTCCAATAAGGATCATATTCAGAACTCTAGAATAGGGACCAGCTTTAAATAGCTATCCAAGTAAAGATGATACGATCATTGATGATAGTTAATTAGTTATAAAAATTAATGAACATAAATTTTCACTTAATTTTCAAAAATTGAAATTAATGATAAATCATCCTCTATTGTGTTATCAATTATGATGAATGATAGAATTACTCTAATTAGATTTGAATGAAATTCTAGTAATTAATTATTTATCATCTTTTGAATGTGTAATACTTTATCGACACAATAATACTATATACGGTCAAGTTTAAAATTCAATTGAAAGCTTATATTCTTTCATTCACAAGTATTTCAAGCATCAAATTTCCATCACCATAACAAAAGTATAGAATCCTAGGAAAAGAAGAAAAAAAAGAGAGAAATAACTATAAAATCCATTTTCCGGTTGAATGTATCCTGTATCGTAGCTAATATATCAAAAAATATAACCAGTAGCATGTATGAATTCCTTTTTCAAACCGGAAAAATGATCGAGTTATAAGAAATTCAAAAGTTTGCACGTGCCAAAGTAAATGCTTATGGTAACTGTAACAGTTACGACGTTTAAATAAAAGACGGAGAGGTCGAGAGGGTGGTGAATGGATAAACAGAGTGAGAGAAGCAAACTCCTTTCTCTGTTTCTCCTTTTACCCTCTCTTTCTCGACTATACTAGTTGCGGACGAGCCTATAGTCGTGATCGATAGACTAGGTATATAAACCCTGCAACTCAGCCCTGATGTTCTCACTCTCTCATTGCTTTTCTCTCCGTCCTCCTCACTCCCTCACCAACTCACTCACTTTCTCACTCTCTCGGTGTTTGCAATATACTAATATCAGCATATACACAGGGTTGTATCGTGCGATTCTCACACATATTATGACCTATATGCGTGTTAGTTTTCCTTATTCACACTCATTCTCTCCGTGCATGACCAAAAGCTACCGGGTGAGAATCTAACAGCCAGAAGATGTTGGACTAAACAACCACCACTAGTGTAGGCTGTTTGCATGATGCTTAAATTGTTTGAATACAAGACTTTGGGACATGACGAGGACGATAATGAGACTAAACTGATGGTGTTGGTTTATGAGATAATCCTGAGCTTTTTATTAAAGTTAAGATGTCACCCGGTAGATGAGCCAGTCACGCCTGGCAGCCTGGAGTGTGACAGATTTCACGGGACGACGAGCTAACGAAAAACAAGTCGGCTGTGAGCAAAAAGAGACAGAGACAGCGAGACAAAAAATAGGAAAAGGGGAACAAACATCGATAGAAAGCTGCATAACAATAAAATTATCATTTAAATTTAGTTTACGATGACGTAAGACAAGGGGATTATTTCATTTAGTGAGTTTGATTGAGATCTCAAAGGTTGCTTTGGAAGATTAGTTAGATCCATGGAATGATTTTGGAGAAAAGTTTTCACAAGTTTAACATCAGTATTTGTAAGTTTTTTTTCTTTTTTACTTATAATCTCCAGGGTGCGATAGGTAACTAATGTTGGAGAGAAAGAGAGAAAATATAAAGAGGGTTCAGGTGACGGGGATGAATGATACAAGAGGGTCTATCAAGTGGACTTGAATGTTATACTCACTCTCTTACTTGATATACTACTTGTAAAGAGAAGATGGACGTCGATAATTGAGACAAGAGTTTCCTTCTTATCTTTATGAGCAACCTGTAGAAAAGATGAGGTAAAATTGTTAGGTAAACTTGGTGTTTACAGAGATTACTTTGTTTAGAAATTCTCTAGTCAATCTTAAATAAACTTTATAGTTTGATCTATTCTAATAAACTTTAAAATGATCTTTTCTTTTGTTTTATTAACGATTATCATCATCATCAGCATAATTACCAAAAAAAAGGATTAAATCTTTTTACAAACTGATTTTTTATCAATCTTTTTTCACCATTTTTCTTGCTAATGTAATTGAGAAAAGCATCAATATTTTTTATACCTCTAATAAGGTCTTGTTTTATTCCTTTCCCTCACTTTCTAGACTCTAGAGTCTAGAGAATATTGTATGCATACGATCAACTCGATAATTACACCACCTTCAGGTAATAGCTTTTAAAATTTTCAAAGCTGTTTAACATTGTGTACAATCATTAATTTTCATGCTATTGTTTATTAAAATATCAATACATTAATAAATAAAATTAATTAATCTTTTAAAGAAAAAAAATATCCAAGTGTTCTTGAATTATTGGTTGGAATTATTGAACTTCTAGGATATAAAACAATTTCAATAAATTATTTTCTGTAGGTAAACTTTATTAATTGCTGAAAGAATAATCTTTGAAATACACCAAAGGGTTTATAAGTTCAACCATCTTACTCTAACCCACTTTATTATAAGGTAAAATAGAAAATATTAGGTGTATTTTCATATGTTAATTATATTTTTGGAGTAGAGTATTATTTCTTTATACCTAAATTAGTAAATACAAATAAATTTTAAGTCATGGAGTCATTAAAAATAATTAACATTTAAATAATTTCCAACTTTCACTCTAAATGCTTGTTGATGATGACTTGTTGATAATTTATAGTATATCATCATTGGAAAGCGTAAAGATTGTCGTATATTGATCAAAAATTTTCAAACGACTTATTATTTATTCACTTACTTTGAGATTACATCAGCACAATTGTGTTAACAGAAAAAGATAAAGAATTAATCAGCATCAACATGTAGAAAATGATTACTGAAATTACAGCATTTGATATCAGGTGCTTGGAGCACTTGGAAAAAAGTTTCTCGACAAAGAAAACCAATTAAATTCACAGCAAGTTTGGTAAGAATTAATTATTCTAGTTGCTAAATGGAATTTAATGTCATACTTAATAAACTTGAAGTATAGATAGTTGGAAGATGAATGTAAAGAAAAAAGCTCATCAAGATACGAATTAAAAGATAGTTTCCAAGTAATTAATTGTTTAACATTCTTATTTTGTGCTTTTCCATTTCATGAATATTTCGAATAAACACGAGATGATGAGAAATGCTCGAAGATAACCAATATAAAATGTTTGACAAGTCTTTCTCGCTCTCTTCTCTTTCATACTCTCTCTTTGCTGAACGAAGCACGGGCAAAGCACTCGAGGCTTGACAAATACGATTATCCGTCTCCGGCATCGGCCGAGCTTAACCGAGAACAGCCGGGGCACCGCAGCGTATACTTGACGCCCGTCTAAACCTACTGCTTTGCTCCCTAACACATTGAGTTGACAACGACGACGAAAACGATGAGTACATGATGATGATAAAGTTGACTTCCTCGACTTCCATGGATATATGTGGTTTACATTACGCTTTACCAACCCAACAGTACATTAATACATTCACAAACGTTCTTATTGATGCTGGAGTTGATGCTAATGCTTGGCTCTGAGCTTTAACTTGAACATAAGTTGACCTACTTACATTATCTATCTTTCTACTGCACTTCAACTTTTTCGGGTACTCTAGGTACACTTTTAGGAACTTGGATCTTGTAAAATTATTTTTCTAGGCTAAGTCCAAGATGTCTGCTGCTTTCTACCCAGTAATGGTGAAAGTTGAAAAGGTAGAATAGGAATAAAGTTGGCAATTGTTTCCTGAAAATCCTGACACAAAAGCTACCACTGATTAGTGTGTAAGTAGTATTACTGATAATGCAACGTTTCTCAAGCAAATGGTTTTAATGTTTGAGATTATATTGTTAGGATGAAAGTTCTTCAAGTGTTATAAATAGAATTAGTTGTAAAAAGAAATATTATTCATGTAGAAGAAAGATTTTAATGGTAGTTGCTACAGAATTGACTTAAAAAGATAGAAGAGAAGGTAACGTTTGTAAAAAATTGCAGATTTTAATTAATTTCCACGCTTTGATTGCAGAGGTAATTTGAGCTTTTCTCTATTCATTTCAAAAATATTTCTTTGATAATATTTTTTGAGACAAAGAATTATTCTGACATGATAAAAAAGAAAATTTACAAGCTTCAATATACCAATTAAAGCTTCTTTCTTGATATGCCAGTGTGTAAAAATATGTATTTTAAAAACAAAAATGTTACACCTGGTTTCTTTCTAGAACTATTAAACATATCCTCATTGAATAATGATAATTATTTTCTTTTAATTAATTTCCATTTAACTACGATAGATATTGAATGAAATGCTAAATGTGAATAAATAAAACCAGACAATTAACTGTCAGTTATGTTGGAATTCTTTTTTATTTTTATAACTGTCGACTTTAAATATAATCAGGTATCTCAGAGTATTCTTGGAATAATTAAATTTCAGTTTTCAATCACAAATATCATCATGGAATTTATATAATACATATTTGGTAAAATTAAATTTACAAATGTAGAAATATCTCAGGAATTGCAAATTGAAAGAACAGAAGAATACATGAAATAATAAATAGTGTCAATGTATTCTCTAGCATTCTAAAGGAACTTTTTAAAATTAAATTAAATTCTTTCTACCTATTTCCATCATGAAAATTTTTTCTCCCGTGAGATTTTGTAGATTGTATAAACGACTGAAGATAAAGTTTGTGCTTGAAGAGAAATGTATAGAAATAATTTCTATTTTATTTCGCATTCATTTGTTGATCAGTATAATAATTCAGTAACAAGTTTGTTGGAATACAATTCTCATATTATGTGGGAATTATTTTTCTATTAAACATAGATTACAATGAAACTATGAATATAGTTTATTCATACTCGAGAATCATTCTGGACATCATTTCTCTATTCAAAAAATAACATATCATATGAAATTATTTAATCAAATGATTCTAATTACATTCTAAAGAACAATATTTTGTAGAAACTTTTTGCTAGAATTCATTTGAAGCTGAATGAATTTGTTTGTGAACAAAAACGCTGTTGAATAAAAATAGCATTGAAATAGAATTTGATTTTCAGAAACCTTATAATTTATTGTAAAATAATATTCTGTCCTAACAAAATGTGTTATTGATCAATTATGTTAGTCTTGAGATAGGAAAAAAAAAATGTTTTTCATCAAGATTCGTTCAACATAGCTGTAATTGGTGATTTAAATTCAAACTCGTTGCTGATATAATTGATTGGAAAAAGTATCGAAGTAGAAAAAGCCTCTACAAGGCGGACAGAGTATTTCAGTAGGTATAGTCTCTCTGAAGCTGACTCTTGCAAGCATCTAAACTCAGCAAAAAGGTATATGCATATACTATGCTCTCTAGATGTTTGGATTTGATGAAAATAAATGAAAATGATTTTTTAATCGTTCATTTAATTGTCAAGTACGAATTCACAGTAATGAAATAACACTCATAAAACTTGGATTCGAGGGATTAAAATCACAGAAAATCACGTAGTTTTATTACTTCCGTCAAAGAAACCCTTTTTCGTCGTCTGGTATAATTGAAGAGATTAAAGTATTCTAAGCCAGATAAACTGTACAATAGGTAGTACTTATTTTTATTGTGTAATTTAAAAAAAAAAACTCATCTTTTAGCTTAGAAATATTTATTTTATTTGATCAATACTTTTGAATAAATATTTAAAATAAAATTAATTAAGAAGATTAATTTAATAAGAATCAAATTATTTGAAAAATTAAAAATGAATTGTTTATTAAATTGAATGACAATCAAAATATATATTCTACAATACTTACTATTTTTATATAAAAAAATGTATTTATGATTCGGAAAAATTTTTATAGTTTGCAACAAAAGAAATACGTAAGAACTATTTTTTTTTAAGTGCACATAAAAATTGGAAAAATGCGAAATACACGTACAAAAAGACTTGGATAATTCTTTTATTGAAGCAATGAGAAAAATTAACGATTATTTTATATCTCTCTATTGCTACTTTTAACGACATAATGTAGTTTAAGACTATATAGGGGGTGGTGAACTGTGTGCCCTATGTGAAGATACCATTCAGTGTTTTCGATAGATATGACCTATAGAAATCCTAAACTATCTAGAGCTTTTGTTAAATATGGACTTTAACGAATATTAATTACTTGAGTTTCTGATAACCACCAGATGTAAAATTTGATTGTCGGCGAAAGCATGTTCATTCCGTAATCGAAAATTTGAAGGCTGTGATAATTTAGTTGTCAGTAGCAAAATGAGCTCTTTTATCATAGTTATTATTAATAAAAGTTTAAAGAGTAATTATTTATTTATATTTACAGTAAAAAATGGAATTAAAATACACTCAAAATGAAAAAAAAGCTCAATTCAGACCCGATTGAAGCCTAATCTTAAACAATTATTATAAAAATTTACAGTTGTAACAATTTATTGTTATTATCATCGAGTATACTCTTGAGAAACGGGCTTGAATTGGGCCTGTTGTGGATCTAAAAAATATTTTTGGGTTTGAATTGGGTGTTTTGTGGGCTTGCAAAATAATTTGAATTCAAATCGGGCCTCCTTTGGGAACGTTTAAAAAATGACCATTTTAAGTCGGGTAAGTAAGGAAGAAGTGACTAAGATTATCATCACTCTAGCCTTATTCAGCTCTTCAATAATAACACATTTGAATGATCTCGCAGCGCGTGCGACTTGTCGTTACCAATAGGTACACGGGAAATTACGCGATTATTTGATTAATGCCAGACTCATCAATCCTTTGGATTATTTCGTAGTTCCCATGAGTCGTCCTAGGACTCTACCATCCAATTTCCATAGTTTGCTCGTTCAATCTAGTCTTAAAACATTCATCGCTTTGCCATTCTATTTGTTGACTTTTATTTTCCTGATCAAGCATATAAGCGATAGGCTGAAAAGACACTTTGCACTTCAATTTACATGTTTATTGCATTGGTTGATAAAATATACATCTGATATGCTAGTGTACCCGGTATGTGGATGCATATGTTTGACCATAGATTTGCTACATACCCCATTACATATGTAGACTACACTACAGACAAGAGGTGTCTCTATACGTAGCGAAAAGAGAAAGGGTGGGAGGATCACTCGCACGCTCTCTCTCGGGGGTGATGCTCGGGGTGCGGAGCGGCCAGTCAGTGCGCGGCGAGGCGCGCCAGCTGCCGCACGTCATGATTCTACCCCAGGTGAGCGCACCCACGAGTCTTCTCTTAGACACTTCCAATACCATCATGAGGCATGATCACATGACACTAATAATAAACACTATATTTGTTTGTTCAATCGAAAAAAAAAATTTTATCAAAATTCCAAAATTTTTTCGATTTAACTTCAATTTTAGAATTTTGTCAAATTTTTTTTTTCTTATTACATAAACTATATTAGTTATATATATATTTTTTAGAAGCATGATCCTACTGTTCTTCTTGCACAATCCCTATGTGTCTTGTTTATTTTTTTAGTGGTAGATTAGAGAGTTACTAGAACCACAACAATACGAGTGATAAACGCGAATTGGAAGGGCTTCCAAAGTTCGTGTACAAGGTGTTGCAACAGGTTCCGACGGCGAGAGATAAACTTCAAGGTTTGCAGAATCTTCATGGATGGATATATATATATATATACACAAGTGATAAATGATACGCGTTAACAATAAGAACTATTTGCGAACGTATAAATAAAATATGAAAATTTTTTAAAATGAGTTAAATTGGAATTTTATTGGAAAAGTTTTTATAAATAAATAAATCGATCAGTGGCCATTTTGGAAGACGTGTGTGAATTTTTTAATTTAAAATAGTAGTAATAAAAATACCAACTAGACAGATCAATTACAAAATGTAATAAAGATTGTGGAAGTAAAATTAATTTTTGTCCAATTTAATTTTTTTACGATTGAAAAGATTGAAAAAAGGATATATGGATGTTTATCAAAGCTAGTTGGATTCGACAACTATTGACAGCTGTGACGACATGGGATATTTATGGATAGAAAATCCGGAGAAGGTGAGAAAGAGAGAAAAAAATAAAAACGAGAGGAAAATAATTGAATAATGAAATTATGATGAAAATTATTTGGAAAAGATTGAAGGATATGAACAAACAATGAAATCAGTGATTGTGGTTTATTGGGATTTATCTGAGTATTAGACAAGTGGAAATGATTTTACAGTTTATGTGTCTGCTTGATTAAATTGGATTTAAGGATAGAATTAACAAGGTGGTTTTGAAATTTCACCTGGTTTAAGACAAGTATTTAAATGTATAAACTTCAGTGTAATATATAATAGTCAATGTATAAATTATCTCAAGATACATACATGTGATGTGTATTTTTCAAGAGAACAATTTACCAACTAATCCAAGTATCATAATACTATTAGAACTAGCTAACACACTTTGCCAACGAAAACTTCATCATTCTATTTTTCTTTCATTAATATTCTCTCCCTATCTATGTTTATTCTTGCCAATTATTACTACCAAAGCATGTCTATAAATATCTTTAACCTTTCAAAAGATTACTAATTTTCCAACTTAAACTTTACTCAGTCAATGACTTTTTTACTCGAAATTATTTTCACGAAAATTAGATTCCAACTTTTCTATCGTCTAGAATTATTTTTCCATTCATACTTTCGATAACTAACAATTTTTTTTTTATAATTAAAAATCAAATATTCAAAGTTTTAATCAAACTCTCAACTTTATATTCTGAATTATTGTTTACCATAAAAAAGTGTCATAAAAAAATAGTTTAATAATTAATATTAATTTATATTTAACTTGTTGCCTGCTTGTTGTTGAAATTGAATTTATTTACCATCATCAACTGTTGCAAACAATCTGTAGAATCTCAAATTTTTGATCAGGATAATAACAGACACTTTTGTAATACACCGAGTGACAATTAATTAAAAACTAATTGGAATAAATCAAACACAAGATTGGAGAAAAAATTTAACTCATGGACTCTTTATTGAATATTTTTCTAATTTCCTCCAAAATGATGATAGTAAATACATCAACAAGCGTTAAAGTGCGACAAGTATTTTCTTTTATTGTGGTGGAATGGAAGTATAGAGGGAGAAAGGATAAATGAAAAATATGAAAGAGGAATTTATGAGGGAATAATGGAATTCGTGTATTGTGGTTTATTTGTATACACAAGTGGATATTTAGATATGTTTAGTTTGGTGAAAATCATTGGATGGTGTATGTGACTAGTGTTCAGCCAAATACGATTTAGAGTCTACCCACGACCTGACCATTTATCCGACCATTCGCTGGAATTAACTATCCAATTAGCGCCACGGAGATACGTGCTCTCGGTACAACAAATAGAATTTAATTATCTTCTATCTCCAATCTGTATATTCATCTGTCCCTCCCATGAACAAACGAATCGATGAAAACTCAAAAGAACAGAATTACCTTCGTTATCACCACTCCAACAATGATTGGAATGAAAAGCGTGATGTCCGAGATATTTAACCACTTGAGATAGTTTTCAAGTCTTTAATAGGCTGCCTACATTCGCTTTTGTTTCCCAATAATAAACTTTTGTTCAAAAAATTATGCCTTTTTCGTTTCATTTTTCTTCCCCTTTTAATACTCGAATACATTCGTTATGCATTCACTTGTTTTAATTAAGCTTACAGTTATGATTTATTTTCACATTTATTTTTTTCATTATTAATGCACATATGAAGCAGATGATGGTTTAGTTGTTCTGGATTAATTTTTTTTCTCTCCTCAACACCATAATTCTATTAAGTAAAAAAGATCGGATTTAGAAAAGAACGTTGCATCGTCAATAATTTTTTATAATTAAATTTACAATTTGCTTCACGTATGGGAAATAAAAAGTCAGAGGAAATCATTTCTCATATCAAGAAATCCAATTTGGTGAGAAGTAAAAAAAGAGAATTTTTCTGACTATGAAGGGATCATTTTCCTTGTGGTTGGTCTGAGCTTGAGTTAGGTCAGTGTCACCGGCAACTACACCTGACATCTGTTACAATTCGTATTATTATTTTAAAACGATTTTGTTCAGTACATTTTTTTTTAATTTTATTTTCTCAATAGATATATCAAAACATGATAAATTATTACTCATAATTCTGTGGAAGATAAATTTTTTTCAATTCAGTCGATGAAATTAAAATAAATATTTTTATTTAATCAATTACTGCAATTTTCAGATAAATTAATTAGTCTTCATTTCAAAGAGACAAATTTTTTTTTTTCAATTGAATTTCATTTCAATAAATAATTAAATTATTATCAAAAAATTTTAATTAATTGATAAAATTAATTATTCTATTTCAATACACAGGGGTAATATAATTTTAAAAATATTTGTCAAAATTTTAATAACATGTAAAAATAATTTATTTTGCTACAGCCTGTTTTATCACATAAATCTTATAGACTAGTGTCACATAAATAAACAAATAAATGAGAAAATTGACAATCACTCAAATTTATAACTTCCTCTAATATCTACAAGCGTAGAATATTGATTATATTAAAGTGAAATTCAAGTTGATACTTGTGTAAAATACCAATGCACTTAAATTTGCTCTTGAAATTGAGATCGAAATCTTATGATGCAAGGTACTTCCGCAACATTATAAAAACCGCGACATTTAAGACATTTATTTTCATCTATAAAATTTATTTCAAATATAAGACGAATAATGGCTTGAAGTAAGTTTCATAAGAATAAAAATTTTAATACATAATATTACATTTACAATATCATTTAAAGTTATCATTTTTTTTATTACCAGAATGTAGTTTAAAAACTCTGTTATTCAAATCAATTGAAGTTATTTAATTAAACTGTTAATAAACCGTGAAAATAATTATTAAGTACACTTGATAATTCATGGTATGGAAAATAATTGATAACTATTCATTTACACACTCTTATGAACTAGTAAAATGGTTTATATGTTGAAGTGTCATGAAAAAGTAGTAAAAGAGTCATTACGAGGAAATTAGAAAATTTTACAAAGATTCTTTTATTGAAGTTAAAGAAAATTTACACACTTTAGACTTGTTACTTGAGTAAAATCAAGAGTCAAGTTATCGGGGCGTCGCAAATTGAAAGTTAGACCGAAGAGAAAGAGAGAGAAAGGTTACGTTAAAGCGTAGAAAAAAAAGGTAAACGAGAAAGGAAGGAAGTGGAAAAGTAAAAGAAAAAAATTACTTCTGGAATAGTCAGTCACGCGAGTTTTGGGTACGCCGGAAACTGAATTTAAAGTGCACTTTTCTACAACTTATCTTTTATTTTATTATATTTTTAAGGAGGGGACATTTTTTAAAAATATCTTTCAAACGGATATCATTTCTTAAGCTTGATGCTACATCTTCTGCTACGTTTAAAAAACACTTCAAATCCATTGCGAAAGCACATCAAATATAAATAAGAATAAAATGAGAAAAGAAATGAGAAATCCGATATCATTCCAAATGCCAAGTTTCAGCATCAGTTCAAAGTGAAAAGAGGAAAAAAAAGTACATCAACTCTAACGATAAAATTGAAATGGTTTGAGATGAAGAAAACCATTATATATCACGGATACTAGAATGTGAAAAAAAAAATTGCGTTAAAAAAACAACAACAAAAAATGTTTGATTTTATTGGCCAACAATGTTATATGAAATGATCGGTAAAGAAAAGGCGATATTTTAGCGCTTGAAGAAGAATATAAAAATTAATACCACCATTGATTCTTTTTTATTACTGCATAGTAAGTATTTTTGCATATTATGAATAAAGAATGATTGCTGTATCTCTCTATTGAAAAAAAAGTAAAGGTACAATAATAAAGAGAGAAAAAAAAAATATGTATATATATATTCAAATCATAAAAAAAAAGTATTTTATGTCAAAATAAATAAGCAGTAAACAATGTTTAGTACGGTTTCTGGAAGTATAAAAAAAAGGGCAGTCACTTAAAGTAGCCGACAAGAATCACTCTGTCTTTGCAAATTTAAATCCTTACTGGCAAGACTATTAAGGTGAATTACCATAAAGATAATTAAGAAGATTTTCCTCATGATAATCTAGTTCTTGTATTCTCTAAATGTGATTATCTCAAATACTACTATGGTGATGTACAGTTGATTGTGTAGTTAAAATCTCCCTTGAGAATGTCCTCTTTAAAGTAGTATATTTAATAGTTGGTACTGAGTAGGATGGTTATTTTTTCGAAAAGTGTTCATAAACAGTAGAGAAGGTAAAAGAGTAAAACTGGTATTCGATTGTTGTGTCGTAACTCAAGTCATTGAATAAAGTTCGTCAAAGTCTGCTCATGGTCTCATGGGACTGTGTGGGTGTGGCAAGAGCAACAACAAAGTTACTGTGGACGAGCATCGATCAGCCTAGACCAAGGGTGAGAGTGAGAGAGTGCGAGGGGTGCCCTCAAATCCGTAGCTCTGGTTCTATAGCTTGGTTGAGCAAATGGTTGAACGGACGCGCGCGCAACGTATCCGACACCCTCAGGGAGGGTTAAAACCTTCTAGAGAAAATTCTCTTTTTCTCCTCATAGTTCAGGACAGATAATTCTCTGAAACCACCCTCCAATTTTATCCTCTTGTTCTAGAATATTTTCTGTTGCCTTTAAGTGTTTGTTAGAGATACTAATGCTGCTTTCATTCAGTTTTAACTTCACACCCAACACTCTCTTCTGCATTTGTTTTCATACTCTGTGATTATAGTCAAGTGTTTGGAGACACTTGGTCGTTAACTAGCAACAGTTTGCTTGTATACATGCTCCCCTTTTCATCTATTTAACTCACTTTGCTTTTCATAATTTAAATTTACCTTGATACCTTTCTTTTATATACAGTTGTTGAGTAATTGCTTGACTTTGGAATAAATCTTTTTTTTTGGAGTAATATTTACTGAGATTTAATTTTTTTTTAATTGAATTTAAAAAGAAAGGGAAAGATTATGAATAATGATTTTAATATATAGTTTTTTATTGGGAGGAATAGATAGTATTTATTTACAGGGTTTTAAACAAACTTTTAAAAATTACACAAGCATTGTGTACTTTACTGTAATATATCAGATTTGGAAAACGGTTGCACTGTAAGGTATTATCATTTTCCTGTGGTTTGATGTGATAAAACATTGTACACACTGAATAAATACATTTGTCATTTTAAATGTTTATTCTATTGGATTGTTAAAAATATTTTAAACATTAAATTTGATTAATCTTTGATTGAATTTATGAGTATAGTAATTAATTTTATTGTCTTATTTATTTATTGAAATTGATAAAAAAATTAAAAAATAAATAAATGAAGTGTCATGAAAAATTCAACAGTTGATAAAGATTATTATTTTATGGAGAAAATCTTGATCAAATTTAGTTTAATTCCCAATTGATCCAAATGAAAGAGCGGAAAATTTGTTCATCAGTAAAATTACTGAATAAATATATTTTCATTGATTACATCAAATGACTTTCAATCAATTCAATTTTCACCATTAAAACTGCTTGCACAATTAAATAAAATATTAAGAAAATCTTTTTATGAAAAAGGTATATTATTATCATAAAGATTGCAATAATGAACATTTTATTGATTTTGAATAAAAAAATGCTCTTCATAAAATAAATACTCGAAAGTATATACGTCTTTTATCAAAGGAATAGTTTGGAAGAAATTTAAAACTCTTCTTGATTTGAAATCATTTTATTTAGGGATTTGCGACAAGTTTCTTTGCAAAGTTGATACAAGTTAGCAAGAGAAAAAAATATATCAAAACTAATTTACGTGTATAAAAAGACATTTTATTAATTTACATAATTTTTTGCACGTATTTTAATTTTAATTTCAAGATAATTATTTTCTACCACAAGGTATTTATTTCATTTTAGAATATTCCGTCTTCAAATATGCAGAAAAAAGTTGAATAAAAGAAAGTAAGCATGAAAGAGTCAAGATTTTAAATCAACATAACTTTAAAAAGTTTTTGAATACATGTTTGCAGTGAATACATGATGTTTCTAATAGTAATGTTGGATAACCATCACTCATGAATATTTAATAATATTGCTATCTATCCAAAAATACATATTTTTTCGATTATTTATCTCGAAGAAAATGAAATGGCTTTCTTATCCCCACCTTTTTCCATCAATTTTGCACTGAGGGTTGATCTCAATTTTTTTACCAACTATTATTCCTAAATAAAAATTGAACTCCATACATTTTGTCTTGCAAAAAAATTGCACATCAAAAGTAACTAGTATCTCAACATTAACTTTCAAGTCATGTCATTTTCGTCTCCAACAAAAACATTCTATTTAGCTTCAGTAACATCCTCACTTCCACTGTAATACTTTTTAAAATATAAATTATTGTACGAAAATCCATACACCATCTAGACATTCTTATATTTATTTTTTTTTATTTGTAAACAGTTATCTTATTTTAAAAAAAACATTCATTAATGACAATTGATTAAATAAATTACTATCATTAAAACAAAGTAGAGCTAAAACATCAGAGTTTTTGAAACATTTGAAAACTGCTCATGCACAACCTTTTGACACTTGAAGAATTTTCATTAAACTCTAAAACCTGTGAAGAATATGAATTTAGAGAAAAAGTTCCTTTTTACAGCTTCCTTCCCTCTATCTCCCTTTACTTAAATCAATGAGAATTACTGAGTACTCCTTGATTCACTGTGATTTTAACTGATTCACTTTAAGACATCACCTCTATTTGTATTAAAAGAATAGAATTTACCATCACAGTTTCTCTCTCAGAAAACTTCTATTGGCTCAAGTACTACTTAACCAACATTATTATTATTATAATCATTACTGTTATTATTATCATTGTCTTCACCAATACAAATATAGACATCAAGTATTTATTTCCATCTTTTTTATTACCCTATCGTATTCCAACACTCATAAGCTGCTTTGCTTGTGAATTTTTTTTACTTCATATTATCATTTGCAAGGTTTTAAAGAATTTTACTGTTTATCATTAAAAAGACAAAAAATTAAAACAAATTGTTCACCGTTCTTCAGCAGTGTTAAAGAATAAAAAACTTAAAAAAATCTATGCAGACAAATACAACAGTATGTATTCACATATGAGGATAAAAATCGAGTTAATTTATTCTCTCAGATATTTATTGTGAGCTACTTTGCTTTTTATTTCATCATTGTTTTTTTTTTTCATCCATTATCTTTTTCACTTGCAAGCTTATTATTTTGTTCAAAATATTGCTATTTGGAATTTTATTCCTTTTTCCTTTCTTTAACTAAAGTTTAACAGTCATAACAATAACCATATTCATCAAATGTATTCAAATTTTTCTGTAGCACAATAGCACTGAAATGGCTAAGTATTAAATAATGATTTTGATCACCATTTTATCGTCAATTAACTATGCTTTTCATTCAAGTTATTCATGTATTTTTTTTTTTTATTAGATATAGAATAAAAATTTTTTTTTTTGTTACTTTTAACCTATGAGAATGGTGATTTGTTCTTTTTTAAAATTTATATTAGCTCAATCTTTCTACATGTTTTTATTTTTGAGCGTTTGCCTAAAGCAAGAATCATATAATAAAAAATGTTCCCCTTCGCACGATTGGATATTGAATGGCTTTATCTGAACTTTTTCTTTCGTAGTCAGGATAAATGGGAAAGAAGGGATGTTTGGATTACAGAAAATGCTACATGATAAAACTTGGTGGGAATACATAGAGATCAAGAAACTTATTTATCTTTAAAAATTGACATTAGCTTAAAGATACTTTGGAACATGGTAAATTTGTAAGGAAAAAAATTTATTTCAACCTTAAATCAGATAAAAGTAGATTGATGGATAAATAAATGAATAAATACATAAATGATGAGAAAAGGTCAGGACAAATTAGACAAAATTAATGATGATTCTTTTTTACTGAGGGTCAAATTAAAATGGTACAACTTGAAATGAAATAAAATTACATGCTGAGCAAGTATGAGAATTAAGTCAAATAGAGAAACTGAGAACAATGGGGTAATTTTTTATTAAATTTTCATGAGCTATTTAAAGAGATTACGGATGAAAAAATAGGATAGATAAAATTTCAAAGAATGCAAATGATGTACATTGGTATCATGGAGTGAAATAAATTTTTTTTCTTAAATATTAAGTCAAGAGAAGAAAGTAATAGTGAAAGAAATTTTATTATAAAAAGATGATGCAAATTGGTGAATAATAATATAATTCTTTTGCTACAATTGCAGAATAACTCGACAGAAGATGAAGAGGATTTACCAGAGGACGCTTTGTCATTACTATCACTGCTATTCGTCGGTAAAATAAATTTAATTATTTTTTTTTTCCTTCGGGGTTTCTTTAATAACTTTGACTTTTTCGGGTCCTGTGAGCTTTATAAAAAATCTTATTAAGATAACTCCATTAAGAGTTTATTCTCCGGCTGTTATCTAATCGTTTCTAAGATCAATATTTAAGCTTAGATTCATCCTTATAATAACATCATTTCACTAAGGATCGAATTCTCTTGTTGAAATAATTATTTTTAAATATCAAGTCTTCATTTATTCAGTTTACTCACATAACCTTCAAACTCTCCATTACACTTCTTTTTTATAAACATTTTATCTCATCTAGATAATTCATTATAATAATTATAAGTTAATTGATTTAATAGGATTAATCCTTTTGTGTATTATATGAGGCAAGCACGTAAAAGAGTCATTAATAATAAATTAATTTATAATAATGGTTTGGTATTTTAATTGATTGAATCTTTCTAAAGGAAAGGGATAGTCTTGATTATCGTGTAAATAATAGATAAAACGGTTTATAAAGCATGGCTTACGGATAAAATTAATTAAAATAATGACTTAGTTTTAAAGCTGAGAAAATGAATTTTTTATAATCAATGAATTGGCTTTGATGTCTTGAAAATACCTTGATTTATTTTATGATATTTTTTGATAATATTTGTCATTATTATTTTAATTTTTATCAAAGCTCTTTTTTGACGTATATTGTACCATCTATTTTACATTTTGGTGCCAATAAATACGGATTTTTTCGTGAGCATGCTTGAGTTGCTGATTCGAAAAATCCCATCATTTTTTTCTATCACCTACAGTTTTTGAGTTACGGCACATTTGTATTTTATACGGATTCGTGTATTCGCCCGTAAAAAGTGATTTTATTTTTTTCATGATTTCAAAGGTGATGATGAAGCGGCCGTGACTAGTAGTAGTAAATTCACAAGTAATGTTTGGAAAAAAATCCTTTAGTCGGATTATAAATAGAGGTCAATGAAATAGATAAAAAAAAAATATATAACTCTATAAAAAATACATTAGTGTTGTTTTTATAAGTAATAATTTTAACACTCCATTGAAATTGACTTCTCTTTATTCAGATATTTAATCATTAACAGAACGTATTATCAATTTTCATCTGTTAATTAACTATGCTATTCATTAATGATGTCATTGATTGATTAATACAATCAATATGTATTCCAACATTAATCCCAATTGCGAATAATAATCCCTTCTATCGTCAAAACACAAAAGCCAATTGAATTAAACCAAAAAATGTAAATCTTTTAAAATTGATTACTAAATAATATCCAGTGTCTAGTCAAAGTAAATGGTCTGATAAAGTCTCACCAGGTTTTCATTAAATTTGAGATTTATTGATAGTCATTAATTAATTCTTGCAAAGAGAACACACTTTATTTTATCAAACTACAATCTCCTCTATAAATTCATTAATTAATAAAAAAAATAATTGTATCAATTATTTTCAACGAACAATTAATATATCTAATTCATTGAGTTATCTAAAATCACACAATTTCGTTGTTCAAGTGAGATTGATTAATTATAAGAAAATCCTTTTCTCAGTAAGGTGAACAATAGGTAATGATTTATTATCATGCATTTTCCACAGGTTTCCTCCTATTCGTCTTGATATTTCTATCAGTAGCAGGCAATGTACTTGTGTGTGTTGCAATTTATACAGACCGTGGACTTAGACGAATAGGAAACCTTTTCCTGGCCTCCTTAGCAATAGCCGACCTCTTTGTGGGTTGTTTGGTGATGACTTTCGCCGGTGTGAATGATCTCCTAGGTTATTGGATGTTTGGACCAAGATTTTGCGATACGTGGATCGCATTCGATGTCATGTGTAGCACTGCCTCGATACTGAATTTGTGTGCAATCTCTCTGGATCGGTATATTCATATCAAGGATCCTTTGAGGTACTTTAATTCAAGAGAGAGATGGGAATATTTCAAGTCTTAATTAATCTAGCGGAACTAAGAGAATTAATTACTTTAGGTACGGTCGTTGGGTAACGAGAAGGATCGCCGTAGCGAGTATTGCAGTTGTTTGGCTTCTAGCTGGAACAGTTTCATTTGTCCCTATCAGCTTAGGACTTCACAAAAGTCAAGATTCAAAAAACTCATCTCTAACCTACGACGATGGGACACAGGTAAATTTCTAAGTCTTTCTTTTTTTCTTTTTTTTTGCTGTTCTTCAATATTTAAATCACACAGCTTGGTCCTTAGATCTCTATTCTTCAATTTTTTTTTGTAAATGTAATAAAAAGCTCTGACAACAAGATTACTTTTCGTAACCATCAACAAATTTTTTGTTCTATTTTATTTAGAAGACTGAATAACTATAAAAGCGTTGAATTGTTTTTTTAATTTTTCACAAAAATAAGTATAAGTTTTTCTTTTCATTGTAATTAAATGAATGTATTATTATCAACATATTTTCCATCTTTATTTACTCTTGATAAAACAATATAAGAATTTGATATTCAATATCCATCAGATAATGAAATACCTTTAACTTGACTAAACTCTAAAACATCTATTGACAGTTTGCTATTATCGCTTCAACAATAATGCTTTCATACATTTAGGATAAAACACAATTTATGATAAATAATGTACTGACACATTGTCAAAATTTTTTGCATTCTTTAAAATATTTATAGTACCTTTGCAAATTCATTCTTATTTTTCTCATAAATATCGTTTACCTTAAAGTCTTTATACTAATAAACTATAAGACAACCTTCACTTCCAGAATATTGATGAAGCTGAATATCATTATAAAAAATAATTTCTATCTTCATCTTAGACTTAGAAAAAAACTATTCTTAATTCAGCAGTTTTTCTTAATTTAAATATTTTAAAGTTAAGATAGTGCGTGAAACAAGTGTTAAATAAGAATAAAATAAAGCATAAAAAAAATTCAACAGGAATTCCCGACGTGTGCTTTGGATCTATCACCAACTTATGCCGTCGTATCATCGTGCATATCCTTCTACGTCCCTTGCATCGTAATGGTCAGCATCTACTGCAGACTTTACTGTTATGCTCAGAAACACGTAAAAAGTATACGTGCTGTAACCAAACTCCCTCAACCATCACTGGCAAAGAGTTTTCGTGTTAAAAGTACACGAAAGCTTCAACAAACAAAGACTAAACCACCAGCAAAGACGAAGCCAACGAGTCCTTATCATGTTTCTGATCATAAAGCAGCAATAACTGTAGGTGTTATTATGGGTGTCTTTCTCATATGTTGGGTACCTTTTTTTTGCGTCAACATTGTTGCCTCATTCTGTAAAACTTGCATTCCCGACCGAGCTTTTCAGGTAATTCTAACATCAAATAGGGGGAAAAAAAACAATTTAAAACACTTCCTCTTTGTGAATAAATAAATAACCAAATTTTCTTTCATCTAGGTTCTCACCTGGCTCGGTTATAGCAACTCGGCCTTTAACCCAATAATCTACAGCATTTTCAACACTGAATTTCGCGAGGCATTCAAACGCATTCTCACAAAAGGCGCGAGAGCACGAGGAAATCAACCATCAACTAGTGAATGTGGTGAATTTCGTTCAGTAATCGTTCAAAAGAGGAATGGATCAATCGTTGAATGTAATATCAGTCATAGGTCAAGTGCTGACAGTTGTCAAGTAGGACAGGTTGGTAAACAACACCGGGATACAATTGTGAGCGCAATATAGATAGTCTCAGGTCAAAGTTGTCCATTCACTAGCGATTATGTCAACGACAATCATCTTGCTGAAGACATATCTTAGGTCTTAACTTTATTGGATGTATGATGGAAGGTTGAAATGATCCTAAGGACATTTATACACTTGTAAGAAAGGGATAAAAAAATAATAAAAAATATAACAAAAAAAACATGGAGAATATAAGTGAAAGATATTAAATAAGGATTTAAAAGATAATGACTTTGTGTCCAAGTCTTTGTCAAGTGGTCGAATTCAATCATCTTTCTCATCTTGTAAATGATCATTTATTTATTTTTCTATTAAAGTTATGAAGTCTAAAGTTAAAAACGGGTTAAGCGGAGGATTTGAAACAGAAAAATGACGAAAAAGTGAATAAAAAATAATAATAGTGTTGGGATGTATAATTATAACGCGTGCGCAATAATGTGAGCAATATTTATGACACCTTGAAATATTAGCGCAGTTAATCGATATTCAATGAGTCGAGTATTACTATTATTAAACAAATAATCAAGGTTCTCTCTTTTATGTAAATATATGATTATTATACATATACATATGAATTATATATATATAATAATGTATCGTAGGTTTTAAGTGGAATAATGTACACATAATTAATGCAAATGAGTCACTTTTTTTCAGTCTTCCCAAAGAGTTTTCTAACTGTTTGCACGAGAATCTTCATTAAAGCGTATGCGGATAAATTTGAGTAACGGTTCAAGAAAAATCCCAATACATTAGAAACTTTTTTATTTTATTTTGATAAAGAAAAATTTGGTAGTTAGATGTCATTATATTTTTTGTAACTGATTAGATTTTTTTCAAAGTTTGCTAGGAATTTTTTTTTTAATTAGTTAAATTATTTTTTTCTATCAAGTTGACTGAAGGCAAAATAATTTTCCTAATTTTCTTTTTGCTAATTAATTGCGATGAAAAAGAGTTATGACTACTGTCAAATATTCTTGTCAATTTAAAACTTTTTTTCTATTCAAACTTCTATGATTTTTCCTTTCAACTATTTTTAAATAAAGTCTAAAAAGATATTTATTAAAAAAAATTTTATAAATGTAAACAATGATGAATTTTTTTCGAAATTTTGTTTGATATTTTTTATCACAGGAATAAAGTAATGCTTTTTTTCAATACTTTTCAACTGTTTACAAAAGCATCTCAATTAAATACTCTAAATCGACATCGGTTGAATACATGAAAAATATCCATTCTACGTATAAACGAGTTATTGTAAATATTTGCTTGTTTATTGCAAAATGCTCTTTTGAGATATTATTTGTCATGGATTGAAATTAAACAACAATATAATATCATTTTTTGAATGTAAACCGGAAATATCATTGTTAAACAATGAATATTTTTATCAATAGTCTAGATAAGAAAAGATTTGTACTTCAAACAGGGATTTTAAATCATTTCTCCCTTCGAAAGCTTTCTTGCAATAAACAACTAAGAATTTTTCACTTGATTTTTTTTAAACTTTTTTCTTTTTTATTATTAAAAAATGGAAATTTGTGAATCTACCCATGTAAATATATTTTATGCAAATTGTATACTAAATATGTATTTGATTTATATACAGTTTGGTCTTTATAAAAAATATTTACAGATATAAGAAGACACCAAGATAAAACATAAAGTCTTTGAAAAAATTTAAATTTATTTCTGACTAAAAATGAACAATTGTTTATATTAAGTTTTAGAATAATTTTTTTTTTTAAAAAAGCATTTAAAATGAATTAAAAAAAAACCTTCTAGTGAGATTATTTTAATTTGATTAACATTATATAATTATGTATAATTTGAAAATATTATTGCAAAAATAATTAGGTAATCTTTGTATTGTTAAGTATTTTAAATTAAAATTTTGCAACAATATTTTTAGATATTAGATGATCTGTGAATATTTTTTGTAAAAAGATACATTGTAATATAAATTCCACAAATTAAATTTTGCATATAATTGAAATAAGACATTTTTACTTGGGTTATTCTCTTTGATCCAATATTAGAGTAGATATGATGGTCAGAGAATATTTCTCGTCATAGCATTTTTGTAAAATCCTTTCAAAGAATTTAATTAAATACGTACTAAAAATAAACTTAATTGAACGATTTTCAAGTGAAGTTTTATAATATTTTATATTGTTTATATTAAAAATTATTGAAACTCATACATCAAAAATAAAATACTCTGAAAGAAAACAATAAAATAATTAATTCTTAAATTATCTAAATTTCAAAGAAAAAATTTTTTATTGCTAATAATAATAATTAAACATTAATGTAAAATGTATGGAATTTTTTTAATCAGTCAGAATTTTATTGAATGTTTTGGCTAAATTTAACAAAGCTATTATTTGATAGAATAGTCTAATGAAATTTTATGATAGCAGAATGTTACGACTTCCTTTGTACTATCAATCTGCCGAACTTTCTAGATCAATTTATGCTTAGATACGAACCATAATTTCGATGCTTTGACGATTAACTCACTTGGAATGACGATATTAATCTCATAGGCATCTCGGTATGTCAATTGAATGACGGATAAAGGGTAAAATGGAATTACATTCTGCTGCAGACAGTTCATCTATCAATGATTTCTCTTCATCATCGAGAAACGCCAAAATGCTCTTACTTGTCATTAGAGTACATGTATAGTCTAATATCTTCTCCAGTAGTCTCTTTACTGTTCTACTTAGCAGTTTATATATAAGTAGAGACGGAAACTTTCTAAAGTTCTAACAACTGCGAGGAAAACCGAGTTAAGAACTTGATAAACAACATCTTGGGGACCAACATAGGATGTCTCGGAGTCTTGATGAATTTTCACTTCAGTGGACATTTTGATATACCCTAAGGAGTCTTGGACATCCATTCGATTATCTTAGAAATAACTTTGTTTTGAAAGAACTTAAAACCATCTCAACTTTTTTATTCACTTTAAAATTACTTGAAATCGAGCAAAAATGAAAAATTCTTAAAAAAAATTCATGAATGATAGGATTTGATACTTTTTCTTTGATTTGTTATGTACTGACGATCAACTAACTTCATATTCATTTTATTTTTGTGATAAGATGTTAATATAGGAGGATGGCACAACTAGAATTGCAAAGCATTTAAAACTATTCAGATATTTAAAAAAATCTATTTTCCATTGACTGACGTTGATAAGGAAAATTTTCTAACTTTTTGTTACTATTGTAGGTAAAGAAGATTCTTATAGATACGTTACCGACTAAGTAATATCAATGGTCAACAATCGATGCATCGAACTTTATTATTATTCTGTAGACACTATATTCTGAATTTGACGGCATAACCTCACATTTTAGATCAAAATCACAACAAAAACGACGCGGTACTTTTCGTGTTATTAAACTTGTCCCTAGTCTTGTACTGTTCAAAGTTTGTCGAAATCACCGCTATAATATCATGTTCAAGGAAAGTATCAATCGTAGAATATTTGTACCATAAAAATGGGAGATATTCGTGCAGGATTAGATGAACTTAAGCTTGACGTCGCGCTCTTTGCCGATGTTAAATTTTACGTCAGTGGAAAAGCTGATCCCAAAGTAAGATATTGTTTTCAATCATTATTTTCCTATACGTATTGCTAATTTATTTCTATTATCATAGGTATTGTCATTATTGGATAGAGGTGGAGCAGAACGATCTAATTACTTTAGTGCTTTGGTTACACATCTGATAGCCGGTCATGAAGCGTCAGAAAGTGATATATCAGAAGCAAAAGATTTATATGAAATTCCGGCGGTGACTCAGAAATGGGTGTTGGAATCAGTAAAGAGTAAAAAGTTGTTATTAACAAAATATTTTTCTGCTGAAGAAAATCAGTTGTTTTCTTCCGTACGCGCTTGTGTATCACAAGTTAGTCAAATTGACCATAAATCACTTTGGGGCATGATAGCTCTTCAAGGCGGAAAATGTCAACTAAGATTAGATCGTTATTGTACACATTTGATAGTAGGAAAAGCTAGTGGAGCAAAATACGACGCAGCAATTCGTCATCATATCAAAATTGTTACTCCTGATTGGGTGACAGAATGCTGTAAGGAACGTACTTTAATAGATGAAACTGAATATCATCCCCGTTTACTGGTTTATCCACCTCCAAATAGTTCTACAGCAATGATAACAGGATTCGCTGAAGACGATCCAGAACCAAATATTTCTCAAGAAGAGCGAGATCATACAAAAATGATGTTGGAGCAATTAAAGCAAAGAATGCCATGGAATCAACCAAATACTGTCGCAAATACTTCCACAGTTTATACTTCGTCACCTAGTCCAGTGGTGATGACATCAATGCAAAATGTTGCTACATCTCAATTGTCGCAAGTTCCTCAGATACAAGCACCGTCACCATCTCAATCTCCGCATCATCAACAACAATCACAGCAGCAACAACTTCCGCAACAACAACCACAGCAGCAGCAACAGCAGCCCCAACAATCACAACATAATCAAATGTATCAACGATTTGCTGTACCTTCAAGCTTACCAGCATATAGTTCTTCCCCTTCTCCAGCACCAAATAATATGAATCAAAATAATTGGCAATCTCCAGCTATAAATACGATAGCTCCTATGAAACCAATACAGCAAACCGAACAGATCCCGCAGGGCATGATGCAGCAGCAAATGGTTCAACAGCAATTACAGCAACAACATATTCAACAGCAACAGCAGCAGCAACAACAACAACACATGCCTCAACAAATAAACCAACTGCAAACTACATTTACACAGCAAATGATTGGTCCACAATCATCTCCACAATTAGCATCGCCAGCTCCAACAATAAGCCAACAACATCCTCAAATGAATCAACAAGCAATGATGCCACAACAGCAACCAAACATTCCGATGTCACCTCAGCAACAGATGATGTCTCCTCAGCATCCACAAATAATGTCTCCGCAACAAAAACAAATTAGCCCACATCAGATGCAACTTCCACAGCAACAGAATCAGAATTTAGGACAACAAATTATTCAAGGAAATCAAATAAATCAACAAATGCAACAAATGGGACCACATCAACAACCAATTATTCAACAACAAATAACTCAACAAATGGTAAATCAAACACAAATTCAACAACAGATTGCTCAACAGCAAATGTCTCAACAACAGATTCCTCAGCAACAAATTCCACAACCACCCATACCACAGCAACAGATTTCACAACAACCGATTCCACAACAACCGATTCCACAACAACCGATTCCACAGCAACAGATTCCACAGCAACAGATTCCACAACCGCAGATTCCTCAGTCTCAAATTCCTCAACAGCAAATGCAACAGCAGCAAATGGCTCAACAACAAATGCAACAACCTATTCAACAACAAATGAATCAACAACAATTAACCCCCGAGCAACGTCAACAGTTATTACTTATTCAACAACAGCAGCAACAAAAAATTCAACAAATATCTCAACAATTACAGCAATCAGCTCCTCAGCCATCTCAGCAATTCATCGTTAGAGAAGGTCAAATTCAACAGCAAACTCCAAATCAAGTAATGAATCAAAATCAACAAAGTTTTATTGTAAATAGAGAAGCCTGGCAACAACAACAGTATCATCTACAACTCCAAAGACAGCAACAGCAGCAACAATTAGGTCCACAGAGACCTGCGGGTCAATGGGTACAGCAACCTCCACAGCCTGTGAGACAATTAATTCATCTTGATGCTCAAACTCATCAACAACTACAACAAATGGATCCTCAGCAACGTGCACAAGTTATACAAAAAATACAAAAGTCTCGAAATTTCTTACTCCAACGTCAGTTACAAAATAGACAGGCTCAGCAAGGTCCACATGCTGCAGTTATAAGAGCACCTGGAAGTCCGGGACAAGCTGGCTTACAATGGGTTCAACAACGCCCACAAATAATGAGTCAAACACCACCAGCAGCAGCGCAAAAACCTATGCTACCTGGTGTTCAGCCTCCTGCTCTAACTCCTATTAATTCTCCAAATCAAGTAATTGTACAATCAGCCACTGGAGCCGTTCAAGCACCTCCAGGACAGCCAGGACAAACTTATCAACAAGGTCAACTAACTCATCAACAATTAGCACAGTTACATATGCAAAAACAACAGCAAATGGCTCGTCTTCAGCAGTTACATCTTCAACAACAACAGCAGCAACAACAACAACAGCCACCTATTCCAGAACCAGCCATGACACCTTTAACACCATTATCAGTCAACTCTCAAATGCCTCCAGATCAACAATTAGTTGTTAACGCTAAAACCAAAACAGCTTTAGCTAATATGTTAACTAATCGTCTTCAAGGTGGAGCAGCTGAAGGTAGTGCAGCAGGTCAGTTAAGACTGATGACAGCGCAACATCGAGCTCCACCACCACCACCTCAAGATCCAGCCCTTCTTGCTGCTTATCAAAGGCGTACTTTAGGTAATATTACAAATGGAGCACCGCCAGGGTCCATAAAGATGCAATATCAACAAGCAATGACACAATCAAAAGCCCAATTCTATGGACATAATCCAAATCTCAAGCTTCCACCAGATTTATGTCTGTTAGGTTGCATCTTTGTGATAGTCGAATACGAAGCGCACTATTCTCAAGCGGAAGTTGCTAATTGGAAACAAGTAATTGAACGTCATGGTGGTGAAGTAGAACCTCAATACTGCTCTCGTGCTACTCATGTACTTGCTATAACTCAAAAACATCCAGTAGTAGTTCAAGCTCTTCGAGATGGAAAAAGATGTGTCAATGCACATTGGTTGTCAGATATCGTTAGTAAGCAACAAGTTTTGCCACCGTGGCATGCACTACATTTTCCAATTCCTTTTGATGTCACAGAAAAACCATGTCCCAATCATAATATTTCTTTTTCTGGATTTGAAGGAGAAGAAAGAACGAAAATAAAAGCCATGTTTGATGCAATAGGTGTGAAATATACTACATATTTTTCTAGACATAATACTATATTAATATGTCGAAAACCGGAAGGACCTAAGTACAAAAAAGCTAAAGAATGGCAAATTCCAGTAGTAAATGCTCAATGGATCACAGATATATTATGTGGACAATTGAATGCATTGCATCAAATCGATACTCCGAAGTATCAACAATTTAGTTTAAGTAATCCATTTAGGTTGGATTATTCTATAATTCCGCATTTAATGGCGGCTTGGAAAATGCCGATAAATATCACACAAGAATCTTATGATAAAGTTAAACAAGTTGGTCAAGGACCTAATGCAATGAGAAGACATAAAAAACCTAGATTAGAAGGACCACTTTTAAATAAGGATCCACAATTATTAGGTTTAGATGAACCGATTGTAATCAGCAATCCAGACCCACCGTCACCGGAAAAGCAACCTAAGATTTTATTTTCTGGAACAAATCCACGAAAACATGCGAAAAGAATTCGTGAATTGGGAGGTGCACTTGCAGCTAATTGGAGAGATGCAACTCATTTAGTGATGCCAGCACCTTATCGAACAGTGAAATTTCTCTGTTGTCTTTCACGATGCAAATATATTGTTAATATACAATGGTTAATGGATTGTTTTGCAAAAAACACTTTTCTTGATGAAAGTTCTTATACTCTTGGTGATACAGAGTTTGAAAAAAATTTTAATTGCAATATTGAAAAAGCTCTTACGAGTCCCAATCGTGGATCCGTACTTAAGGTATGAATTTTATCAATAATAAAATAAATAAAAAGTTATTAATATACTTGAATATTATGTGTAATAGAGTTAAATTTTAATCTTTGAAATTTCATTGGCTTCGGTTGTGAACTAACTTTAAACTATAATGAAGTTTACCAATTAAAATTATATCTGAGATTATTAAGGAAGACTTTGAAGTCATTAATATTACGTTTAAAAGTATTATTTTCGATCAATGATTAATTAGTTTAATTTGAAATTATTATAACAATCTATGATGAAATTTCAATTATTAATGAATAAGTAAAATTATTAATTTTTTGATTTAATTTTTAATTGAATTTTGTAAAATTATATCACTTTGAATGTCATGAAAATTCACTTTTAAAGTTTAATATTTTTTTTTAGGGAAAAACATTTTATGTGACGCCGAGCGTCGTGCCATCACCTTCAGCCTTCGCAGAGATAATTGAAAGTGCTGGAGGAGTAATGGAAAAAACTCGAAGATCATTATCACAAATTCAAGAAATGAATAATTCTGGAAAGTTGAACTACATTATTATTACACAAGAGAAAGATGTTCACCTACTTGCTGATGTTTTACGTGCTAATATAAGTAAGATAATAATTTAAAATATAATATTGGACGATCTCGATTAAAAAAATTATTGGTGATGTAATTTTTTCAGATGTGTACAGTGCAGAAGTAGTTTTGGGAGCAATTTGTCGTCAAAACTTTCAAATTGATTCAGCAAATCTGTGAGCACTTAATTTCTGAATCTGATTATATGATTAACAGAGAAAAGAAACTTTTTTCAGAATTATTTTATAATTGGATAAATAAATGAAATATATTTCAATTACTTTTAATATAAAGGGACAATAATATGCATAAATAATTTTTGAGTAATAGTCTTCAGTTTTTTGTTATGATAAATATGAAATTTAATGATTATTTTGTCAAACAGAATATTTTAGTTAAAAACAAATATTTTATTAGGCGTTTTAAAATCAAAACTTGTATCTTATAATTTTTTAATTTATCCCTTCATGGTGCCACAGAAACTCCTATTTCACTTGATGAGGATTCAGACCTTTCAAGACTATCACTTGTATTCTCTTCTTTCTCTAAATTTTTATCTAATTGTACACCTCTATTATCCTTATCTTCTCCTTTTCGTACTCCAATATTAGATTCTGAATCCATGTTTCGTCTCCACGGAATAGTTGGAATAGTCGGACCACTTTGGGGAATATAACCAATATTGGATAATTCTTTCAACAGATATTGTGAAGGTTCGAGCTGGACTCTAACCAGAAGTGGTTTATCACAAGGGAAAACACAAGGATGATAATTTTTACAACCTACATTTGAATATTGATCAGAAGAAGTCGGAGAAATAGGATAAACGTTGGTGTACTGTCCATAGTTAGAAGGTTGAAAATCATTTACTGAAGGTAAAGCGTTTCTCAATGATGCACGTGGATTGATAGAGGGAATATTAACTGGTCCACGGGGAAATCCTTGTTGAAAGATTGGTTGGACAAATTTTCGAGATTGAGTTGGAGGTGGGAAAAAGCGTCTTGGAGGTTGAGTATATCCTCGAGTTGAAATTGGAGCTTGTGGAATATTTGAACTTGGAGATTCACGATTAGGATATTGTCGTAATCGCTGCATCTCATAGCCTGGAAGTTGTTTTCTAGATATCACATCTTGATATGAGGTAGGTATTTTCTGTCTAGGTGGTGCAGTAGCAGATCTCATAATAGGAAAGTTTGAAATTGGTGGTCTAGGTGTGAAAGGTGCTGATTTTATCCCAGGAAAACTAGAAATAGGCAATCTCGGTACTGATTTGTCAGATCTGAATAAATAATCCATTCTTGGAGGTCCAGGAGGCAAAGGCGCTGATTTTGTTATTGGATATCCAACGTTTGGTAGTCCAGATGCTTGATTACTAGGATATATTATTTGTGGATAAGAACCCGAGTTTAGAGAACTAGATGGTATCATAGCGGGACTTTCCATTGAAGGAGTAGGATAATTTCCTGAAGGTGGCCAGTTGTAGAATCCATATGGTAACATGTAGATGATTGGTTTACTACAAGGAGATTCTTGAGGAGCTGGTCTCATTGACGAGAACTGTCTTCTCATATTCATATCATCAGGTTTCTTCTTGTGGTCGCATTTTTCTTCCTCTTCACTTTCCTCTGTAGAATCTGATTTTTCATTTAATGACCTACTCCCTTTTGAAAGAATTTCCGAAGTAGAATCTTCTATTTTAGATTTTAATTCAGTCGAATTTAAGGCTCTAGCACCAGTGAATGATGAATTTTGTTCCGATATTTGGATTTTTTTCAAACAAATCACATACTTTTGACCCATGTCTAAAGCTAAATACACTGTGTATCCTGCAGACATACTCTTCAGAAATTTTTGCCAATCTTCAGTACGTTCAAATGACACGTTTAAACTTTTTCGATATAAACATATTATATCATCTTGATCTTCTACATTATCAACTAGATCTTTCCACCCTTCAAGCTCGAAAATTCCTGTACTGTTTGATCCAGCAATTTTTTGTTCATCAAGTGCTGTTTTAATAACACTCGCAGCTGCTTTGACTTCTTCATTGGCATCAGTAGAATTTAAAATTTCAACCATAAGTTGATCTGTCGTCAATGGAGCTAAACGTTTAGCAGTAAGACTGCTAAGCCAAACTGTTCCTCCATCTTCTTTTAAATATTTTCCAACTGTATGAAGAGCTTCTTTCGTGCTTCTAGAAAATCGAGAACTATATTTACTAATTTCTATAATTATATTACCTTTTACAAAGTGACATATAATTATAATAGACCAACAAAAACCAATATTATATGAAGATATCACTTTGTTTTCAATTTAAACAAATTAAACTTGAAAAATGATTTACACAGCTAATTTTATTATTAAAAACGAAGTGAAAGAAAATCTTACATCGGATGATCAGATGTTTCTTCAGCTGAACCTGGACCCAAAGTCAAAAAGAAGAAGATACTAACAACAATCCAAGAATAAATCATTTTTAAACCTACTCTAGTTTCAACTGCATTTCTTTCAGTCTCTCAAAACTCAGCAAACTATTATGCGTCAAGGACAAAAATTCATCAAAGAATACTTTGTTATCAACTTCCCTCTTCATACAACAATCAATATATTTGGACTTGAAAGAAAGTTTTAATTGGACTTTCGATACGCCTGATCATAGTTGACATTTATGAGTCGTGATAAGGAATGTTCACATGTTTTATTTACATCAATGGTTGATGCTGAGATTATTGTTGAATAAGCATAGTAGCTGTAGTCCTTTTGAAGAATATTATTAAAAATAGAAAAATATCATTGTACTTACCAACCTGCTATTACATTATTACTGTATTCTTGATCAGATGTTATTCCTAAAACAAAACCAAACAGAATTAGAATTTTGAGAAAAAGATTAATAATAATTATTTAAATTTTATTTTCGGTTGCAATAGAAAGTGAGAAAAGCTCTAATATTTACCAACATGTTGTGATAATAAGAAATTCGTATTTCCTATAGCACAATCACTTTAATAACCAACATGTACTACACTCACTTAACTTCATTCACGATAAATAATCAATTAAATAATATTTGTTAAAAATAATACAACCTATAAAAAAATAAAGTTTTTCCAATATACTAATCATAAATTTTTTAATTTTTGAAAAAAAAAATTTCGAAAAAAATGCACCACTTTCACATGAATAATAAACGATCCTCAATAAAACATAACATTTAACAGTTATATAAAAATTATACATTTTATCATTTATAATTAGAATTTTTATCATGAAATAATGACGTAAATAATGACTAGAATGCAAACAGACGCCAAGAGATTTTTAAGTACATTAGAACATCTATTCAATTATTTAATTATAAAGATAAGATATTTAATTAGTTACAAATAATTGAATTATAATTTAAGGTTATTGAGCAGCATTTATTTATTGAAAAGCAATAACTTTCTTCTGTAATCATTTTGTGATGCTTCCATTTGAGACTCAGCCGAATTTTCAGTGCGCATGCGTCATACGTAATACGCATTTAGCGCTTCAACTGTTTACCATTTCTACTTTACTTACAGATGTTTTTCTTTTGAAGTTTACATGAAATTATTGTATCTAAGTCATGACGACATACAATAAAATTATATTTTAAGATATCGAAGCTCTTTTTATATTATTTTCATAAATAATAAAACTTTTAAAGTAGTATTAATGAATATAAATAAATTAAAATAAATACGTTATCGACTAACGCTGATGTACCTGTAAAGTGTATGTGTGTGTAGTGTGAGTCTCTTGTATAGTTTTGTGCTCCGTTCCCGCCTGTTTACATGCGTGCGTCTACCGCTCCAATATTTTGCCGGCATTTTCGGGGAAAAAGTGATTTTAAATGTTTTTTTTTTATATTATTTATCTCAAAAATGTAAATGTTTAGTTTAGAATACAGTTTGTAACACAATTATGTATAAATCGTTCATTAAAAGTGTTTTATTGTTTCTTTTGACAGTGATAGTGCTTCAAGTGTGTTTATTTCAAGTTTTGATAAATTTATCTCACAGGAAAATTTTTATTCTCAAGTAAGTGCACAATTACTATTTGCATGCCTTAGCTTGAGGTAATAATTAACATGAATAATTGCGTTTAATGATTATTTATTTCATTTTTAATCCAATCTAAAAATTTTGCTACATCTACGTATACTATATATTCTGATAAATCACATAACGAACTATTGTTGTCAAGTAAAGACAAAGAAACTATTCCTCTTAAATGATATCTTTTTGTTGTATTATTCCAAATAACTAAACCTCCACCACTATCTCCATCACAAGGTCCTTGGCCATCTTTATTACCAGCACAGAATGTTTTGCTGGAAGTAGAATAGAAGAAGCCAATGTTACTTCTCAAACATGCTTCCTGGAAAAATTTATTTTTAATTTTTGTTATCTTTTTGTTTTATGCAATGTCAATTAGATTGATCGATTTATTTGTACAGACAAATTAAGAAAATTTACTTGAGAAATGATTGGAACTTTAGTCATTCTTAACTCTCGTGTGTTCTGCTTATTATTCTCATGACCCCAACCAATGACATATCCCATTGTGCCTATGATTTTATTTAAGTCACTTGAACCTGTCCACAAACATACTGGTTTAATAGTTTGAGTGAAATGTACTTTATTTTTCAAAAATATCAAGGCTAGATCAGCATGAGCATTTCCTCGATTCTCGTACTCAGGATGGAGTAAAAATTCTTCTATTTCTAAATTTTTTGATGACTTTTCTTTCCAATCATCTAAACAATAACGTCCTAAAGATGCTATAAAATGATTAGCATGCAATTCTCGATTATTAGATTTTTTACAATGGGCAGCTGAAATTGAAATGAATTGTATACATAAGAAATTTATTGATTGAATTTTACTAAATATTGATACATGTATTGAAAAATAAATTAGGTTTCGAAGAAGTCATTTCTTTACTAGTTCTCTGATATTTAATATCAATAATATTCAATAGAAATAATAATTCTTTTCCTATAATCAGAATGAAAAAGAATTGTGCAGATTTTCATTCAATGCTTTCGGAATATAGAGATCTTTTTTTTAAAAAAAAATCTTTCATTTAGCCAAAGGTTTATCATTGAAGATTTTTCTTTAAGAATCACAAAAGTTCTAAAGCTCAACAGGTGCTTAAATTTTATGGAATAAAACTTGAATGGATAGACATAATAAAGTGTATTAAAAAGATCCACTTTATATTTGAAATAAGAATTAAACTTTTTACCTGTGAGGATATGTCTGTCTGTGATAAGATTACCAACACATTGAAATCGAAATTCAAGTTCTACAAGAAAAATAGCTGCTAACCAAGGCCATTGTCCTGGTAAAGCTCTACCATTTTCTGGAAGTTGATAGGAGTTATAGTAACTAGCTGGCTGTCCACAAATTTGACCAACGTTTGAATTTAATTCTAATGTGGAGATTTCAGATGTAGTTGTGTTAATCATATTATCTATATGAGTAGTTGAATTCATAAAACGATTGATATTAAATATTTTATTTTCTTCAACACATAATTCTTTTCTTCCATAATGTATTGGTGGAGTATTTTTTGATCTATTTATTTTTGGAGGATGTAAGAAATGTTCCAAGAAAATATTTGTTACTGCCGGACCAAGTGCTAAAATAAAATACTATAATCAATAACTGATATTTATTTTAAAAATGGAAGAAAAATTAAGAATATTTAATTGTTATTTTTGATTACCATGAGGTCCAATGCAGTATTGATGTTGATTAAACATAATTTCTGTTAGCAAAGGAATTGGTCTAGCGACTGGAAAAAATACGTTATAAATTAAAGGTTTGTTTTGATTAACAGCTTTTATTGACTCTTGTTTCGATCTTGCCAGTTCAATTTTTCCTACGTATCTCTAGATTAAGTTGATATTTATTTTAATTAAAAACATTTTTTTCAATATAACATTTTTTCTACTTATTGCATTTTTCTTCTTACCGTTGGTAGAGCTGTGGCAACACTTAGACTGACACGAAGATGAAGCACAATATTTTTAGGAGGGAATGGAATTTCGATTTTTCCATAAATCTCTTTCGTTTTCTCATGCACCATGTATCTAAAAAAACTTGGACAAGGAGATTGGCTGTAGCACAAAGCAAATATAAAAGTAATCACAGTCACCAATTTTTGCATATTACTGTCATTATTATCACTTTAATAGTTAGTTGTCTTGAATCATTCATTAAAGAATTGATGTTTGATTATCATTTTAAAACTTGGTCTTCTTTTTAACAAACTAAAAGTAAAACTGTCATGACATTGACAACGACTTATTGCAATTATTGTGACCTAATAATTCATGACAATTGTAAGAATATAATGGTAATAAAAAATGCTGATTAACATGTTCTGATATTCTGCTTGGTGAGGGAATGGTTAAGAAGACATTTGATGACAATTTTTAATGCTAAACAATAGGTTGAGAATTGAAGGTCTATTGTGAAAGAATAAAATTGTTAATTAATTTCAATACATTTACTTGAGAGTAGTAAGTTTTAAATTAAATATTATGTTGTGATGAAAGAAAGTGCATATTAATCAAATAATCATTACTGCAGAGAATATTTTTTTGAAGTACTTTTTTACTGTCAGAATTATTTAAGAATTAACAGCACAATTGAAAGACTTAGTATTATTTGAAAAAAATACACATCTATTAATTTTATTTTTTTTAATTTTTTTATTCTATTACTATATCATTTTTTGAATAATTTCAAAACGTATTGATTGATTACTTAACAGCTGGAATCGATTAAACAGTCTGTCAATATATCTTGAATCTTTGAGCACTAATGAAATAATTAGTGTAATCGCTTTAATTGCTCGCAAGTTGTTCAACTGAATATTATTGATCTCTAAGGGGAGAAAATTGATTGAAAACTTTACTGAACTTACTTGTTATTGATTATTTTGAAAGATTAATCACTTCATTGAATGCAATATATTTAAATACAGTATGTTGAAAAAAAGAATATTTTTTTCGACCTTGGCTTTGAAAAAAAATTATCATCCATCTTCTCATATCTATTGCACTAGTTATTGATTAGCTTGTCTACATCATTAATTTTTCTCTATATCTACAATCAAATAGAAGCAATTGTAATGGATAAGCTTTTCCATTATTTGCTTTTTTTACACTAGATTATATTGATATAAATTATCTCCTATTTTATCGGTTGATGTTGTTTAATATTTTCAGTGCCAGTCATGATGTGATAATTTAATATATCAGAAAATTAATTCATTTTCTTAGTGATTTTCGTATGCATAAATATTTCTACGCTTAACCAACATATAATGATCATTAAATAAATACATTTGATTGATTATCTTTGTAATTTTAAAATTTTCACGAAGCAGAAGAAAAAGTTTAACAATCTTTTAGGATAAATTTTACTTTAGAAAAATTGATAAACAAAATGCACAATAAACATTTCTAAGCTTATTTCAATAAATTGAGAAATTTTCTCAAGCGTTTTGCTTTGCTTCCGCATTCCACTTTATCCTCATTTAAAAAAGATCTAAACCATTGCTGATTTGATATTCGATAAATAAATATTTCACAAAGTAATAAAATAACACTAAATGACATAAAGCTCAGAAGAATAAGTATAACCGATAATATTGCGAGTTCAGTTATTGGTACCCATGAATCTGTGATCTGTAACAAATCATACGAAATATAAATCATTAAAGTTTATTAAATAAAATTCGTGTAGGTATATTAACGTAACTAAAACTACGTTATATAGAATTTTAATAAAGATTAATCAGAGCAATGTCTATTGCTTAATATTTAATATTTTAAATACCTCTAGGGACGATGGTAAATATTTATGTTCAATTTTTTTCAGTAATCCATTTTCAACCATTTTTAACAAACTGTAGAATGAAAATCAGTAATCAGTGGAGTCATAATTTATTTTTAATAATGAACTTTTACACTGTTTGCATACTTACTGGTTATTAAAAGCTTTAATATATGGACTATTATGTTGAAATGCAATGCCTAGTTGTGATTCTGATAATTTTTCAACCAAAAGTAGTATACAGCCTGATGATAAATACGAATATGCCAAATTATCAAATGTTATAAATGCATATTTTCCGTCCTTGCACATACGTTCATGTCCCTCGCTTAGAGAAATCGGTATAGGGTTTTGTGTTTTTATATGTTTGTGAAAAATTTTTCGCATAACTTCATCTTCACTGTTCTGAAATTATTATACTTTTATCGTTAATCAATCTAAAAATTTAAAAAGCCTTTATGAATAAGAATGATTTGCACCTTAAAAATATTCCATGGTTGTCCTCTTATGCAACCTACTTTGTAGCGGTTATCTTCAATCAGATCTTTGAAGCTTGTAATTGGAGGTTTAAATTGAGGTGCTGTTATGATGCTTAAAAATACAGCTGAATAAAATATTAGAATGAGTAGAGCAGTAACATGAATTGTCAACTGAAGTATTCTTAAAGGATTAAAATTTGATGCCGACAAACCTATAAATAGTTATTTCAAATTTTTGAGTCATTTTTTATTTCTATGCTTATGGAAAAACTTACTTTGACCACACATAGCTCCATAAACCCTCAAAAACGAGTATGCATATTGTATTGATATTTTTGTTAGTTTCCTTCTCAATCTTCGAACGACATCTATTTTTTTGTAATATTCGAAAACAATTAGTGCAATACTCTCAATAATTATAGTCAATATTATGATATACCATACAGTGGTGTTGAAAGGTTCAAAATAGCTAGACCAACTAAATGCGTTATCAGTTTTCTTTATAAACATGGCAAGGCTAAAATATGATGATTAAATAAGTCATTACTATCATTTTGAAGAAGTATTGTTTGTAATTAGTCTACATCACTCGATTAGAATTCAACTTCAGAAGTTTTAAAAACAGTGATATTTATCTAACATACTCCGATTCCAATAAAGGGAGCGAAAAATCGAAGTCTTCGCTTCTTTCGAGAGATATGAAGAGCGGAGTGAACAAAATGTCGATGGAATTATTTTTTAATAAACCCATGCCACCACTCCATGTTCCATTTTCTTTCACTCCAACTTCGTGAACGAGCTTATAGGTGAACCTAAAAATACTTTGTTAGTTAAAGTGTTCTTAATATTTTATAAATCATTGTAATATACTTGAAATTCATATCGCCTTGTAATTCCTCTGCAATTTTACCCAAAAATCCAGATACTTTGAATTTATTTTCGATTTTTTCGACATTCGAAAGTGGAGGATTCTATCGAAGAAAGAGAAAAAATGGTTTATATCAATTTTTTGCTATATAAATGAATTTTTTTTGCCGTATTCTTACGGAGAGCTTACTTTACCAATTGGTACAGTAAGCACTATAACGTACATCGAATATTCCAGCTCGCAAAATGTAGCCTGGTTGGAACTCTTTCGCATAGGATTGAATTCCAGTTTCTTCGCTCCATGTTGCAAAAAGTAATTTGACGATTTGATTTTTCTTATTATCTAACTTGACCTTCCATATTATTTCTTGACTCGGATCCGTTTCATTCCTTTGAGAAACTATAAACTTATATTGATATGGAAAATATATGTTACTGAAGAAATCTTCCACTTTTACGTTCACGTTCATGAAGAAACAAAATACTGGTTTTGATGCATCTACTGCTGATGCAATTAACTGATTTTATAAATATTTATGTATCAGTACAAATCTTTTGCAATAATAAATCATGAAAATACATTGCATCTATACCTGAAATTTTATCCGGTCTGAAAAGAAAACTACGAGAGGTTTTTCTGCCTTTTTGAACTTTTCCAAGTTTTTTAATCTCACATTATGTTTTGCGAAAATACCTTGCTGATTCCATGGTCTATCACTCATAGTTAAGGTATCACCAAACGAAATAATAAAGTCACACTTATAATAGTCATTGAGATGCATTATTATCTGTGTGTATGATTTGGTAGAAGTATCTAATTTGCATGGTACTTGTACACGGAGAAAAAATTCCGTTAATTTTTATTTAAAAATCCATACAAAAATTACCGTGCTGCTCAAGAATGTGAGTTCAAACTTACTGAAAAGTAAAAAGTAATGATCAACATACAAAAATTATAAGTTACATAAGAAAATGTATCATTCAGTTTTTTGAAAATTACTTTGGCAGCACCAGAAAATTTAGTGTTCCACAGCACCTGAAAATTTAGTAACGTTAGCTGTGATAACTACGTAACCGACAAACAATTTTATTTAAGTTTAGTGATAATTTTTTTGGTTATATAAACAAATAAATAAATAAATTAGGTTCATTGATAATTAACTTTCTTAACTAATTAATTCGTTGGAATGAAATACGGCACACGTTTTACAATACTGCCCCCCCCCCTATCCCTACGATCGGGATCTTACGCAGAAAACCTGTGTCGTCGATACAACCACCCGGCTCTCCGAAGAGATCTTCTTCTCCCGCTCACGGTGGCCCGAGAAAAATCATATAAATGACTTTTGTCTCGGCCGGGACTCGAACCCGCGACCCATCGTGTGTCAAGCTGACGCTTACCCATGAGTCCACCGCGTCAATCCGTTTAAGCTTATCATAAATTGTTAAGATATAACGTGTTGCCGCCAATATTGAATCGTAACGAAAAATATGAATGTCATCTTTGTTTACAATATGGAAAAAGTAACTATAGCACTGAGGGTGTTCACACAATCAAAAACAAAAGCCGTAAGATGTACGCATGCGTACAAACCAATTTTTAACTTATTATGATGTTAGTATGCACGCGTACGTCTTAAATTGTACGTTTTACGGCTTATGTTTTTGATTGTGTGAACGGTCTTACAATACAAAGAAAGATTGTGTTGGACCGATAATTCGAAGATTCCCGACCCAGCACGGAAACTCTCGAGAATAGAAAAAATTATAGGAGAGCACCCGAATTTTTCCTACCACACGGATCATAATAAATTATATACAGATTCTCATTTTTTTCTAGTCACTTACTAATTTTTGTTTAAAGTTTGAATAAAAATTAATATTTATCGAATATTACCGTGCTGCATAAGAATTTTTACTTTTACTCTTCTTAATAAATATTGAATCTATAATAAAAATTTTAAAAGGATTACTAATTTTTCTTTGAAGGTTGTCTTAATTTTTTAGGGAATTGACATTTGCGCGTGGATTGTTGTGCTGAGCACGGTAATTTTTATTGGAATTTTTTCTCCGTGTAGAGAACAAAAAAATAAAACTATTAATTTTATCTTATTCATGGCTTTAGTGATTCGTACATGTAGCCGAATGAATAATGCTACTGGAAACCGATTTTTTGAACCTTCAGAATTGACATTGACTTTTGTATTAAACCATCGTTCTAATAATTTTTTACTATCATATCATTTTCACGGCACGTGTGAAACAAAAAAAAAATTATTAACTGTATTTTTCTCGTGTCTCTTACAAAAGTGCTATTGCACGAATAATATTTTATGAACAATAATGTTCTAAAATCGAGATAGATATGTATCATTATAATAATTTTTTAATGGAGCGACCAGTTACCATGCATTTTTTATGAATCAATACTAACTTTTTATAGACTACAATTTATTTACTCACAATATGCAACTTATCAGGGAATTTTTATAATCCATGTAGTCCTAGAAAGTATTCAATATTATTGTCAAAGTTAATTGACGTAGAGTAAAGTTGCAATATTTCTTTTGTCCATAATAATCTTTGAAGATGATGATAATAAATTTGTAGGCTGAATATACAATAAAGAAAGACCAGGTGTGAAAACAGTTCGCTTTATTGTGTAATCTTCTCACTTTAAAATTAAATACATCATTCTTATGAATTAAAAATAACGAATATTCGCTTTTTCGAGTCTTGTTATAACGCATTCACTCATTTGTGAGTTTTAAATTTTCTCAATTTTATTATTTATCGTCATTAATTTATCGACAATCAAATCAACTATTATATACAATACTCAATAAATTATTCTCTCATATTCCATAACATCCTTCATAAAATTTTTTTTATGCATACTTTTGTCATGGACATACTTTGTAAAGACTTTATAAATATTGAGCTTGGTCTGGTCCACATAAATAATAAATATATTTCAACTTTTTTTTTCATCGTCTGTCTTCATTTCCTCTACAGAAAATAAATGATGAATATATTTTATATTTTTGATATTTAATATTTACTTTATCTATCATAAAATCAACGTCTCATACAGCTTTTATTGGTCAAATCCCTATGAAAAATAATAAATCCACAGGGAAATCAATTTTTTTCACTCTAGCTCAATATTTTTTATTTCTTCATACTGATGTTATTATTAACGCACTCAATATAATATATTCAAATTCAAATACAAAACAGAATTGTTTACATCTAAATCTTCACAATAATCTCATTTTACCATAACTAAATCGCATTCTACGTTCATTTGTTTTAGCTACAAACATTCACGCTTGCGTCCTAATTATCATTTATTCATTGTTTTTATTTATTCTCTCAGGCACCAGTGAGTATTTACAGTCGAAATGAAATACAATCGTGACTTTAAATTTGAATCATTCATTCAAAACTTTTATAAATAATCAAAAGAATAAATGTCATTTTTCGATAATTCATAATTAACGATTTGTTTATTAATCTAATAGCAATTGTGCATAAATTCTTTTATACTCATCAAAATTAAAACCTAAGTCTCATATAAAGGTTTCACTGCAACCATTGAATGGTGAAAGTCCAGGAAGTGATGTTAATTGTTTTGATTTTATTTGTTCTTTCCCTGGACTAGTTATAGTATCTTTACAGTAATTAAAAATTTCTATAATTTCATTAATGCGCTAGGAATCAGGACTAGAGTTTTCATGACTTTGTCTTCTAGCTTCTAACTGTTGGGCAAGCATCGCAACTTCCCAGTTATTATGCCCAGATCCATCTCGATAATTTTCGGCACTTCTCCCCTCAATTACATCGTCATCGTCATCAGATTTACTGTCTTCACTGTTTGACTCTAAATCGATAGCCACCTCATCCCTCCACACACTTTGCGGTGAAATAGACCGTGGAAGATCTTGAAGTTGTCGAGTTTCTTGTTCTGAATGTTCCTCCCAAGACTTACGTTTTCGTGAAAGATCTCCATGAGTTGGAGTTTCTTGACAGGTCGACCTCGCTGTCAATACGGTGTCCACAGATCCATCACGCATAAATGGATGATCTTCAGGATCATCAGCAACATCATCCTCTAAGGAACCGTCTAAATCCGTACTATCATCCCCTGAATCAGCACAAGGTTCACGTTCCTCGAGTTCTTGGATTCTGCCTTGTAATTGAGTTATTATGTCATCACGCTTCCGAATTTCCAGCTCTAACGACGCAAACTGATGTTCAAATTTGCTCTGAAGATCCTCCTGAAATTATTAACGTTTAATATTTATACGTTATTATACTTATTATTAGAGTTATTGAAGTCTTAAAGTAATGGATAAAATTTTTTTTTTACCGTTGAATCATTTTTTATCCAATTAGATATTAAATATTTGAAAAAAAAATCGTTTTTACAATTTAAAATACTAGAGAAATAGTTCTATCATATTTTATTGAAAAGTAAATATATATTTTGGATAAAAATTTCAATTTCTCATCTAGAAAATATTTTTGCCATTTACTGAATTCAAATCAAAATGTATTAACTGATCTGTGTTATATCCAATTACAATGTTTTTATATGAAAGCAAAGTCAAATATTTATCATGATTAGTATCGTTGACGTTTAATCTTGGCTTATTAATTATCAAATCGGCGTGTTATTTGAAGTTACTATTATTTAGATATCATTATAATAATTATTACTATTCATTTTAGTTGTAATTGTGATTTCTTTATAGTTACATCAGTATTTCAAAATTTGGATCTAAAAGTGTATAATGCACAAATATGTGCAAAGTAATTCAATAAAAAAATTTTTTTATCGTAGATTTACTATATTTTGATTTCAACTTGATTGAAGCTTGATGATTGATTGTTATCCTTTGTTAACATCATTTATCTTTCAAAAGATATGTCACTTCGGGACATCTTATTTTTTCATTACAAGGAAAAAAAATTTTATCCATATCTGTGATCGGAGTTTTGTAAATGATCATGACATCGATAAATTTTATTGAATCATTGTCATGTGCAAATATTTAGTTTAGTATAAATGTTGGAAAATACTAGTTTTTATTAAATTTTTCAAAAAATAAAATATATTCAATTTTCATTCTATCAATTAAAGCGGCAATAAGCATCATAATGAAATATGTTGGTGTGTCACAAGTAATAATCGTTTATATCGAGTTATTATCAATTAACTTGAAAGCATTTAGATTCAAACATTATGAGATTAAAGAAGAAAAAAATTTTTCCATTATAAACGAATAATAATTATGTTAAAAATTCAATAAAATATTACCAGTCGTTTTTGAATGACATCTCGTATTCCAGTGACTAAACCACTGAGGTATTCATCATCACCCGGCCTCGTGATCATCTCTAAAATAGCCTTGCTGCCCATAGGACGGAAACTAATTTTATTGGGCGGTAGCAGCGAGGTTGGATCAACTACTCCCGATGATTTTTGATCGGATAATTTACTTGCTGTTGATTCTGGTGGTGGACTTTGCAAAGTATAATTGAATGTTACGCTTTTAGTTAATTTTGAATGTCTGGCTGCATAACCCTCAATCGTTGGAGCCCGCATAAGCTTTCTTAACTCTGCTGTAACTGTTGCAGAATCAGGAGCAATTGTCGTTGAGGTTTCTGAACTTCCTCTACGACTTCCAGCGGATAATTTTTTCAGAATGCTTTTCAAGTTTTGTCTCTCTAAAGTTTCATTCTCTGGGGAAAGAGGATCTGATGGTGAACTTGATGATCGATATTCCTGAAAATAATTCAAACCTTATTTCTATTTCAACCCAATTATCTTTATCTAAGTACTTTTCTGTTATTATTCTGGTTGGAAAATCTTTAGAGATCAATCTCTATTATTATTAAATATTATTTTAAATAAAATAATGATATACTTACTTTATTAAACTTGGCTAACTTTCTGGCATACTCAATAGCACATGCTTCTGAATGGCTTCTAGTAAGATTACCATCGAATTCTGAGTCAGCATTCACTTCGCCGCAATCGAGACTAGAACTTCTTACGACCTTTTCCAACTCAGCAAGTTTTTGCCTCTCATTGAGTATCTTTAGTTTTTTAACAAAGGGAAGACCACCGTACTCGGGTGACAAGTCATCAATTGATGAGTACTTTTTCGTTTGCTTCATATAATCCAAATTTTGTTTAGGTTTTTTTATTGGAGTATTTTGTGGTGATGAACATAATTCTTTGGTTGTTATTGACGCATCTTTCAACATCTCCCAAGGTCTTTTTGTTCCAGAAGAATTTTCACTTTCTATTGGCAAAGGAGGAGACATTTCCGCTGGTTTTTCACACACTTTTGGACTTAATTGAGGTTGTTGATCAGTAATAATTTTTTTTTGCTCTTTAGTTGTTGTTCCATCTTTATCGGGAATTGGATCTTCAGTCTTGTTTTTTAGCAACAAAATTCTCTGGAGCAGTGGTAAATTAGGATTCATTGGATTCTGAGATTCATCAAAAACCTTTTGTACTGGAGTTTGAGGCTGTGGTATTTGCTCACTCATATGTGGATGAGTATCCATCAAGTGCCTCTTTTCTTCTCGATCTTGCTTCTCTTTTAGCAACCTCAAACGGGATAAAAGTGGCAAACCAGCACCTAAGGGTGATGTCGGTGTTTCCACTGATGCTATTGTTTCTTCTATTCGATCTTCGTCAATTTTATTTTGTCGCTTTAGTGGTGGTATTTTTGGAGCCAATGGTTGTAATTCCATTGACTCATCTGGTCTTGTGCAACGACGACTCTTACGTAATACATTTTTCAATCCTTTTACGTCACTTTTCAATTTATCCACTATGCGTTTACCCGTACTATTATCCGAAGAATCATGACCTGGTGATGGTGGAACTCTCAGACTTCTAGCCACTCTTTGTGCCTCCATTAAACGCTTTCTGCCGAGATTTTGAAGTATTTCTTGAGCATCTGGATAGTCTTTCATTGCTGCCAGAACATCTTCTCGTGATAGACTAAAAAGTTCGGAGTATCCAACTGATCTTACGTCTGCTGTTCGCCTGAAAAATTTATTACATTATTGGAAATACTCACGATTGTTTAGCAAATCTTTAAAATTCAGTAAAAATTATATTAAATTTAATATGGTTCAATCACGTTGTTAGTATAAACTTTCGTTCTGAGTAATATGTTTTTGTCGTTAACTGTATGAATGACATAGCAAATTTATCATACATAAGTCAAAGGGTTTATGATACAGTGATATTTTGAACTGCTCAATGAGCTTTCTAAAGTTGTGATTTAAAAATTAATTAAAAAATTTACTTGTTCAATCCGTCCAGGTTGAGGATACCAATTTCACCGAAGAAATCACCAGCTTTCATAGTTGTTAACACTCGTCCTGTTTCACTGATTACTTCTAATATACCATCAGCAATGATGAACATTTCTCTTGCGACTTCTCCTTTACGACATATGGAATCTCCTGGCGTAAAAATGTACGCCTTCATTTTAAGTACCAAGTCGTGTAGAAATTCCGGTTGACATTCCTAAAAAATAAAATAACAATAGAGAATTTTATGTTGATGATTACAATTATTTCAGTTAAATGTTTTGTTAAATATTCATTGACAATGTACAATTTCACTCAATAAATATTCATGAATTATAAATATGAATATTTTCTATTCAGCGTCGTAACGAGTGAATTCAAAAGCTGGCATTTGAAATCGATGAATTGTTAGCAATTACACTTTAGGATTACGATTTTTTATATCAATGAAATTTTCAGCAAAAATATGATACGAAAAAATCTACATAAATCAAATCTTACTCATAAAAAAGGAAATAAATGATGATCAAATCTTTTTTATGGCTAGAAAAAAATAAGGTCGGAAGTAGAAATAAATCGATAATGAAGCTTTTTGCGTCCTATTACTGCCATTTCTATTCTTAGTGCACATTTCGAATATAGATGTCTAGATCTTTTATCGTAGAGGTACACAGATCACGTTTTCGTTCCATTGGAAAGGTCAATGTTAGTTTATGACCTCATGAGTTTATTTATCTGTATTGAAATATGTTCATAAGTCACGTGATAATTTGAAATATAACATTCGAATAAACACCAAAAAAAATTAAATTATATGCTGTAGACTTTTTTTATCTTCAAGCTGTACAATACTTTTGGTCGAAAATTTATCAATAGTGTTAAAAGCCATTGCGTTTCAACATGACAGCCCGTATGCAAAAGTCTTTAATAAACTGTAAGTAAATCAAGAATAAAATAATCATAGTTAAAAAAAAAAATTTTAGCTCAAATTTTTGGCATCCTGTACTTTGCAGTTTATTGAAAATGTCTGAAAGCGGAATATTAAAAAAAATTCTTTAAGAAAATTTTTCATCGCCCAAAAAAGTATTTAAAAATATTTAAAACTGTAAATCTTATGAAATACTATTCTTTGTAAGTCAGCACGTTTAGAAGCTATTTTTTTGTAATTAAAAGAAGAAATATCCTATATTCTAAATGGGTACTTTTTTCGAATGGTTTTTTTCTATTTCATTTGGCTTAAATAAATATAAAATTTGACAGAAATAAAAAAAATATAATGAATACCTGAAAAATGGTAACTTTTTTGAGAACAGACAAGTTGACGTGAAGTGCAAGTTCAGTCTTCAGCTTATCAGGCAGTAAACCAAGTGCAGTATTGATGTCTCCACCACCTTGAATTCTCCCTCTCGACCAGCTATAGTCATACCATCTGAGGACTCGTCTTTTCATCCCTCCTGGTACTTTATGGTGCCTCATATACGTTTTAGCACCATCAAGTAGTCGTTCAAACTCTAATCTGTTAGCATTCCTGTTAGTGATGACATTTCCCACTTGACCCACGATTGTTGCGAATATGAACACACCGATGAGGTAGCTGACAATGGTAAAAACGTATCTAGAAGACGTGACAAGAAAAAAAATAAAAACAGAAGATCAGTTATAATGTTTCAATTGGCCGAGCAATAACGAGCAGCCCCGCCGGAGCCTTCCTCCTTAATTTCACATTTTTTCACTTATTTACTAAATTCCCAACTTTTCCAACCTCAAATTACTCTGAATAATCATCTAGTATTCATGGTCGATTTAAATTTTGTGGCTTCTGGCTATCTAGCAATGAAATCAAAGTAAAAAGAAAATTGAGACTCTGAGTGATTCTTAAAAATGATCGGATCGAAGGAGAAAAAGTCTATTGTCGATGTATAATAATAGTGGAGTCCAGTGCAAAGATATTATTGATGATGAAATAGCTTTTTACTCGCTTTCTGAGGAGTGATAATGGAAAATAGAGATAGTAGGATATAGAGGAACATGCGATTGAGATGCCTCAGGACATTTATTCTGTCCTGGAAATTCGATTGGTCGCGGTACGATCGATAGCCATTTGTCGAGAACATATCAACTAGTTAGATTGACTGAAACAAGTGTGATGGTTCAATATAAAAACATTTTTCATATTTAGTTCATCGAATATTTTTTTTTTTTAGAAGAAAGTCAGAGTATCACAAATCTATTTGTTTAAAAACTGAATAACGAATTTCATAATTAACTTTTTTCAGCAGAGAAGTATGGTAATAGAATATATTTTTTTATTGATATTGATAAAACGTCTTCAAAAATTATTCAATTGTTTATAAATAAATTCGAATAAAATTTTTTTAAAAGTTTTTTTCGTGATTAAGGTGATCTTGTAAAAACACTTAAGAATGTCAAACTGCTCTCACTTCAGTCATTTAATTAAATGAAGATGAAGTTTAATTACTTCGATTGTCAGTTTACAATGGTTTAATTGGCGGTCACATGAATACTTGAACTATTTGATCAGAACGCTTTCTAATAGTTTGGGTCTCAACAATTTGTTAATGACATTTGAACTGAAGCTTATTAATAACTTGAAAACTTTCCAGTCTCATGTCTGTGATGAAGTGAAGAAAAATTTTTATTAAATTCAAGTAAACAAATTTTTTAATATTTATATCCTGGTGAGTATATCTTAGTCAATTCTTCCTCCTAATGTCTCTGTAAAGTTTCATTTGATGTCATTTTCAAAAGAACGGGATAAGTTTTTGTAAAGTCTGGCTGCAGAGTGGCAAAAAATTCTTCATTAAATCCTCCATCTAGCCTTAATAAAAGTTTGAATATTTTTATGCAATAATATTTTATTCAGTCAAACGATAGTAAAAAAGATCATTTTTTTTATTACCAAAAAAATATTTTATTTGAATAGAAACAATAAAACTTTGTCAAATGATTAACATATTTGTTAATTCATTTAAATCTCGGTGATAATTAAAAGCAATGATTATTAGATTATAACATAAATTTTAATCATGAGCTTGATAATAGTAGGATTATCTTTCTTCTTTTTAATAAAATGCTTTCTTCAAAGCTGATAAAGAATTTAATATAAACAAAATGAATTTTCATTCTGAGATAGCTCAAGTATGTGAAAAAATATTCGATTGGAACAAGTTCACAGTTCAGTTTAAAATTTCGTTATCAATATTTTTTTCTCACCAAAATGTTATTCTTCGTGCAATAAAATAGTACAAATAAAAAAAACTATACTTCTTCTTCTTCTATGTTATTCAAATAAAGTGGTATTTGTCTAATTTTTTTTCTTCACTTTTCACTGCGAACCTTAACAAACAACCTCAGGGTGGAATTTTTTTTATTTAAACGAATTCTTTGTTTGCATTAAAGTTCGTTGGTTAATTTAAAAGTGTTTTGATGTTTTAAAGAAAATTGAATCATCTTATGAAACATCGCCTATCTTCATTAAAAATGATATTAAAAAAAAATTTAATTGGATTAAGGAATTATATGTCAGAAGGAAAAAAAATTCAGTAATTGAAAGAAAAATTTGTTTCTGCTTTTATGAAATGCCATATTGATTTGAAAGATTAATCTTCAACAACTTGTTTCCTTCATTTGAACTAGCGAATATTCACCTTTGACGCACGTATATGTCTATGTATATTAATAAGCTTTCACTGATTCACACATAAAGAGTCGATTGAAATTCCAACTTATCAGCACCTCATCTCATATTCAAGCATAAGTTTTGACTGTGATATTTCATTAAAACAATAATTGATAAGTGTATACATATATACATGGATGTGTACAAAAAAAGGTAATGCAAATGATAGAGGGATTATCGTGTGAGCTGGGAATAAATTAATTATTGACGAGACACGCCAAGGTATAGGCATCAATACCGTGTGGAATCTATTGGAGGCTTAATTACAGCATGGCAAAAGCCCCTACACAGGATAATCTTCATCATGACATCCGATCAGATATACCGTATACGATATAGTGATTTGGCACCCATCTGATTCGGTTTCATTGGCATGCGACGACAATCCATTTAAACGAAATCGCAATTAAATGTTAATTTGCAATTCAAACTTGTCCATCAAAGTCACACTCCAAACCATCATGCTGGAGATCCTGGTGAGAAAGACGTTCAAGAAACTTTTCCGCATTGCGGAGCATCCTCTCTTCTACTCTGGAGATATCCATGACCCGTTTTCCTTCTTCTGGTCGTTCCCAGGCAAGAGAGAGATAGAAACATCGAAAATCCGCCGGCATTCCATCGATCCACTCGCGACAATGGCGTCGCCTCGATAAAACGTGATTGATTGTCCCATACTCCCGACTCGTCTTCAACATTTTCAAAATGTCATAGTCATTTCTGATAAGTCAATGGACACGTCAAGTAGGCCATTTTTTTCATTAGTTACTTTTTCTTTTTATTGCTTATCTTCTTGTTACTTATTCACTCATTAATTTTTGCCAATTAATTTCCCATCTTTCATCAACAGCTGATGTACATTTTTGGTCTTTTAAATACCAAAAAAAGTTTTTTATTTAATCCTAAATTTACAATTAGTGAATGACAGGAATTTTACCCATATTAAACTTCTCTATTTGTATCATTTAGCTTTTTACCGGAAGCAAATTGACGTCAATAAAATTTTACATAATTTCATCAGATATGTAATAGTGACGTGGTCATTGACATTTTGATACATGAAATTTTCTTGATCTAATTTTCTGTTCACATGAATTTTATATAATTTTTCTACTGATTCTGATCAGTACAATCTGAATCGATTTATGCTTTAACATCTGCTGATTCGATACAAAATTGAATAATCAACAAGAGAGTAAGGATTTTATTTATTAAAAAAATTTCCATTTCATTTCCTTAATTCGATTGTAAATTGCTTCAGATTTTTTGGTTATTTATTCAAGAGAGTTTGGTATTGATTTTAGAAATTTGTATTTGGTGTTATTTTTTTGATATTTGCTCAATTCCTGTGCAAAGCATGACTGGGTAAATGATGTGCTGTAGCGAAAAAGACTTACAAATGTTCATAATGATAAATTCACTCTAAATGAGAAAGAGAAATCAGCAAGAATATTAACTATCTCTTTGCTATTATGAGTTAACAATATAAAAAAAGTAAAGTTAATTAAAAATGTTAATTTTGAATATACTCAAACATCAAATTGATCAAAATATCAGCAAAGACTAATTTTTTTTTTTGGTATTTCGTCATCTTATAATCAGAAGATATCTTCTAATCTTTAACTTGTTGAAAAATAAAATTTCTTCAGTGGATTTTCTTTGTCATGGTCGTAAAGAAAAATAAAAAGAAAAACACAACAATACAAAGCACTTGTGTTTCTTTTACTCTTCGTGTTTATCTGCGAGTTGAAGCTTCTCTTTTTAGTCACATACATATCCACAAGAAAAGGAAGGAGCTAAAATCATAAATGATTGCAATTTTATCCTATCTTGATGTACGTTTCACTCGATCAAGTATATTTCTACATTCATATTGAAACCCACCGTCTCATTTATTTCTGCTACAATATCCTTAACTTTCCTGCTTCAATTTCCATTCTTTGGTCAACTAGATCTGTTATCTTACGCCAACGATTTAGCATCATTGTTGGAAACTTTCCAACTGTTTGTTTCTTAAGCATGCAATCACTTTTCATCGAACAAAGTACATCTTTTTTTTCTGAAACAGTTACTTTTCATTAAGTTGAAACCACACCAAAAGCACCACCAATGGTTTCCATGAATTCAGCTTCAATTATTCTGTGATCACATAGTTCTGTTATTGCTACTATTGGCAGTTAAATTTCTCAACAATCAAGATTCTTTCCCACCTTTCTCCATCACAGTCTCATTCGTCAAATGAAAATAATTGTTTTACATTAGGTTCATTTAAATTTATCTATTTTTTAGCGTTCTTTAGTCAAACCAATTTACCAAACTTTTAAGTCTATTTATAAAACAACTTGTAAGTAAATTTGTAATTTTTTTGGCAAACTTGTTTTATTATTATTATCTTCTATAACTTATCTCGATTTCAATTAAACTTTTGCTCGAATAACTTTTTTTGTAAATATTGGATTAAACCAGTCAATTATTTGTGTTATTATAATTTTAATGAATTCTAGTAATCAATTGTCGATTAGCAATATAAAAAATGTCAAATGTTTAAATAGTTATTGAAACAGACATTTCATTAATTAAAATGAAAAAAAAAAAGTAATTAATTTTCAGTTCTACAGTTCATGTCATTAGCCATCTGTAACTTATTGATGAATAAATATTTTTCTGATAAAGTTGGAATGAGAGAGCAATGATTTATTATTGTATATTGAATAATTTTTTGAAATTCATTGAATCTTTTTTATGTTTAATAATAAATTTTTTTCAAATGTGTGATTAGAAAAGAAATGACGTTTGACAGATTGAAATCGATAGAACAGTTCCTGAGGAAAATAGCTGGAAAGAAATATTTTTACAGAGACTATTCGATTTGTAAATACAAAAAATAGTGTTTTTTAAAGTGAGAAATATTTCATAGATTGTGACACATTTTACCTCGGCAGAAGTAAAAATAACAACAGACTGTGAATGTTAAAATATTGTCGTATAGATATATAGCACAATAAGTATTGAAGAAAGAAAGAAAAAAAGCATAAAGAAATAGCAGAGGGAGTTTTTCTGATGTAACTGAACCTATTACGTTGAGAGCTGCGTTTGTATTTTCATTTTCTTTACGATGTATTTTTCAAAACCCACTCTTCTATGCTATATTTTTGACCAGGTAAACTTTAATGTCTGAAGATAAAAGAATTATATTCACTGAAAGTTGAAGTGTATAGGTGTCGGAATATTCATGATTTATGATGATGATTCATACTAATTGATGTCGAAGATGCAATTCAAAGATCACGCTTCGTCGACAATGAATTGCTGTTAGAGAGTATCACCTAAAAACACACGTAAACGTCACTTCTATTCCCTTGTTCGTACTTTCTATTCTTCATTATCCGAGTTTTATCCACCCTCTTTGTAGCATCACCTTCACTACACTCGACCTAATTTCGTACATTAGGTGAGCACGTTTCGAGCTAAAATTGGACTTTTCGCTAGATCGTGATGTCTACGAAAGCTACTAAAGGAGGTGTTTGATGATTTTATTTACTAAACAAAAAATATTTAGTCAACCTTAAATTATTGAAAAAAAAACATTGACCATGAATACCAATGCGAGTTAAGCAGCACGGAAAGGAACTTTTTAATCGACGGGAGGTTGGCTTTTGCGGTACTTTTTTTTTTTAACAATAGAAAATATACTAGATATTTTTGTGCCGTTTATTTTTTTAGTCAGTTTGAAACGATACTGATATATACCCTCCGTTATGCTTGAACTGCAGTAGCCGGGACAGTCGGCCGCGACGAGCGAGGCTCCGGGGATTTCCACCCGCTAAGACTCTGCCAACATATCAACAATTCTCCGCTCACTAGTCTAATTTCTAGACACTAGTGTCTTTATTGTGACAAGTTCAATGTATGGTTAATCCGTGATTCGAGTAGTTTAAGATTAGCTATTGGGTAGAGATTAATAGAAGCAAAAAAGATAGTAAAATTCATTTGTTACGAAGGGAGATCAATAATGGATACAATTCACGTTTATTCAATTAGAGAGAAAGAAACTTCTGGAATTAATGAAAAGATAATTCACCTTTCATTTTTTTCGGGAAGAAATAGATTAATTACTGCAAAAACAGGGTAATTTTGATTTCAAAAAGTTAGATAAGTTGGTATCGATAAAAGCTATTGGATCTCCTAATTATTTAGCTTCACTTGTAACCGTGATAACAACTGCCCTATATACTCCCCAACTCAACCTATACTATTCCCGGTGGATGAAATGCCCATCTGGCGTATTTCCAATTTTCACAAACTACTCAAATCATCGAATATCAGGGCGTTTTGATGAAATTAAAAATGATGAAATGCTGAAATTGCAATATAAAACTCACTCGGCGTTGGTTTCCGGTGTAGGTAGATCTCCAATGGTAGTGAGGGTTAATGTAGACCAGTAAAGTGATCCAAGATACTTGCGTGTGAGTGTAGCATATTCTCCAGGTCGATAGGGATAGACCCAATCCCCTTGAAAGTCTTCAGCTTCACTGAGTAGATAGTAAAAGCAGCCGAACCAGTGGGCAAGTATCAGAAGAATGTGAATGAGATTGAGGACCCTCCATAGATTTGGATACACTGTTCTGGACTCAACCATGTAATAATAATTGTACACTCGATAAATTTTTAAAAATCTGGGAAATCTAAGCATTGGATTGCTTCCTAGATTGACTTGAAGAAGGTCCAAAGGGACGAGTGCAAGTAGGTCAAGAATGAACCATTTGGATTTGAGGTAGTGGCCTGCTAGTTTTTTACTGTTATAAACCATTAAGCCTTGCTCCAGGTAACCAGTTCTAAACTGAACTCCAACGTCGAGAAAGAAAATTAAATCTGTGAATCCGTCGCAAGCCAACCAGGCAGTTGGAGCAAGAGCTTGCAGTTCAGGAAGACTCTGCCTAACAATAAGAGTCCATAAATTGTAAAGCACACAACCAGAGAGGAGCATCAGCCAGTAATAGTAAAAGTTTTCGTCAGGATTCACAACTGTCTTCGGTGGTCGTTGTGGTTTTCTTGATCTTCTTTTTCGTCTTGGCGCATCCTTGTCATCTGTAGCATCACCCTCACCCTCAGCAGTATCTAAAGTCTCCTGACTCTCTGGTATTTGTCTTGTTGAAAATCTTTTCAAAAATGAATCCTCACGTTTTAATGGTGGCTTTTTTTGAATCGTTGAAATTGCGGATGACAGTTGGACTGTTGTGCGAAGCTTCATCCATCGTTGATTACTTTTTGTTCTGGAAGAAAACATTTTTATTTTATTTTTTTTTCTTTTTATAATTCCGTGTAAAATAATTCTATCCCTCTAATGTTTTCTAATGTATTTTCTCGAGTGAATAATCCTTTTGTGAGACTAAAAAAAAATAAAGATAAAGAATTGATGACTTATGAAAATATTTATCTAAATAAATTAGGAATAGTAAAACTTATTAAAAAAAAAATAATCAATAAATCTACTAAAAAAATTTAAAAAAAAACAGATCATTTGAGGGGAGAATTATTTTTACACGAAATCCTAGTGAATAATTATTGGACGCTATCCCTCATATTATGCATCTTCTATAATATTCAAGCAGTTTTCATTTACCCAACATTTTTGAAATTTTTATCACCTTTTTTTATCAGGATCTAAGGATTTTATGGACTTTAGGGGCACTTATGGGATTGAAAGGTATCGGAAATCATCTCCCCTAGGACCTAAAAAATCTCATTGATCCTTTCGATGTGACCCCTAACACATGTGCTTCGCATAAAAGTTATTTTTCTCATCCAAGTGCTTTATATAAATAATTTATTGTCATCATTACGATTAAGATCCAGTTAATATAAACGGCTAAAATTAGCATCTTCAAATATACACGGAGACAGACGGACAAAAAAACAATAGATAGATAGTGCGTGTAAGAGTAAAGACAGACAGACAGACAGACAGAGAGGGAAAGTAGTATTAGTAGATAGTGATCAAGAGACAACTAAGATCATTCTAGATCCTTAAAATTTAGTAGTGATACGTATATATATATGTATACAATTTTACATCTTAACTTGCAATCTAATTTATACAGATTAGAATTACACGTGACATGACATTCTCAATCACTTTAGTAGTCACTTAAATTAATGAATTAACTCCATCGTGACACAGCTAATCTGCATTCATCTAATGACTATTATCTACATCAGTATCATATGCTTCTAGATGTAACAATCTAAGATTTGTCAGTCATACAGTCGTTCTCTAAATGTACAAGTGAGTAAGTGAATATTAGAAAAAAAAAATATCTAAATTATCCGCAAACACATGCACACTAGACCAAGAAAAAAGTCTCATCGAAAAGAGAAAGATATTATTAATATAGACTCCTTTAATAAGACAATCATGTTCGCCTTGAGTAGCTCAGGTCTTCTGTACCTCTTGATCTTCCGTAGTGAGGAATAGAGTGCCATCACCGCTCGTACATTACTCCACTTTTGAGATCCCCTGGAGCTACGAGGGCGTCTAGCTGATTCAGGAACTGGTGGTTCAGGCGCACAGCTGTCAATTGAATCCAGCGATGCATCAGAACCCAAGCCAGTGCTGATAGACTTCCTTAGGGATGAACGACGACACAGATGACCTCTGGGTGACCTGAAGAATAACCAACGCTGCCTTTCTGCACATGCTTCACTTTCTCTCTGTCTTTGTCTGTCTGCCTGATCTGCTCTTGGACTCACATTCGTCTTCTATTTAGTCTAGATTGTAGGCATTGCAATCTCTCCTATGTCAAATGTCAACCTAGTACTATTTCCGGTTCAGGTAAACGTTTATTTGCTCGACTAATTCAATTCTCTCTTACTAAGAACTCATGTCCTGTTTTATATCAACTCCCACAAACTGCTGATATTGTACATTTAAAAGCTTCAAGTTGAATACAGAGTTGAAATTCATGTTGATCTAGTGTGCAATGGAAATTAGTCGGTGGGTGTCAGATAAATTACATGAGTGGGCTTGAGATTTTTTGTTGCGTTGTTCAATGAATTTATTATTATTACTGAGCTACAGAGGATTTTTTTTATCAGTTTTAAATTAACTGGGACATATAAAGTGTAGTTGGGAGTTTTCAGAGAAATCTTTATGAACCAAATTTAGCAGTAACTTTTTTTTTTTAATAGAAATATTTCAAGCATTGTTCACTATGACTTTGTAATTATTAATGGTTCTTATCTCTTTTAAGTACTTTTTGAATTTTATGAACAAAGTCACAACTATTTAATTATATTTATTCAGGAACTATTGTTTGAAAATTATTGCTGATAGAATTTAAAAAAAATTATTGTTTCAATTTTAAGTTTGAAATTTTAATAAAAAAATATATCAAAAATTATTATCATTCATGTGATAATTTATTTAAAAATTCAATGCTTTAATGTTTACGTTGGCAAGAAATTCCATTCTAGCTTACTAAAAATTGGATGTGCACATAAATCAAAATCATTATTCATAAACTTTAATCTTGGGAAAGTTATTACATTTTTGCTTTATAAAAATCTATTATTTCAATTGTATTACTAAACTTGAGCTGATTATAGATTGTTTATACCAAAGTTAGGTTTAAATACAAAATTACTTTTCAAAAATAATTATACTTAAAAAGTTAAATATCTATTGTTCAGTTCACTCTTAAAGTTGTATCTTGCAAACCTGATTTACTCAAGACAGATAGTTAACCTCTTCATGCTCGAGGGGAAAGTTTGTGGATGCTGCAAACATAAGTATTGTCTGCAGAATCGAAATTTCTAATGTAAATACAAAAAGCTTTGACGAAGCTGTATGTTGTTTGTTTAAATATCAATTCTAAAATTTAACTTGTGCATTTATGAAGTAAATGTAAATATAAACACTGTATAATAAACGACAGTATTTAATGTTCTTCCTACTCTAATTATTTAAAATTTTGTTCACTCATACAAGTTATATCTTTGTTTATCTTTGCTAGAGGATATAATTTATTCAAAACTTCTAAAAGAAAATTATTTACAATTATTTTTATTCTAAAAAAAAAAATTAAATAAATAGAAAACTAATTTTTTTAAACAATTTAATTAATAACTCTAATGTTTTTAAATTTTAAATGAGTAAAAGTTGATTTCAAGTTAATTTAATACACTTAGAAAGTTATTGGTAGATAGTTTTATCATTATTGTAAAAAAAAGTCGATACTGATTCAATTATGGTTGAAATTGGACAAGATTGGCACCAGTATCGGACGAAGTTTATTCTTTTTGTTAATCTTGATAATATCTATAGGATACTATTCTGCTTGAAGATATTTAAGGAACATTTTAACTTATTATAACTACTGAGGAGTCAATCGATTTGGTTTAAGGTTGGTCTGTACAAATGTAACTTTATTTTATGAATATCACTTCTCATCATGATGCTAATTATTTTTGTACAAAAGACAATATTTTTCTTTATTTATTATTGAATATACTAATCTCATATTTTTTTCTATTTCAGATGAGCAGTGTTCTATTATTCTTAAAAGAGATAAATCAATTCATTGGTGAGTAATCTATGTACAAGGTGCAATAATAATTAATTGAAAATAAATAGTCTCTATTAGTGGCATTGTTCTAAAACTAACTCCGGGAATTGTCATTAGCACAAAAGTTGAATCTAAACTTTTACATTCTAGATAGATACCACCAGGCAAATACCTTGATGCATAAAACTAAAGCATAGGTCGGAGAGATTGCATCGATCCAATTATGCATATTATCGGCACTCGCGGCTGAGTAGAGAGCTGAGGGCAATCGTATGCAATAAATAAGTTAGCATTAGGACACTACTAGAGTATTTTAAAATGGGCACTTGACCTGTTCTAAATTTTTATTGCATTTTTTTTTTGAATGATACAACACTACTGATGTTGATCAAGCAAAAATCTCTCAGTGAAACTGTGGATAATATTGCATTGTTAAATTTTTACAAATATAATTTATAACTTTTCTAGTTTGTCTTGGAGCTTCCAAGCTTGTTTGATGTTATTGAAATACGATGCAAGCGATTGGAGAGTAAAACATTTGACAGTACTAAGTTTATTGCTATTGGATCTGTGTCGTCGATAAAATGTGCAATATATGGCTTTTTATTGTGATTCTTTATACTTTCTGTTCAATAATCAGATTTTATGTTGCAATTTTCTAACTCGTATCCCAAAATTTGATGACCCTAATTTAGAATCATTCTCAAGATCTTTTATTTGATAATAAATTTATCAATTGACCATAAGTTTTATGAAACAAAAGAAATCTTTGATGAACGAATAATCTGGATAAATTAATTTCAAAATAAATAAATAATGATGAAGATATATATTTTTTTGAAACTTTCTATTTTTAGAAATAATAATCAAGGTTGTGATTAAGAATTTCTATTGGCTATGACTAATTTAATTATAGATTAAACTTAATTAAAGATTAAATTCAATCAGAGATTAGAAAATCAAATGTAAAATATATAAGAAGTACAATGAAGTGAATTCTAATAACTGCTATGTTTATTAAAAAATGTTATCCAACTTTATGGATAAATACGCAAATTTAATCCATTTTGTAAAAATTTTTTCATCAATTAATTTAAATCAAAACTTGTATTGATTTAATTGAGTTGATAAAATGATCAAAAGTAAAAATGAAAACTCTAATTAATTAAAATAAAATGAATATTAAGTAAATTTCCATTAGCAAGAATTTAATTATTTGAGTAAACAGTACTTTTTAAATAGATTTCATGAATAATATAAGTCATTATTAAAGAGTTAAAATGAATAGTTGGCCAAAGTGAATACATAAATCAACGATATTACAGTGACTTTCGTAGCCATATGATGCAAGTTAAAATGACTGAAGAAAATATGATATGCCATATGATTCATTACTTTCTATAATTTTTCTTGCCTAATAGTTCTATTGTTATCTGGAAAAAACCCGTGCAAAATAACAATTTGTTATAGTTTACCACATACAAAATAGGATAGGAGATTTTTAAGGGTCCAAGTTTTCATCAAGTTCTAACGGAATAAGAATAAAAATGAAGGAAAATACTTGAAAGTTTTTTTCAAGTATGCTTTCAAGTCTACTTCTCTCTTTGCAGTCATCTTGTCGCCTGCGGGACTCTTGTCAAGACACGTTTCAACTTGCGACACCTCTTTTTGGTTGTATACTGACTATTAAAGTAGCTTTTGCGTCCATCGTGCACTTTGCTATCAAACTTACATAATTTATATCTGTAGCCGAGCTCTCTGAGTGCTGATTCAATATTATTCCACAGAATGATGGAATCCTCGTCCAAAGTGTATATTAATTATCATCCCTACAAGCTATTTTTTAACTTTCCATTTGATAATAATGTTGAGCTAGACAGGCTACTTATTCACTAATAAATAAATGTTGCGTAAGAGGATGCAGTAGATTTAATAAGCTTACCTCGATGCTCCAGGACCACTTGATGGACGACCACTACTTTCTTCCTCTTCATCATCTTCTTCTTCTCTTGATGTTGCAAGAGAGTGCGGTGCTGAGGATGGGGCGCTGCTGCCAGAATCAGGCCCAGGTCCCATCCTCGATCCTGATGCTGCTCCAATTGAAGATGATCCTGCAATACCTCCGCCCTGGGCCTCCTCGTTCTCCGCCCGGTCCTAAAATCATCAAAATCATTTATTACAGACTATTATCAAGCTTCCATTTCCCTTTTATGATGGTTTTGTCTAGAGTCGTTAAGACATCCATCAAATTCGTTAGTATCTTAGTGGTGCTATCAGATGACCACATAGCTTAGTAGTTAGTGCAATCGTAACTGGCAATATAAACGCCTGTGGTCCAGTTGAAACAATGCCAATCCCTAAGAGAAACAACCATCATAGATAAAATTCCCCTCTAGCCCATTCATCTGGACCTCAGTCTGACTACTAACGGAAAGGAAAAGATTATATTGGACTGAAAAAGGAACGTTGGCGATTAATGACTTTTTTTAATGTACTCCCTAACGTAACTTTAACACTGTGATACTTTTTTACATTACGGTTTCTTTTAGTAAAATAGTTGGTAAAATGACACAGCTTTACTGACACACTTAGAGGTGTCAAGTAATCTGGCTGGACTTTAATAATATCCTACCTCATTTGCGATCACGTTTCTAACATTCAGTTGATACGAAGGTCGGATACGTGCTTGTCCTCTGTCTTGTCTGAATTTCAGTTAGAACACGAGGTGTGATATAGATCTGTATGAAATGGGTATAGTGAAAAAAGAAAGATAAGATGAATGAGGAAGAACTTGGAGATTCTTCCAGCGTGTTTATTGTATACGTGAGTACATAGAAGTACAACAAAATGAGGAACATGTCTAGAGAAGTTCCGGGGAGAACAAAATACCAGATGATTTATCCCTGGAGACATTCGGTTTTAAAAAATCACTGTAATGTTATGAAAAATTGATTGAATTAAGGTCATGAATTGTAAAGTTATTATTAGAAGCATATTAAAAAGTTTCTAAAGAAATATTTATTAGAGAATGATTAGCTCTTTTTGGCAAGCTCTAAAGCTGAATGGGTGGAGAAGATACTGATTATATAGTGAATTTGGAGTAAAATAGCATAGAAGGAATGTTTGAAGAATTTTTATTTGATTAAGATCAACTAGTTAGCCAATAAAATGTCTATATAAAAAATTCTTTAACATTACATTTTATAATACAACTACAAACCTAAGATAAGGCAAAAATGGGTGTCTATAAAACGTTCTCTCATCGTAAAAGACATATGTAGGGGGTATTTGATAGTATGTAATAAAAACATAAAATCAACTGACACAATAAATTGTTGTATAGAGGCTGGAAAAAACTTAAAACTAAATCAATATATTTTCGCTTCAGTTGAATGTGTATTTTACTTTGATACGATATTTATTGAAATTTTTTTTCATTGTTTTATATGATTTTTAAATAAAGTTTATTGAAATCTCAAACAAATATAGCAAAAAATAAAATACAAGTTATCTTTAATAAAGTTTTTCAATACCAACTTTGCATTTAAATTTATTGAAAGAATAATTATGATATGACAAGAATATAAAGATAAACATCAGGAATAAAAATATGAAGTTTTTTTTTAAATAAAAATCGAAAACAATAATGTAAAATGTTATATTTAACTCTATTATATATATTTTTCCATTTTAATCTTGCAAGTTGAGTTACGAGTTCCAAGAAAGCTTATAAATTAAACTTCTATTATTTTTTACTGCATAACATAAAGTTGTGTAGAACAAAATTTATTTTAAATTTACAAGAGCTGACCTTCGTTGAGATTTTTTAATATATTCTCTTAAATAAAATCTCTATTATTATACACAATAATTGCTTAATAGCTAGGAAAAGGAGGAAATCAATAAAAAATAAACTAAAAATGATGAATATATTAATATTAAAAAATCTATTTTATAAATTTCCATATTTTAAAAAAAATTAACATAAAATATTAATTCACCACCTGATTTTTAATTAATAATGAATGTTACGATACATATTTATTTCAACAACAAACATAAAAATTTTTTTTCAATAAAATTCATTCAAAACTTGAAAAGAAGGGGCATTTTATGGAACCAACACAGTCTACGTTTGATAAAGTTTTCCAATATTTTTTCTCTTATAATCTCCTGTTTTTCTCTTTAGTCACTTTATATTGAAACTGTCTATTAAAGCTTTACGAGTGATCAAGAACTTTTTTGCGTTCACACCGTCGGTTATACTGAAGGTCCATCTTCCACCTCTCACTTTCAACACCCTTCAATCCATATTCTCGAGAAACCCCATTATGGATCAATGCGTTCTTTCCCGCATACTAAAATTAACTAATAACTTTCTAGTCCTCAAAGCTAGTAGTATACTACTTTTCCTTTAAACTTTTTTGTTCTCATCCTACATCAATTTATAGGTACATCCTACTCCTACTTTGTTTTTTCTATCAATTAAATCATTCACTCGTAAAATGTATCTGATGTTCTGCTTACAGGTTTTAATAATGTCATAACCTAATTGAAATTTTTATATACAAGTCAAATAATGAAATTATTTATTGCTTTATTGAGTTTAATATAAATGCATTGATCTTTTTAGATTAAAAATAATAAATAAATAAAAAAAAAAGTGTGCAAAAAATTTAATTCCCTTACAATTTATAGGTTTTTTTACGATTTTTTTTCTGTCGCGACGAAAATATAGAAGAAATATTGAGAAGTAGAGTAAGAAAAATAAAAAAAAACGTGAGGGGAAGAATCGTATTATTATTACTCATGTCTGACTATTTATCATCCTATTCTATTAGTCAGACATTTAAATGTCCCAATCATTCGAGATTTCTTCAAAGTCTGTTTTTTATATTACAAAAAAATTTGCGATAATTTATTTCATATTCTAAAAAAATAAAAAAAAAGTGAAGTTTGAATTTAAAAAAAAAAGAATCAGCACTTTTGCGATGGTTTTAATTTAAAAAAAAAAGATTGAAAGAATTGACAAAAAAAATGAAGCAAATGGAATAAGAAGCATAAAATTTACAAGAGACTTTGTTATTTATTGAACTTTATTTTACTTCGATCGTGGTTGATAAGATAAAGATAAGACAGTCGTTTCCAGACTCTAAAATCCATTGCAACTTGCAAGCTCCTTGGGAATTCTTTTGGCCACGTGCTGTTGAAAGAGGAAATGAGGATTCCAATGAAATTTTACTATCATCTCAAAGACAGGATTGGTATGATTTTTATATAGAAATAAAAAACACCTTTTTTTTACTATTTTTCATAGAAAATTGAAAATTCTATATCTAGGATGAAATATATTTCTTTTTTATTTGTATATTCTCTTTCCTCTTTTCATATTTAAATTTCAAAAGGCGTGTTATTATATCATACAATGTACTTCTTTACGATCATAAAATCCTCGAGTAAATGTAAAATACAGAGTAAATTTGATCGATTTTTATGGTGGAATTGACTGAACGCTGTCGTATTTACTCATTGTAAATATGTACGTAAAGTTAACCTTCTTTGTATTTTATCATTTTAGATGACAAGAAATATCACTATATGGTATATTTTTCTCAAGGGTATTATTATTTGAAGTCGAGGATCGTCAAAAATTACAAAAACATTCATTGGAGGGATGAAATTCATCACAGTTTTGCTTCCCTTTGGGAAATTCATGAGAAGTATGTTTTTACATTTGAATGTTAAAATCGTAATTTAGGTGATATTTTGCACATGAAATTGGTAAAATTTTTCCTATTACAGATATAACTTTAAGAGCAAAATACAAAATAGTTTGAAATTGAAGGGAACATTTCATATCTATAGTAATGTAGTTAATTTCTAACTTTATTACAAATATGAACAGGAAAATAATGTCAGGCAGCATTGGTGGTTTTAATTATTCAACATAAAAAATTGACAACTCTTAATACAGCTCTGTGCACATAAAAAAAATTCCAACACGTGAAAATGACAAGGTATTTTTCACCTTAGTTATAATTCTGTTCAGTTATAGAATATACAGAATATAATTAGAATAGTTATAAAATTATTTTATAAATTATTTCGTGCTATTGTAAGAGAAATAATGAAAAAGAAGCTCCACACTATTTATTTATTCAATTAATTTTTTCTAATAACAAAACAAAATGAAAAAAAAAATACTGGTACTAGACATAAAGAAAATAGGTCACGATAATTATTTCCACGCAGAAACCAGACGGTAAAGTTCATCGAAAAATTCCACTAACTCTCGAAGAATCGTCGCTTTTAATCATTGGTCCTTCTTTATTCTGTTTTTCTTTCTCCATCCCGTAGTTATCCTTTAAATAATATTCTCTTTTTTACATGTCAAAAGTCAAAATTTGAAGTATGACATTAATTCTTATTATAAGTTTGGCATATTGTATTCTTTAATTTTACTTCAGATAAAGATTATATATTGTGAAGTTAAAACGACATGCGCTCAGGCAACTAACGATAAGCTTATTAAGCCAGATTACACTGGGTATATTATATGTGCTCTTCAATACTGACATCTCTGTCAGAACGAAACTCTCGTTGTCATTAAAATTAAAATTTTAATATTTAATTCAATCATGCGCGTTGAATAACTTCATCTTTATAAGGCTTTAAACTAAAAAAAAATATAGAGAGTCACTTATATTTGATTCAAATCCATTAAATATTCAGGAACAGCTGAATTTAGTTTTATGAATAATTTTCTTGATTTCTATCAATTAGAACAGTTTTTTTTTTAATGTAATAACGATTTTAAGTAATCAACAAATTGTTTCAATTATCTATTAATATTTATTCTATTTATAATAACTTTTACGAAGATTCATTATAAAATAAAAATTTTTAGCAAAGAGCATAGAGACAATTTTACAGTAAAAGTCCATATGAAAACGACAATAATGTCATGTAAAATGGCTTAATTGGATGAGTACAGTAAAATTTAGGAAACAGAGCAAAAGGAAGAGTGAAAATATTACCATTGTCGCATCCCAATACATTAATATTTGCTCAATTATATTTTCATATCGTATTTATTTAATTCAAAAGTTGATGTAACATAATAAAATGAAAAAAAAATGTAGTAGCCTGTGTTATTAGTCCATATGGCCATGTTTCTCCACTTTCTCCTACATTAAGCAAAATTATTTTATTTATTATGTCTGTAAAATTTTTATTGCAATATCTTGAAATTCACTATGTGTAGTTACATTAGGTCTGTTTGTGCAACTTCATAATACTAATAAAATTCCAGTTTACCTACATATCCTTGTTTTTAACAATAACAATATTATTTAGGGAAGAGCTAACGACCCTACACAAGCCCCTGTATCACACCAACCACGGTATAATATTCCATACATACATAACAGTATATCTCACCATCACAATATTTTTTTTCTGTGCTCATAAAAAAAATAATCATGAATATATTCATTACACAGCTCTTTTTTGATCTCTAAATGAGATTTCTCTAGTACCATTAACGGAATGTGTTAATTATTCAGATTTTTGCTTTAAAAAAATTTTTATAATTTGATTAATTTCTCTTTTTAACCACATCATAAGTACGACAGTATACTCAGACATAAGTATTCATTTTAATAGAAAATCCATTTATTATCCATTCTCAATTATTGTACAATAATCATTCTGCACAATTTAATTTAAATTAAATTTACATATAATAATAGCGGTATTTAATTAAACTACCTAATGAAATATGTAAATTAACGCGGATTATAAGTCAATAATTATATTAAATTCGAAATAATTCAGAACTCAGAGAATCAAAAAATATAATAAAATTTAACTTTGAGAGATATTTTTGCCATTTAATGAGAATTATTCTCTAAATGTATTCTTTCCATTATCATTTTAAAATTAGCTTAGCTTTTGACAGACAAAGAATTCATAAAATATGCAAATTCCTCATTTCCGTAAATTATAATATGATAATAAAAAAGAAGAATAATTGAAAAAAGTGCGAATTCTTGACTTTAATTACCGTAATTTAACCGAAATTTTATCCCAATATTAATATTCAACGCTTAACATATTCCGAATACCTCAGAGTAATAGTTAACAGTAGTTGAGTCATATGTTGGCAATTTTTTTTGGCAAATATCTCAAAATTGTATCTCCAGCATGATCTTAATTGTAATAATGATAACGAGAAAGTAACGTTCGCCAAAGCAGATGTTTAATGTTTGCTACAGCGTCTACCATGTGGTATTCTATTCCACACGGTTGCATCTCCGTTTTCTGCCATCCTAAAATGTAGAGACGGTTTAGTCTACAAATTCGCGGAAGAGTAAGAGAAATGGCTAGTAGTGCTCATTCAGTTTTGGAAATGGTCCAGACGTGGTTTTCCTCGCGTGACTGTATAAGTTATTTTACACTGCCGAGACAGGTAAATGCTCTAGCTTCAGGAAACACTATGTACTTACGGCTATTCTGTCATCCTAAATAACACTTTTTCGTTTTCCTTTGAAAAAAGTATCCAAAAATACGACAGAGTTTTTTTGAGTTGGCTGTGTACCAAGTTGATGAATTGAATAGAACTGCCAGTTGAAAATTATTATTTAGTGCCTCGGGTCATGAACGTAAAAGCAAAATCAACCTCGACTGCTTTTATTGAGCAAAAGCAAAAATTTTCAAAATCAAGAAATTGCAATAAAGATTCTCACCGGATTTCTGGCATTTTAGAAATATATAAGCGAAAGCAGTCTCATTTAAAGGTTGCCTTAGGCAAGTTTGGCCTATAAAAGCTTGTCTATCTCACTTAAACATACTACGGTTTGGGTCATAAAATCAGCATAGTCTTTATGTCAGTTTTGCGATCGCTTTAGTATTATTCAACTGGATTTTTCGTCTCGACTCTTAGATCTAAGAAAAGTTCATGGACGCTCGTGGAATAAGAACTACTGGAACATTGGCAATGTGAGATGTCGTTTCGATATCTCACGTGTCAAATGCACCAGCCGGGATGAAAGCTTCTGCATATATGATTTATAAATATAATCCACTACCTCGTGTATTTACATACTTCAAGATAGACAAGACTTTTTGAAATATATTTTTATGTCATTTTATTTTTTACCAGTTTCAATTTTTTTTTATGTGTCTTATTAAATTTATCATTTTTAACACTACCCACTAAAAAGTATTTACCATTACTAAAGTGCAAGTGCTTCCATAATTTTTTTTTATTACACATTAAATCATCGACTTTTTCTCTCAATGAAACAGTAAACTATGTCGATATTTATTTGTCTTCAATTTTTTTATCACTTCTGTGTTTCAAGAGTGATATTACTATAGATGTAAAAAATAAATAGAATTGTTTTTAGTGTGAAAAGCAGCACAGGATGATTTAAAAAGCTTTTTTTATAGTTAATGAATATTCAGTCATTTATAAAAGAATAATTCAGGCTCAGTAGCAACAATAATACCAGAACTATTGAGTAATTATTCATGTAAATATTTTGGTAATATTATTGATAATATTTTATTAAGGTAGAATATATATTCTTTTATCAATCAAGATTTAAGACTGAAGAAAAGATAGGATTTAACGATGTCACGATATCTGTGTACTAAAATGGTATTTTAGTAAATAATGGATGAGGCAGTTGTACGAAATAAACCCTATCATCTCAAGATTGAATTTGATATTGCACTTTCGAGTAAACATGAAAAGTAGGTGGCGTAAAACTCACGAGTCTTATCTCGTTATATATTTCAAGTACGGTAAAACCATTCTTTCAGCAAATTTTCTGTCATTTTTACGCCCACGTGCTTGACTGACTTTTAGAAAGATGGATGAAGTTAAGTGTTGTTGGTCTATTCAACATTGGTGAAAAGACAAAAAAACAATAAAATATGATAAAAGATATTTTTTTATTCTACAATAAAATCTTCTAGGAAAATGGTGCATTTTTAAAAAGTAAAAAATAAGATAAAAATGATTTAAAAAAAAATTCACATATTTCATTGCATGGAAAAAGAAATTTATATTTGCAGAAATCAAAATAAAATTTATTATGAAAGTTTATGGAAGAAAATTAAATTTAATTAATTAATATAATATAATTTATTGAATCGACAAAAAACAAGTTTATTAATTACATAATTTAAATTTGCAGGTGTTTCTATGATAGGTATCAAATTCAAATTGATGAGAGAAGGTTTTCTGCTTCGATTGGTAAGTCATAAAAATAATGCAATTCAATTATAGTCTAAGACCTTTCTTTATCTCTTCTTTTCTTATAATTGATCGTTGTCTTTATTACTTTAAAATGTACGTTTTTCCAATTAAACTGAAATATGGACAGTAATTATTTAATTTTGTTCAATGACCATTTCTTCCACATTGACTAAAATTATTGTAATAACTATTTTACTCCATTTTATTTTATCTGGCGATTGAAAATATGACTGTGGCTATTGTTTGTAATAAATTTATTTGAAATTGATTTAAATTTATCAGAGGCAATCAACGTAAACCAAAATTACATTTAAAAATATCTACCACAATTTACTATAAATGTCCAACAATATTTCCATTTACTGTTTCAGTTATTAAAATCAAAGTGTACAGCTTTTATATAGATATTTCTGTTTCCAATGTAAATGTAACTACCATCAAAAATCGATATTTGATGTTGTACAACATCACAGCTGGAAAAAATGCTTTTTACTAACTTTTGAAAAAATAAATATTAAAACTTTAGTGCTATTTAATATTATTTCACCTATTACTAAAGTTTTTTGTAAAAAAAGTAAAATAATGAAAATTCTGACTGGTCAACAACTGGTAGAGACGAAGAGTTTTAAAAAATAGGAATAACTTTAAAAGCTTTTGAAATAAAGTTTTTCATGTTGTTACCATAATTAAATATATAATTCATAAAATATTATCACAAATCCTGGACATCTATTGTAACTCATATTATCTTAAAATTAAACAAAAAAAAATTCAATTTGTTTCTTGAATTTTATCATGACAAGTATTGACCAGAGAAGTTTATTTATTTGTTGCACCAAAAAAAGAGTTCATCAGCACGACCAAGTGCTCTTGAGTAATAATTTTTTGACAACCTCACAAGTTTGAGCACAAAAAGCACAGCTTGATCTTTTTTTGTTGAAATTGGCCTCTCTCAAGTGACTCAACTTGTAGCTCATCCTTTATCTTGCCTGTAGCAAGATCAAATCCTATCATTTTTCCTCTGTCCATCAAGTCACTTGACGTATCGATTTTTCTGGTCACAGGAGGAAACTCAACACCAAAGTAAAGTCAAGGGAACTCTACATCCACATCTATTTTACAGAAGTGTTCCGTTGCTAGTTAGAATTCCAATGAACTGGTTTCCACTGCAATTCCACTTTAAACTTCCCCACCTCTTCTCTTCAATTTATCCAGATGACGTCGCGTACAAGTACATTCTCCTTGAGATGTTTAGTGTCGATGCAAAACACGGAAGTGCTTTACAATTCCAATGAAACTATCTCGGACTCATTTTAATATTATTTATTTCATGTCTTCAGAAGATACTCCATAAAACATTTACGATAGAAGAATATCGTTATATCTTTGACCAGTGACCTCATCATCTAAATCTGCTGATATCTTAATACTTTGATGATGATAATATCCTTCCAGTTAACTGGCTTTTTATACCAATACTTTTTAGTTACCATCAATAAAGCTCTTCTTGATATTTCGTTATTTTATTGCTGAAAATTTTCTTCTAGCCTCCAGTGATTTTGCTGAGAATTCGAAATTCATTGCTCATTATTTAAGACCTTTTTATCTCTCATACTTAGGAGCAACTTTTTCATCTAACGTTGTCCCTATTACACTTTTGTATTATTATTTCCCTTACAGCGATAAGTCTGATAATGAGATAGAGGCCACTTAACTCATGTGCACGCGTGCCTAAGGGTCTGCATCGTTGTTGCCTACTCTGTTGTCGTTTCATACTACCTATGTACTAAATTAACTCAAGTTAAGTAGAGTTTAGTTATAGAATTTGTAGTTGGATTAACCAATTTCGAATATCAACTTGTTCAAATACACGTCCAATATCAGAATTCAGAGTTGGTGAAATAGTTACTTCTCTTCTAGTTTACTCACAGGAGAGATTACAAATTAGCATTTAATGTCATTGAACAGAAATTATTTGATGTTTGTTACTTTGTTGGAATGATGAATAGAAAAGTTTATTATGTATACATATAACTTGGAATCTTTATATCTTGGATAAAGGTCAGAAGAAATAAATTTGTGTATAAGCTTGTTATGTGGTAACTAATGAGAGAATTTCTCGTGCAGAGAAAGGATTTTAAAGTCAAATTAAAAATTCCTTTCAGTATTTACTGAACATCTCGTTTTTCTTCTTGTGTGAAAAAAAAGGATTATTTTGTAAATTCTGATTAAATGTGTTATTAAAAAATTCATTCTTGAAAAAGATAAAGTAAAAGTTGAGATACTAAAGTATTTTATTTTAAAAATCTTCTTTAGCTATTTAGTTACCAATGTGTGCTAGTTTAATATTTTTACGATTATTATTAATATATACATTATTATAATAACTTTGTGATCGATTGTTTACACTCTATAAAAAAAAAAATTAATAAAAATTTATTAATAGATAAGCACTATTAACTTTACTGGTATTCAAACATACCTTTCTACTTGAAAAAATTGCTCAATTAATGCGATATACTGAACAGTAAAATTAATGCAGAATAATTACACACCTGAATTAGTGCTTACAATGTCAATAGTATTCTGTTTGAAAGCAAACTAATTACAGAAAGTTAATAAAAGTAAATATTATTCATCATTCTTGACGGCTATAAAATATAAAATCACCAGGAACAATTTTTTATCTTTTTTTTTTTTAATTACAAAAAAAAATTATAGCAACTTCGTTTTCTATATTTGACTCAATAAAATATTATTTTATTTATTGTTATGAATATGAATTACTCAGTCAACGTTATAGAAGTTTTACTCATTAATGAATTCACATAAATTTGTCTTCTGACTGTTGGAAATATTCAAACCGTGATGAGAACAAAACAGAAGTTGTTTTCCACGAGTGTCTAGTAATTAATGATAAATTTTTAACCATTTCTATTACCGTGGGATGAAAAATGTGTATTTAAATTTTGAACACTTTTTATTATTCTATTATTTAATAATAAAACGATAAAAAATTAAAATAAAACGTATAATGATTTTACATCATATTATATATTGTATAAAAAATTCCTATTCCACTGTATATTTTATCCACCCAGTCTTGAAGAACTCATCTTATTCAAGAAACTTCGATCTATCTTACATCTACCTCTGACTCTTGGAATATTTTATCAATTTTATTTTCGAGTTTTATATTTACGAAAGACGTCTGGCAAGATGCCTAAAGTTAAATAAGCTTCGATTTTCCTTTTACAATTTATTTATTTATTTTTTTCCAATCATAAATTATCTTTTGGCAATTTTATCTATCTTTTTTGCTTCCGACGTTTAAATTGTTGGCCGATGAACGTTTACATAGACTTCATCATTTATTTCAATCATTAAAATTCAAGGTTAGAAGTTGATTAAAAAACAAACAGTATGAATTATTAATTGATATTTCAATTAAACTTGTAAAATTGTATTGATTATATTTTTGCATTAAATTATTTTTAATGATTTAAAAAAAATTCAATAGAGTTTTTATGATATCATAATTAATATTTGTCGTGATCGATTATTCAATTTTAATTTTTAAATATTTGTGAATTCTAAAAATTTTTAATGTTAAACATAAATTTAATGAATAAATAATTTCCAACAGTCATAAAACAGCTATAAACAATAAAATCACTGTTAAAAAATAAGTTTAAAAAATAATAATTGATTTGAATTTCATAAAGAGGAAGAAAATTCTGATTTTTTTTAAAATTCCAATCAAAATAAATTTTATTCACCACAGGAATTGAAAAAAAATATTTCCCCTATTAATAAAACGGAAACAAATCCTCTTCAACTATTCTCTGAATACGTTCATGAAAAAACAATTTTTAAAATATTTATAGAATTAGAATAGAATTTAAAAAGACTTTTTAAACTGTAGATTCTCATGACAGATAAAGTTATATAAATAGTTTATCTCTTGTCGGAATAAATACTTTTAAAGTATGGAGTGAAAAGAAAAAAATTTAAACTTTTTTGTACACTTTGACATTAATCTGAAACTTTGAAATTAGGCTAAAACCAAAGTCTCTGAGAATATTAGGAAATATTAAGTTTTTTCAAAGACATTTTATGTCATATTTCCTTTTCTTTATTTTTCAATAAAAAATAGACAAAGCTCGATAAAATTTATCATTATTCTTATCTTCTACATCTTTATAACAACAACATGATCACAAATTACACTACATAGCACAACTATAACAAATTTTGTAAATTTTCCAGAAACATGCCCAAGTAAATGGTGTGTTATTTATTTTTATTAATAGAGTACTAAGATGATTAAATCTAGGTAATAAATTGTACACATA